>NW_022196906.1:104945145-104948348 GCF_008632895.1 Mastomys coucha | reverse complement strand
CTCCCCCATCCCCATCAGTGCCTTCCCTCCTCCCCCCATTCCCTGTCAATCAGTGCCTTCCCTCCTCCACACAGCTCCTCTTCCTGCTTTCATGGCATGTGTCTGTCTCTCTCTCTTGCTCTGCTCTGCCTTAGGAGCTTTTCCTCCCTCTCACAGTCCCCTTTCTAGTTTCATCTCACATACATGCACACACACATGTACACACCACATACATGCACACATACATACATACATATACCACAAACACACACACTACATATATGCACACATACCATACATACACACATACAAATGCATACCACACATACATGCAGACCAGTCACACACAGAGACACACACAAATACAGCCCATACACATATACGTACCCTACATGTACATACATACACCACACATACACACACAAAGACACACACCCCACATGCACATATCACACATGTATACACACATGCTTAGAGAGAGAGACACATCACACACAGACATACATATACACCACACACAGACAAACACAGAGAGACACACATAGCACACACACAGACATACACACCACACACAAACAAACACAGAGATATACACACATACACACATATGTATATACACACACAGACATACAAACATATAGACAGACACCTCACACTACTCATGTAAACACACATACATCACATACACTTACACACAAACCTAAACACACACCTCACACAAAAACATACACAGATACACCCACAGATATGCATGCAGTAGAAACAGATATATGAACATCTACAGACACCACACACAAATATACACACAGACAGACAGATATACACTGACACACACAGAGACAGACATAAACACCACAAATACAGACATAGATACACACAGAGACACACACCCACACCACACACAGACCACACACTCAGGCAGACACACACATGCACACACATATGTAAATTTAAACGTAGATTCTACACTAGAGAACATACGATCTTGTCTTCTGAGGCTGACACACTCTGCTTAACATAATCATTGATTCCCAGTCCCATCCAGCTTCCTGCCAATGCCATGATTTCATTTTTTCCTATTAGCTGAATAAAATTCCACTGCGTACATACCGCATTTTCTTTTTTCTATTCATTTGTTGATGGAATCTAAGCCAGTTTCATTTCCTGGTTATTATGAATGGCGCACCTATAACGCGAGTGTGCAAGCGTCTCTGGTGTTGACTTAGAACCTGTGAGGGAGGGTGATGGCTTTGTCATGCAGCTCATATTTCTTACCACTTCCCAGCAAGCTCACCCATCAAAAGCCATGGTTCTCTGGCCAGCTGGCTCTGTGCATGCTGTAGGCTTCTTCAGCTGAATGAATGAATGAATGAATGAATGAATGAATGAATGAATGAGTGAATGAATGAATGAATGAATTTCATTCCATAGGCTTCAGCTGAAGGAATGAATGAGTTGGGAGTGTGGCTCAGAGTGTCCACCTCCATCTTGGAGGTTTTGAAGCTCAGTGAAGGGAAAGGCTGGCTAATCCTTGTCACCCTGGAGTCCACATACAGGAATTCATTTACTTACCCACTAACACAATCCTGATCTATGTATGAGATGTCTTCAGTGTGCTGGAATCTGGCCATAAATAAAGAGCCTGCAGGGAAAGGCAGTGCAGGTCCCCATGTGCAGAGGCAGTGGCTGAACTCATACATACACAGAGAAGGTGCTCGGTCTCCAGAACGTCACACAGCAGCAAGCGCTGGTGTTTACAATTTTTTAAACTTTGGTTTTGTTTGGTTTTAGTTTTGGAGATAGAGTCTCACTGTGTAGCTCTGGCAGGCCTGAAATTTGCTAGGTCGACTAGGCTGGCCTTGAACTCATAGGGGTCTACCTGCCTCTGCCTCCTAAGTGTTGGGATTAAAGGCGTGTACCACCATGACCAGCTAGAGCGTGGTATTTATCTTAACAGGTAGACATGGGAAAGAAGTGTGACATTTGGGGTGAACCAGCTCTAGATGGGGAAGAAAATAAATGTCACCCTATGGTAGTCAGGATATTCATGCACCCTGCCAGAGGTGCAAAGTTGCTCATTTTAAGTCTGTACAGGCCAGGCGTGGTGGCGCACGCCTTTAATCACAGCACTTGGGAGGCAGAGGCAGGCAGATTTCTGAGTTAGAGGCCAGCCTGGTCTACAGAGTGAGTTCCAGGACAGCCAGGGCTATACAGAGAAACCCTGTCTCGAAAAACAAAAAAAAAAGTCTGTACAGACACTAGGATGGGTCAACCAACCATAGCTGGAGATTTTTGAACACTCACAAAGGATGTAACCAGGGCTTTTGCTTCCCACGAGTCAGTGTGCCAGCTTGTCGCGGCCTCCATCCACCATTTCTGGGTCATATATAGTGCCCATACAGGTGTATTTGCCTGTACCTGGCTACGCCATCTCTATCAGAGAGATGGTAGTCTCCTTATGCATTTGAGGTGCTTTTAGCCCCAAGTGACTCTAACAGCAGCTTCATTATCCTGACAGTCACTATCCCCATTCAAAATAAATGAACTAAGGGTTACCCTGGTCGCACAGAGGTAGGTATGACAGAGCTGGCAATCCCTAGGATCTTATCAGATCCACGGCTGCAATCCAGCTTTCCCATGGGGGTCATTACTGAGAGAGCAAAGCCAGGGCCCCAGGGAATCTCAGCCTTTCTGCTGACCAGGCCCTGTCAGACCCTTCTCTGTGCTGGAGGTCGCTCTGGAGATTCCGTGAGGAGCCTCATTAGCTCTGCTGTCCAGGCGAGGACCAGGACCATCGCAATGGCAGATCTAGATAGCAGTACCCCTAAGGTACCTGGTGCCTTGATATGGACGGTCCTCTGCCAATGCCATGGGGAGAAAGGCCCAGGATGGACCGGGAGGAGAAAGAGATGGATAGATAGCTCCTTCGTTCTCTGCCACCCTCAAGGCCTCCTGAGATCCCATCACAGAACGGCTTCCACTGAACCCCTTCGCTTTTGTCCCCATGCTGACACCCTGGAGTAAAGCCAATGGCCTGGGGGAGCTGGGGCATAGCTGTGGGTAGATAAAGTGCCACCATTATCACCAGGAAGCTTAGCTGAGGGGCACAGGCAGGAAAACACCGACTTTATTTATCACCTGGACTGGTTTGCCAAACATTGCCCAATTCACACAAGACCCACAAAAAAAACAAAACAAAACAAAACAAAACAAAACAAAAAAAA
>NW_022196906.1:104929026-104945135 GCF_008632895.1 Mastomys coucha | reverse complement strand
AAAAAAAAACACCTCCTGTATGCTTGGGAGAGCATTTTTCTTCCTCTTCTGGCTCTTCCCTGTTCACCACACCTCATAGTCCGGACCCTCTGCTGCTCTGGGCTCTGTCCTCACAGGGACCAGTCTCCCTGGGACTGTTCCAAAGACTCACTGTCCACAATCCCCCGAGATCCAAGGAGCAGCAGGAACATCTTAGGCTCCCTGTCTCATCCCACCCCACCCTCTTTCTGATCTCTGAGCTCTTCCTCCCAGGGGAGCACCTCGTATCTCTGAACACATCTGAACCACGTGAGCACCTTTGCCATGTCTATTTAAATGAAGAATGAGAAGGAAGGCGCCAACTAAGTAGAGCTTGGAGGGTGGCCACAGCTGGCCCAGGGTAACAAGCCCCTGCCCGGAGCAGGAAAAACCCCGGAGCAGGGAAAACCCCGGAGCAGGGAGTACCAGAGCCCGAGACTCCTGCTTCCGCTCACCCCCAGGGACTCTCTGTGGCCAGGAGTGGAGTGGTAAACTTTGTGTTTAGAGACTGGGGGCCTCTGGGCCTCTCTCTGGACTCTACCATGACAAGATTAGGTAGCTCCTAACTGAGAAACCCAGGGTGGGCGCAGAAAAGCAAGGGGCCAAGGATTTCTTCCACGTGAAGGTGAAGCAAGCCCAGTTCGTCACCCCAGCTTCTCCCGGCTGAGGATGGCTGGCTATCCCCCTCACTAGTCCTCAGAGTGCTTGCTGCTCCTTCAGAGTTCCTAATCCCCGTGTTCACTTCTCCACTAAAGAGTCAGGAAGGCCTGGTGGGGGGTATAACTAGAAAACAAGGGGTGAAGTTGGATGTCTGGATCTGAAGCAAGTGCACCCTAATCAGCCTGACCAGTCCCTCTACTTATCTAATCCTCAGACCCCTTGTGATCGTGAGCCTTAATTGTCAGCTTGAGAAAGAAAGAAATCTCAGTGAGGAGTTACCTAGGCCAGGTTGGCCTGTGGGCAAGCCTGGGTACCTTCTCCTTGACATGGGAAAACCGAGCTCACCATGGGCCGCACCACACACTAACAGGAACCCTGGGTGTGTAAGAACAGAACAAGCAAGAATCCAAGCACTTATGCTCTGTGCTCTTGACGGTGAACGTGACACTTTAAGGTCCTGCCTTGGCTTGCCTGCAGTGATGGCCTATAACTTGGGGTTGTAAGCCAGGGAAACCCACTCTCCCTGAGTTGTCAGGATATTTTATCATAATACGAATGAAACTAGGATGTACCCCAAATGTCAAAAATTAACACCAACGGTAACTGATATGTTTTGGAATGCGGCGGCGGCAGGCAGGATGTGGTGGGAGGGGGTGCCTTAGAGGGCCCGTGCTGAGGCATCCCCCTACCCTGAGTATCAGCCATAGGAGGCGTGTACCTGGCTGTGGCTAGGTAACTGCTGAGTGGGGCCTAGAAGAAGTACGAACAACCATGCCACACAGTAAGCAGAGTTTGACTCTGACGCTGACCTGTCTGCATGGGGCCACAGCTGTCCCAGCACTTCCGTCATAGTAGGTCTTGCCTCCTCCACTGTGTCCTTCTGCGTGGCTTTGTCTCCAATGCCTGCTCTTTCTCTTCCTCTTCACAGCTTCTTTCCCTAGCTCCCCACCCTTCCAGCATCCTCACACACCTGCAAGGATGGTCACTCAACTGTAACTGCCAGCCCATGTCCCTGAACTCCTAGTTCCATCTTTGTGTCCCCGGGGCCTCACCATGGGTCTGTTGACCTGATGAGATTAGAGGTCTGTGTGCCTGAGAAGCCTCCAAAATCCTTCAGTTATGGCAAGGACAAGAAAGAGGTGATTAGAGAACATGTCAGTTCTTTCTTTCCCAACCTCAGCATCTCATGAGATTCCCACCATGGAACAGCTGCCAGGAAGTCTCACATCTTCACAGAGTTGAAGGGGGGGGGTGACCTGTGGAGGCAGCTGAAGCATCAGACAGACTTTGTACCAGTCCTGCCCTTAACCTTGTGACCTCATCTGCTGACCCGAAAGACACCCTCTTTTATTTAAGACAGTCTTGAGCCGGGCGGTGGTGGTGCACGCCTTTAATCCCAGCACTTGGGGGGCAGAGGCAGGCGGATTTCTGAGTTCAAGGCCAGCCTGGTCTACAGAGTGAGTTCCAGGACAGAGAAACCCTGTCTCGAAAAACAAAACAACAAAAAAAAAAAAGACAGTCTTACATAGCCCAGGCTAGCCCTAATCCAAGCATCATCATGCCCAGCAGGATGTGGCCTTTTTTGTTGTCCCACTGAGTAAACCTGATTCCTTGTCAACGTCTTTGTCCACAGAAGACTAACTTCCAAACAATCTAGAAAGGACTCGAAGCTTAGCCGGCCAGACGGCCCTCTACTGAAGAGAGCTGGCTCCTCCAGCAGCGTATGCCATAGCATACGTCGGTGCAGGTGTTGGAGAAGCTGAAGGTGTAGAGGGTGAGAGAGACCAGGAAAGCAATAGCTTTGACCCAATAATATCGTTGCCAAATGCTTTCCTGTTTGTAAAGGAAACCAGCAATCAAAGAGCCCTCTATTTGTTCATCTTCCTTCTTCCTCCCTCCAGCCCCTTCCTCTCCCCAGGCCTCCTCGTCTCTCTGGCTGGTTCTATGACCTCAGACTCTAGGCTAAACCTGTGTGTTTTCACTAACCCCTTCCCTCTGTCTACCGTGTGTGTGCATGGGGCTCACGGGCACCCAGTTCTTCCTTTGTCCTACCTGGTGCTCACCCACCTGTTTGCTCCTTCCCATTCCATGATCATGAGAGTGCCTGATCGTGAGGTGAGGGCTCCTGCCTCAGCTTCTGACTCTTCTCCCTGTCCCTTGTCTCCTCCAGTGTAGTCCATCGCAGAAGACAGGGGACCTGCCGCACTCTCTTCTCCTGATATGTCCTTGAGGCATAGCCTCCTGTCTCCTTTAGACTGACAGCCCTCTCTGCCATGCCCACTGCATGCAGCAGAAATTTGCTCCACAGTGGATAGATGGATTGGCTGCTTGTCCTCGTGCTCCACCCTGTAAATAGACGCTCAGTGGTGAATAGGTTTTGGTGGCTTTTCCCGTGGCTACGACCAAGTCCCTGACTAGAGCAACGTAAGAAGGGGTTGACTTTGGCTCAGTCCATCGTGGGAGGAAAGACATGGTGACGGGGTCGGAAGGCGACTGGTCAGAGGGAAGGTGAACACTGATTCTATGATTCTAGTTCTGGGTCTCTCTCCAGCCCTTCCCAGGTACCTCCCATATCCCTCTCTCAGATTCATGGCTTATACACACACACACACACACACACACACACACACACATATATGTATGTGTGTGTGTGTGCATCTAGGAATATATAGTTATATTCCTAAATATATAAATAGTAGGGACAGGGACAGGAGTAGTTAAAAATCAAAATATCTCTACCTCTTACCCATTTCCTAGGTCTAGACAAGTCATTCTGTATTTTTAATTTTAATTTTCACTTTCTTGCATGAAAATGGAAGCCATTTTCCTTATGAACCAGGTAGGATCTAATGCAGCAAATGTGAACAGGCCAGAACAGGACTCAGGCTGTGGGGCTGCTCAGTGAATAGCTGATTGTTGTTGAAACCAGACTATAAGGCTTTATTTCAGTAAATTTTATTAAGTTGCGGTTTACAAAATTTTCTTAAACTACTTATTTGGGGGTTTTTCTTTTACATTTTGTAGTGAGAGGCATACCAACCACGTAAGAACTTTTTTTTTTTTTTTTTTGGTTTTTCGAGACAGGGTTTCTCTGTGTAGCCCTGGCTGTCCTGGAGCTCACTCTGTAGACCAGGCTGGCCTCGAACTCAGAAATCCACCTGCCTCTGCCTCCCAAGTGCTAGGACTAAAGGCGTGCGCCACCACCGCCTGGCTTCACATAACAACTTTTAAAGGTTTTCTCCAGCATGGTAGTCCGCATCTTTGGGGTTTCTCCAGCATGCTAGTCCGCGTCTTTGGGGGTTTCATGTTGTACTTTTGCTCCATCTCCTTCATCCCTCACTATTTTATGAAAACTCCATATTTCATAAGTTAAATCATCTTATATTTGCAGTGGCATTTCAAGTCATCTGGGCACCAATGCATACCACTCTCTCCATGACATCTCTCCGTGACACCAGTAAGGTTTCAGGAAACACATACTGGCTGGCTGAATAAGAATCATATCTGAGCCGGGCGGTGGCAGTGCACGCCTTTAATCCCAGCACTTGGGAGGCAGAGGCAGGTGGATTTCTGAGTTCGAGGCCAGCCTGGTCTACAGAGTGAGTTCCAGGACAGCCAGGGCTACACAGAGAAACCCTGACTCAAACAAACAAACAAACAAACAAATCATATCTGAGACAACATCTGAATCCCAGCTTGCATTAACGTCCGGGCGCCTGAGGCCTCCATTTTGACTTTGCTTGCATTAACGTCCTGCCACCTGAGGCCTCCATTTTGACTTTGTTTGGTGGCAGTGCTGACCTTTCAGAGGGCTCCCACAATGCACCACACAGTTCCTGGACTTTTCTTGCAGAGAATGGGTGTTCTGTCCCAAATGTGCATCCCTTCTCAGCTGACAATGTCAAGTAAATGTTGCTCCAGAGCCGGGCAGTGGTGGCGCATGCCTTTAATCCCAGCACTTGGGAGGCAGAGGCAGGCAGATTTCTGAGTTCAAGGCCAGCCTGGTCTACAGAGTGAGTTCTAGGACAGCCAGGGCTACACAGAGAAACCCTGTCTCAAAAAAAACAAAAATGTTGCTCCAGGGGAGCTGAAGTCCTCAGTTCTCTCTTCCATCCTCCATGGCATTCCTGCAGGTCCAAGACACTCAGGCTGCTATAAACATCTAATCATGTGATCCGAAAGCTTTCCCCCTCCCCAAGGCCTTGATACCCTTCAGTATGACTTTACAGACTATTGGTCACTAGTGTGTTACTTGAGAGCTACAAGATTCAGACTGTTACGTGTAAAGGAAAATCCCAAGTGCTCCAGAAAGATAGGCTATGTCCGAAGCAACAGCCTAAACTCTTGGTGAATATGTTTTTAATGAATGGCTAGTGAGTAACTGTAAAGTGTTCAGCATAAGAGCAAATGGTATGTGAAACTACAGCAAATATTCATTACCATTATAATTGTGTCTAGATATTTCTGAGCTCTGCTGTGAACCAACCATGCAGAGGCCCAAGGGTCTGCAAAGAGGTTCACTTCTCACAGGCTCCAAGCGGGTCAGAATTCTGAGAGCAGTTGCTATGGACCAAGTCAAGTCCACTCTGCGGGGATCAGAATGGGGATGACTTTCTCACGGAAACCCTCTTGAAACTGATCCAAGCCCTGTGTGCTCCAGGCATCTGTCTCTGATACTCGGTCCCTGTCCTCAACCTACCTCTGATTCTGTCTTGGTGTCTGTAACTGTGTGGCTTTCTCTTCTTCTCCCTTTTGTAATTTCTCACTCCTGCTCACATACCCCCTCCTCCCCTTCATCTCTCTCCTCAACCATTCCACTCTTCTCCTTCATCTCTCCCATCACCCCAACCTCTCCCCTTGGCCCTTCCCACAACCTCAGTGTCCCCCTTAGCACTGTCTACCTTATAATCCAGCCAACTGCCTCCCAGCCCTCACTCCCCCGTCTCCACAGCATCTCTCGCTCTCTAACAGCATCCTCTAGGCTACTTCTCCAGAACCCACGCTGTCAACCAGCCACTTCTGCTGCATTTGAAGGTCACTACCACAGTGGCTAGGGTCCGGTGAGAAACTTAGCCTCTCCTCAGGCCTATCAGAAGATTCAGGTGGGAACTGTGGAAAATGCCAGGCCCACCTGGTTCATCATGGAAGGTGTCCCTTGCTGGAGGCAGGTGGAAGCCAGGATGGGGGAGGTGACCTGTCAAATGAGGAAAGTAAAGAGTGAAATCCGGGGAGTTGGTAAGTGAAGCAGAACCACTGTCTATTTGGACACAGAAGAAAGAGTCAGAAAAGTGAGCAATTTCCAGGATATTTGGAAATATTCTGGCTTGAGGTTATTCCTGTGAAATAGCTTAAGCAATAAAAATCTAAGGCTCTTCAGAGAAGACTGTTTCCTTTGATCCATTTTGCAAATGGCATCTCTAAGAGCAGAAGAGGCAACCTGCCCTGTGCTGTTTTCTTTGGGCTTCCTGACTTGCACCAAGGGTATTCTTCAATCAAGAACATCATCGTTGGATGAGATGGCTCAGTTGGTAAAGTGCTTGCCTCACAAGTGTGGAGACCTGAGTTCAATCTTCAACTCCATATGGAAAGAAGAAATAAGTCTGGGCATGGTGGCGTGTTTGTAGTCACAGCACTGGGTAGATGGGGTCAGGTGGGCTCACTGGCTGGCCAGCCTAGCCTACCAGGAAAGCTCCAGACCAGTGAAAGATAAAGACACTGTCTCCAGAAATAAAGTGGACAGTGCCTGGGAAACAACACCTGAGGTACTCTAAGCTCCATGTGCACATGTACATACATGCACCTACACACACATGAACACACACTTGCATTAGATGATAAGGCAGGTCTCTGACAGGAATTGGAATCAGTACCATGAGTCAGACCCAGTCTCTACCTTCAAGGGCAGCAGGCAAGAAAGCATAAATTTCCACCATAGGTGACGAGGCTATACTCTCACCACAGCAACAGAAGAGGCATAAGGGATGATATCTGTAAGTAGAGTAATGAGGGTGTGGCTGCCCCCTACCTGTGGCAGCCTGCTCTGTAACCAGGGAGGAGACCTCCTACATGGTCCCACCGGGCATCTTCCAGCAACTTCACTGTGGAGATTTGTCTGGAACCAAGAGACTGAAAGGAAGATTATAGGCATCGGGCCCCATGGGACCTTGTATGTAAGGGGAATAACTTCTGTTTTTACTCTGAGGAACATGAAGACTGTTGCAGGCCTGAAGGATGGACTGGGGTGGGTGGGCTACAGAGACAAAGGGGACCAGAGAGACAACTGTGGAAACTTAGGTGACAATCCAGGGGAAAGATGAAGTGTTTTAAACTAGGACAAGGCAGTGGAAAGCTGGAGAGACAAGCTGAAAGCTAGACATATGTCTGATGTTAGACATTAGAAGGGAAGGTGGGGGCCAGGTGGTGGTGGCGCACGCCTTTAATCCCAGCACTTGGGAGGCAGAGGCAGGCGGATTTCTGAGTTCAAGGTTAACCTGGTCTACAGATTGAGTTCTAAGACATCCAGAGCTATACAAAGAAACCCTGTCTCAAAAAAGAAGAAGAAGAAGAAGAAGAAGAAGAAGAAGAAGAAGAAGAAGAAGAAGAAGAAGAAGAAGAAGAAGAAGAAGAAGAAGAAGAAGAAGTAGAAGAAGAATGAGGAAGAGGAGGAGGAGGAAGAGGAGGGAAGGTGGGGTACAAAGGAGTCAGTATGACATCTAGTGTTTGGCCTGAGAAACAGAAAGGATAGAGTTGCACGGACTTGAATAAAGACAACCAGATTAGATAAGGCAGATTGAAGAAGAGGTCTACCAGAAGTCCCAGATTAAAGACGAGGTCTACCAGAAATCCCACTCTAGACACAGGCTATAGACCTCAACACTTCAGAAGTCAATGAGAAAAGGGGCTCAGAAGAAAGCCCAGGAGATAAAGTGCTTGCCATGTGAGCATAGGACCCTAATATGACCCCAGCACCAGGCACGCTATAATCCCAGGCCTAGGCAGGCAGAGACAAAAGAATCCTCAGGGCTTAATGAAGGACTGAACCAACCCTAGGTTCCAATGAAAGACTCTGCTTCAAAGACCAAGGTAGACAGCACCTGAGGAGAGACACTTGAGGTGGACTTTTGGCCTCTACATGTACTGGACACACACATGCACATGTATGTGTATAGGATGGATGGTCACAGACAGTCTGTATCATGTCCATGGATGGTTCTCACATCAACTCTGGCCTTTCTGACAACACCCACCGTGCCTGGGGGAATAGAATGTGTGGCTGACTTCCCAGTTAAGTCTTAAGCCTCACCTACTGTAGCTCACCTCCTCTCCTGCCTCACCTACTGTAGCTCACCTCCTCTCCTGCCTCACCTACTGTAGCTCACCTCCTCTCCTGCTAGCTCACCTCTCCTGTGCATGGCTCCCCTTCCTTGCATGTGGACTCAGAGCCAGGCTGAGGCACTTCTCTCTGTGGGCCACATCTGGTGATGAACTAGCCTCCAGGGATTTCACAATCCAGGCTTGTGAGTGATTGTTTACATGAGAGGACACGGGGAAAATGGGACAATGGACACATTTATGAACATTAAAAGGATTTGTGCACGGGTTTTAGAAAGCTTTCCATCACTGTTCTGGAGGTCACTCAGCACTGCCTACAGTGTCTACAGTGAACAAGAGAATGGGTGTGAACATCGAAGCCTGAAGCTGAGCTTTGACTGCCACCAAATATCCAGAGGCAGACATGGGTAAGGAAATTGATTTGTCCATGGTGAGAAATGAGGAGAGAGAGAGAGAGAGAGAGAGAGAGAGAGAGAGAGAGAGAGAGAGAGAGAGAGAGAGAGAAAGAGGGAGAGAGAGAGAGAGAGTGTTCAAGTCTGTCCCTGCCTTGCCTAGGCCAGTGTCATAATTTATGGAAAAGAAAATTGAAACGGAAGCCAGAATATTAGCATCCTGACAAGAATAAAGGTATTTTTTAAAGGAGGCTTGTACTTCTCCCTTTGGCTGTCAGACCACTGGAACAATGAACTCACAGAATGTAGAATGGCCCCAAGGATCCCACACTGGAAGAAGATAGGCTGAAGCCTGGAGCCATCCAGAGAAAGATTTGCCTCTCAGCAGGAGATCTTATACAATTCTGACCGCTTTTCAGACCATCTTGTGTGAGAGATTGGAACTGAGACAATATTGGTGGGCAAGACCACATGCTGGCCAGGACTGCTTAGCAATGCATGTTTCTTGCCTTCTATCTGAATGTGAACTTCGAATCAGGGCCCTGAAGATGGATTTGAGAAGTGTGATTTTAGCTTAAACTGTCAACTTGACATAACCTAGAATAATCTGGGAAGAGTATGGACGAGGGACCATCTACAATCCCTACGCTGGATTGGCTTGTGGGCATGTCTGTGGATGGGCCTTGTCTTATTTAAGATAACTTATGTAAGGACCCCCAGCCCACTGTGGGGAGCATCATTCCCTAGGTAGGCAGTCCCAAACAGTAGAATGAGTGCATACATTGAGCTGGGCATAAGCCAACAAATGAACACGCATGTTTCCGTCTCTTTCTACTTGTGATTATGGACTGTATCAATTTCCCCACAATAGCAGACTATGACCTGGAATTGTAAACCAGAGCAAACCCTTAAACTGTTCTTCACTGGAGTATTTTGTCACAAGAACAAAAATGAAACTACAGCAGCTAGTCTCTGGACATCTCTGCTCCTTGTTCTAATGTGGCCACACTACACAAATCTCCATTTTCTGCTTCTCACGGTTATGCGTCGGTCTCATTGGCCTATTGAGGAAGAGTGATACAAACTCGCTTCTTAGGGCTGATGGAACCCGGGCTCTGGCATCCTCTAGTAAAAAGCATGTAGGTGTGTGTAGATGATCTGTGAGCCCACATCATCAGGACTGGGAAATAAGTCTTTTGGCACATGGCCCAAGGCTTTCCTAGTTTCACCAGGCTTACTAATTTTTAGGGTGTAATTACAGACTAGGGTGATGATGCGCTGATGATCTGAGCAATGGGACTCATTTGCCAATGGGCCATCTTCTGTTGACAGGCTTTGCCATCCAGCCGTACCTACCCTGACAATGCTCACAGCTGTCCCTGCTGCAGTATGTAATGCTCCTCTTCCCCCACACCCACCTTCAGGGCCATCTTAGTTCAGCACCATCCTTGAGATGTCAAAGAAAGGGCATGACCTCTCTTTTCCTGCGACCTGCTAACATGCTAGGGCTACACCTCCGCAAGAAGCGTGCTTATGGAATGTTTTGCTGATAACTGCCACCCTGTTGCCCAACTGCTGATTGTGAGACAGGATGCTAAGTATAGCTTAAGGGTTTTAAAACTTCACCAATGGCCCAGTTGGTTTGATAAAGAGCTGAGCATATGGAACATGTCGTACTCTCAAGGAGATGGGGACAGACAGATCCCTAGGACTTGCTAGCCTAATCAAGCAAGCTCCGGGTCCCAGTGAAGAAAAACAAGGTGGACAGCTCCTGAGGGACAACAGCCAAGGTTGACTTCTGACCTTCACACACACAAGGCACGCTGGTGCACATGTACACACATGAGCACGCATCGGAAATAAGATAAAACTCGCCATCGGGGCTCCAGATGTGGCCCCATTGGTCCAGTTCTTGCCTAGCATGTACAAGGCCCTGGGTTTGATTCCCCAGCAGTACACAAACTAGGTGTGTGCACATGCCTGGAATCTCAGCACTCAAGAGGTAGAGGCAGGAGGATCATAAGTTCAAGGTTACCCTTAGTTATACAGTGAGCTTGAGACCACCCAAGCTATTTGAAACCTACCTCAAAAACAAACAATAATACAGCAAACAACCCTGTGTCATCAGTAGATTAGTAGGTCATCTGACCAGTGCTGGATCTTGAGATGCTGACAGAGCTGTGGCTGAAATTCCCAAAGTCTAAGGTGGTGTGACCCACTATCTGGCCAGGGTGCCTTTGGAAATACATGTCTGAGTGACTGCAAGTCTTCGCTAAGAAAAACCCGCAGACCTTGATGGCCCACAGTGAGCGGAAACCTGTAGTGGCATGCCCTGGGCCCTGCTAGGTCTGTCTCTGCCTCAGCTCTGCTCATGTCTAAAGGTCATCATCGTACTGAGGAACTTTCTCAACTGCCTTTGGTGGTTGAAGACGAAGGCCACAGAAGACCAAAGGGGTTGTGCTGCTGCTTAAGATGACACCAGGGAGGCTCTGCCTCTCGTTGGATGTGGGCTGGCAAGGACAAAATGAGGATCTGCCATCCTATCCGGACCCTGCACCATCTGTAACAAAGACAGTGTATCACCGGGGCGCTCCCTGGTAATTCTCTGCTTTACATAAGCAAGTCCAGCGTTTGAAACTCGCTCCTGGAGTGCATGACCCAAGGCTGCGTCCCTCAAGAGTAACCCTAACCCTCCCATGCACCAGAAGATGAATGAGGCCTTAGCAGAACGGTGAAAATTCCAGAGCCGCAAAGAGGCCTCCAAGCACCTGCTGAGAGTGAGAACCCGCTGAGGGGGTTGGGGGGATCCTGTTGAAGCTCAGTCCACAGGCAAAGACTACTCAAGGGACACCAGGCTACACCAAACTGGAAACTACAAACCCTGGGTGAAGACCATGAAAGTGGCAACCAAATCAGATGAGGATGCTGCACACAGGGGAGCTACAAGCAAGAAGCCTGAGGAGAATTTGGTGTCAAGAGAAGAAGCTGCAGATACCAAGAAACCTGAGGCAGAAAGAAAAGCTATGCCAGCAGAAAAGCCACCTGCTGCCTGAACTAGTGAAATCTGTTCCATTCCATTAATGAACTAGAGACAGCCCGTCTGCATGAAAACCTCAGAAAGACGCAGGGAGGGGGGAAGGGGCAGGTTTGCTGTGATCAGTGATGGACTGGTAGGATCTTAATAAGCCACCCATAATTTGATTCGGTGTGGCTATTTTACTAGGATTGTTTTAGCTGACTGTGGTGGTATTTGCTTGTAAAGCAGCAGAAGTTGAGACGGGACTTATGAACTCTAGGGTAGCCTGGGCAACATAGTGAGATCCTGTCTCAAAAAACAACAGCTGGACATTTTGGCATACAGTTTTAATCCCAGCACTTGGGAGGGAGAGGCAGGCAAAATAATGTGAGTTCCAAACCAGCCTGGTCTACAGAGGTAGTTCCAGGACAGCCAGGGCTCTGATAGGCTGAGAAACCCTGTCTCAAAACAAAACAAAACAAAAACAAAAACAAAACAAAACAAAACAAAAAAACACAAAAAAAGCAACCAACCAATCAAACAGATAGATGAGATAAAATAAAAATCTAAGCAAAGAACTGATTAAAATGTATTTTAAAATTCTTTTTGCTTTGTTTTGTTTTTTTGCTTCTTGTTTCTTGTTTTTGTTTGCTATTTAGAGACAGGATTTCTCTGTAGACCAGGCTGGCCTCAGACTCAGAGATCTACCTGCCTCTGGCACAGGAGTGCTAGGGTTATAGGCGTGCGCCACCACTACCCAGCTAAAAATTGTATTTATGTTAAAGAGTAAGAGAAGACCACGTACATCAGAACATCATTCACTGGACACGTGAGATTTCCTGAGCCACCCAGCACCCTTTCTTCATTTCACAATGCCACAGCTAAAGAAAAAAACGCTTATAAATATAATCTCCATTATGGGTATTTGTTCCGTTGCTTTCTGAAGTCTAACACTAGACAGTCAATGAAAAAATTAAAACCAGTCAACTTGCAGTATTTGCCAATTCCTGTGGTGTGAAAATTCCCCTCTTAGACTGGCTGCCAACCACCTGACACAGGTGGCCACTGACCTGGGAACAGATAAACAACTGCACGCAATTATTTCCCCGCCCTACACATACAATAGACTCAAGCAGCCTCAAGAACCACAGGAATGCAAGCAAGGGAAGGTCAAGGGGGCGCAAGGTTTAGCAAGCACAGGCTCTTTTATTACCACCTCTCTGGGAAGGAGGAGAAGGACGATGATTGACAGGGGTGGGCGGAGTCAAGGGGGCGGATAATGATGTTTTGTTCACGTTTGTTTTTCTTGACTTGGGGTGTTATTACATGGTTATGTATTGTTCATTTTGCGAGAATTCGTCTATCTGTAGGAATTTTAACTGTGTGTGGTTTCAGATATATACTACACGTAGATATAAAGATCTGGGGCCAGGTAATGGTGGCACATGCCTTTCATCCCAGCACTTGAGAGGCAGAGGCAGGTGGATTTCTGAGTTCAAGGTCAGCCTGGTCTACAGAGTGAGTTCCAGGACAGCCAAAGCTATACAGAGAAACCTTGTCTCGAACTGACCTCCTCTTGTCCTCTGGAACCCATAAAGCTTTCCCTGAAGGGGGAACATATCCCTCCAATGCCAAAATCGCCAGTGGCTAAAGAGGAAAGGAACGCCAGGTGACAGAATGGCTGGCGCAAGGGACCCAAGGGGTTGTTATTCAATGTCTTCCCCTCCACTCCCGCCCCTCGCCCCGCCCCAGTCACCACAGGATGGGAATTTGAACTAGAGTCCAAAAGAGAGGAGGAAGCAAAGAAGGAACCAGGATGTTTGGGGGAAGCACCCTCTGAGCCTTGCCTATGAAGAATGCCGATCTGAATACTCAGTGGGCGAGACCCATTCCCTCATAGCCTCCTCAAGAAGGAGTCCTGTGACTTTTCCCCAAATCTCACAGCTCTTGAGACTAAGGCTAGAAGCAGAGTAAAAAGCCACCCAACCCAACCTCTCCTCTCTCCACACCCCACCCTGAAGACCTGTGTGTCTCTGCCAGGTAGGAGGTGCCAGGAAGAGCCCAGAATGTTCCACCGCCCTCCCACCTAGATCTCAGCCCGTAGGATCTGGGGGCCCCAGCGTGAGAATTAGCTGTGCTTGAAGAAACAAGAACACTGAAGGCCCCCAGCAGAGGAACACAGAAACAAAGAGAACGAGTCAATCATTCCTGGTGCGTGCGGAGAGCTGAGGCTACCCACTCAGTCTCCTCTCAGACCTCTCAGACCATCCCTCGGGTCGCAAGACTCAGAAGCCCAACCCCGGGTGATACCTCTGCTTGGCATCTTATGGAGGCATTTTTCTGAAGGGATGTTCCCTCTTCTGAGATAAGCCTAGCTTGTATCAAGTTGACATAAGACTGTGATGTTCTTTTTTGTTTGCTTGTTTTTGTTCTTGGAGAAAGGGTTTCTCTTTGTAGCCCTGGCTATCCTGGAACTCACTTTGTAGATCAGGCTGGTCGAGAACTCAGAAATCTGCCTGCCTCTGCCTCCCTGGTGCTGGGATTAAAGGCGTGTGCCACCACTGCCCAGCTGATGTTCTTTTATTGTACAGATCATTCCAGCTTCACTCAATAGAACTCCTTCAAGTTAGACCCTGGTCCTTGTGAGCTGTCTTATACTTTTGTATAGGTCTTGAATACTTTTCTATTTTGTTGTTGTTGGAAACAGGGTTTCATTATGTAGCCAAGGCTGGCCTCCAGCTTACAGCAAACTTGTAGCCTCTGTTTCCTGAGTGCTGGAATTACATATGTACACTCTGCACCCAGACCCTGGAACTTCCCAATGTTCCAAGGTCTTCTCTCTCAGCCCGAGAATCAGATAGTTCTCAAAGACTTCACTCCTTTTGATAGAGAACAGGGTTTAGAAACAAAGAAGCAACACTAAGTGTGTTTGTGGCTTGGGTGCTGTTATTTCTAGGACCTATCATCAGGCAGAGAGAAGGAATATATGGATATATACTACATTATAGATATATGCTAGCCAGTGAGTCAACTCGGTGGGTAAAGGCACTCACTGCCAAACCTAATGGCCTGAGTTACATTCTTTCAAGCCCCACATGGTTGAAAGAACCAACTCCTGAATATTGTCCTCTGAGTTATCACACACACACACAAAATAATAATAAATAAAACAATCATTTTAATTATAAATATGTATACTTAGCCTGTGAATCATACACCAATATTTTGAGCAATGGTAAGCCACATATGTAAGTATATAAGTACAATGTTCTCATGAGCTTATAATGGAGCTGAAAATCTCCTTTTGCCTACAACTGTAGTTGTTATGATGTCATAGTATTACCAAGTTCTTGGACCTATAACCCCATCACCTAGCTTCTTTATTTATGTATATTTTTGTTGGTTTATTTTTGTTTTTTAAGACAGGGTTTGTCTGTGTAGCCCTGGCTGTTCTAGAACTAGCTCTGTAGACCAGGCTGGCCTCAAACTCACAGAGATCTGCCTGCCTCTGTCTCCCAAGTGCTGGGATTAAAGGCCTGCACTGCCACGACCACCAAACAGTTGCCTTATATTTTAAAAGAAATCGGGAAACAGACACTGATAGGAAAAAAACAGATTTGTATATAGACAAACTAGGAAGAGAAAAACTTCTAATTTTTTCTCTACCTCTCCTAAACCAGTGATAAAGTCCACAGAAAAGATAAACCAAAAGCTAAGAGCCCTGAGTATGTAGTTTCGCTGCTCAGTAAGCATCAGCCTTCCTCTGAGTCGTCCACAGGCACCAGGCTTTCTTAATCGTCCTGCCTGGGATTTCAGGGGGAACTTTTATTCTGAGGAGTTTATCATTTTAGTATACCTGTTCCAAGAGCCTAAGAGCCAAAGGGATGGAGACGCATCTCCTCTCCTGACAAGTTCTTCGGGTAGCCATTGGTGAGGTACACATGCTCCAAGCTCCCTCCCATGCTCCTGTGAACAATGCTAATGCCATCAGGACAGACACACATACACACACACACACACACACACACACACACACACACACACGGGATGAAACTATTCTAAAGGTTCTTTGGAAACAGGGAGGGATCTAATAAGAGTGTGAAGAGGCCAAGAGAGGAAAAGCAGGAATATAGTTGTAATGCATTGTATAAATATATGAAAATGTCACAATTGTATCCATTATGATGTTTAATTATAGACGCTAATAAAGACTTTTGAGATATTTGTTATTTACAATTTCACATACAGACACTTTGCATATTGACCAGTCTGGGCTCAGCTGAGAGTTCACAACTAAGGATAGTGAAACAGTGACGGGCTAGAGAGGTGGCTCAGTGGTTAAGAGCACTGACTGCTCTTCCAGAAGTCCTGAGTTCAATTCCCAGCAACTACATGGTGGATCATAACCATCCATAATGGGATCTGATGCCCTCTTCTGGTGTGTCTGAAGACAGTGACAGTGTACTCAGATACATAAAATAAATAAATAAATCTTAAAAAGAAAAGAAAAGAAACAGTGACCTCTCCCTATGTATGAAAATGTAGTGAAATGCATTATTATACTTAGCATATGATAACCAAAGCATTCTTTTTTTGTTGTTTTTTTTTGGGAGGGAGGGGTGGTTTTGGTTTTTGGAGACAGGGTTTCTCTGTGTAGCCCTTGCTGTCCTGGAACTCACTCTGTAGACCAG
>NW_022196906.1:104928599-104929009 GCF_008632895.1 Mastomys coucha | reverse complement strand
CCTGGAACTCACTCTGTAGACCAGGCTGGCCTAGAACTCAGAAATCCGCCTGCCTCTGCCTCCCAAGTTCTAGGATTAAAGGTGTGTGCCACCACCGCCTGGCAACTAAAGCATTCTTAAGGTTTTATTTTTAGGTGCGTGAGTGTTTGCCTCAAAGTACACCACATACATTCCTAGTGTCCTTGGAGGTGAGATACAGCATACAGCTTGCTAAACGTTCTCAGTAGAGGGCGCTAAAGAAACACTGAGAGAGGAACGGAAGCTCCTGCAGTTGACAATACAGACCAGGAGAGGGCAGTGTTGGTGGGGGCCCTGGAGCTCACTGGACAACTTTTAAGCCTGAAGACCAATGGTTCTCCCTGATGCCGGTTCTCCCTAATGCCATGACACTTTAATACATTTCTTCACTA
>NW_022196906.1:104927883-104928589 GCF_008632895.1 Mastomys coucha | reverse complement strand
CAGAAATCTGCCTGCCGCTGCCTCCCAAGTGCTGGGATTAAAGGCGTGCGCCACCACTGCCCGGCCTTTTGCTCCTTTATAACTGTAGCTTTGCTACTGTTCTGAATCATAATGTAAATAATTGTGTTTTCCAACAATGTTGGGCAACCTGCTATGAAACAGTTGTTCAATGTCCCCCAAGGGGTTGTGACCCACAAGCTGAGAACCACTGCTGTCGATGGTGGAGATGGTTTTCTGCTGCCCTCTCAACAAGAACTCAGAGACCTAAGCAGCTGTGAATTCTGCACTCTTTGATGACTTCTGTTTAGGTCTCCCTCTACACCTCTGCTTGGCCAGCCCCCAAAGATTGCACACTGACTGTCATGTGTACTATATGCTTCCACACGGCTCAGAGCTCCCCAACATCTCAGGGCTACTGCCTGCCCAGAAACTCCAGGCCACCATCAGAATGTCAGAACCAGTCTGCCTCTATACTTGCTGGTGGTCTAAACTCTTTCCAGGTTTGTCCATGTGTCTGCCAGCTCTACAGGCAAGCTGAGGCACACCCATCGTAAGAACAAAGACTTGATGACAGTCGTAAAATTACTGTGTTACTAGATGATAACCCTAGATACCTGAAGTCAGTAATTTTTCAAGCGCTGTCTAAGGAGGTTTTACCAGGGAGATAGATGAATCAGTAACGTGCCTGCCTTGAAAAAAAAAAAAA
>NW_022196906.1:104901190-104927758 GCF_008632895.1 Mastomys coucha | reverse complement strand
ACACACACACACACACACACACACACACACACACACACGCTTCGGAAGAACAAGGGCGGTATCAGCAAGCTGTCGTGTTTTATAAAGCGGTATAAAGCATTGGGAGGGAGCAAGTACCTTGACAGGCCCCTTCCAAGGTGTTCCCCATGCGACAGGCCTAGCATAAAAGGAAGGGGAAAGGAGGGGGACAGGGACCTGGAAAGGGGTAAAGACTTGGCAGAGGAGGGGAGAAGACTTGGGGACAGAGAACAGGAACGGAAAGGGCTGGGGTAGCTCCTTTTATATGCCCGGCTCGCACTTGGCAGGTGGCGCTGCAAGCTGTTGCTACGCAGCTGTTGGGTGGAGCCTACTGGGATTGTCCATAAACCAACACAAACCAACTGTTAAATTGGCCCTCTCCTCCCGCCCTGCTCTCTTCCGGTCTGCCCACAACACTTCCGGCGGACTATCTCCCACATCCTCATGGGATTTGTAGTTCAGCTCACCTTCTAGCCTATTGGTTGTGGAGACGGCGTTTCTCTTGGGTCTCTAGGCCTTACAGAAAAGTCACATTTAGTAAAAAAAAAAAAAAAAAAAAAAAAAAAAAAAAAAAAAACAGCAACAAACAAACAACAAAAAAATTCCCAAAGTCTGAACTAGTTAAATTCTCATTTCAAATAAGCAACTATTAGAATATGTTTTTTGGGTTTTTTTGTTTGTTTGTTTGTTTTTTCGAGATAGGGTTTCTCTGTGTAGCCCTGGCTATCCTGGAACTCACTCTGTAGACCAGGCTGGCCTCCAATTCAGAAATCTGCCTGCCTCTGCCTCCCAAGTGCTGGGATTAAAGGCGTGCGGCACCACTGGCCGGCTGCAACTGTTAGAATATGATACTGACTTTGAATTCAAATAAAATGTAAATACAACTGTTATGTGGCACTTCTACCCCAGACAGAGCCATGAAACTGATCCCAAGACCCCTTGCCCACTAATGCACCCCATTTGTGAGCCAGCTCTCCCAGCATTCACTGTAAGCATGCTGTTGCCTGCCCATGGGTAGAAAAAGTTGTATAAGACCAAGAATTTTTAAATTATGTTTTTACACATTGCTGACCATTTACAGCGGTATTGTGAAAAACAACCCGGAAACATTTCAAAGGGTCTCTGACAGGACTGACACTCACAGCACTGAAGGTCACTGTTCACTTCCTAGGGGTTTTCCATTTGGGGACTGCAGTAGCTCCAGGGCATCCTGCCTCTGAGCCGCTCCTATGGAACCTGCTCAGGTTCAGCCTTCAGTTAGCAGACGCTGTTCCACCTTGTCGGCAGAGGGAAGAATGTCCAGGGTCTGCAGTCTGCAGTTTCACACTGGTTCTGGATTGTTGGTTACACATGCCCTGACCTGGGCTGCAAATTTTATCTGAGGCCGATGGTAAGTGACTGTCAGTAAGCATATCAACAACATTTTTTCTTTTTCTTTCCTTTTCTCTTTTTCCTTTGAGAGAGAGAGAGTAGAAGAAGGAGGAGGAAGGGGGGAGGGGAAGGAGGAGGAGGGGAGAAAGAGAGAGTGAGAGAGAGAGAGAGAGAGAGAGAGAGGGAATGAATATATTATATATTTGAGGAAAAGTATGAATTTAAAAATTAATAAAACCGGGCTGGCGAGATGGCTCAGCTGGTAAGAGAACTGACTGCTCTTCTGAAGGTCCTGAGTTCGGATCCCAGCAACCACATGGTGGCTCACAACCACCTGTAATGAGATCTGACACCCTCTTCTGGTGCGTCTGAAGACAGCTACAGTCAATTACGCCGGAGCGAGCGGGGCCAGCAGAGGTGCTGAGTTCAATTCCCAGCAGCCACACACATGATGGCTCACAGTCAGCTGTACAACCATAAAATAAAATAAATCTTTTAAAAAAGTTTTAATAAAACCATCCAGTCTACAAACGGTGAGCACACGAGGAAGAAGCAGGCCACCCGCAGCCCGCTCCAGCCTTGCTGAAGCACACAGAAGACTACAGGGCTCAGAATGCCTGGGGAGGCGCAGGGGGATTCCTGCAGTGTTTTCCTGGGGCTGCCATACACATACAACCAGAATACAAAGTCCGTGCTGCCAATCAACACAGTGAGCAGAGAGAATCTTCAAGCTCTGACTCATTCATTGAACCGGCAATTGAGATAGGAATGGATCAGCATCCTCTGGACCTGCCATCCCCACGTCTCCAGCTAACAGACTTTGCAGGAAATAGCAAAATCAGTTCTACAGTATAGTCTTTATCGTCTGGTCACGGGGCTAACGGGCTCTGAGACGCTGATCTCCTTATCTACTTGTGGTCTCCACGTCTCCCTTATTACTGCCTCTCTCTATATGTCTCCCTTATATTACTGCCTCTCTCTCTGTGCAGTGGGGTTTATGTTTTCCCAAGGCCACTGACCTTTGCATTCCTCTTGAGTTGCTAAGTCAAAGGTTAACTTAGAACAAACAAATCATTGGCAAATGTCCGTGCTGAGCCATCAGCAGTGTATATGGGCACATTCCTTTACAGTACGAAATATAAATGTGCTCTTAAAGAATAGGATATAAGAGCACGTTCCACTGCCCCCGTTAGAACTAGACCACAAACTGGATGATTTAAGACAACAAAAATGTATTCTCACGGTTCTGCAAGCCAGGTGTCCAAAAGTAATCAGTCTGCAGTCCTTCTGTCCATTCGGAGGCCCTAGGAAGAAACTTCTCTTGTCCTTCATGTTCCAGGAGTTCCTTTGCTTGTGACAATCTATCTCTAGCCACTGCTTCTGTCTCTGAATGGCCTTCTCTTGTGCGTCTGTGTCACACCTCCCTCTGCCTCCCAGTGTAAAGATGCCTGCTGCTGAACTTTGACCTAAAATAGGTCAAGAAGAATCACATAACAAAGTGTTGCTTAGTGTGTCTCTTCCCAGCTTTGAGTTCCTAGCTGAGGACCTAGCCAGCTTCCCTTCTTCAACACCCAGTCATGTCTATAAGCTAACCACTCCTTATCCATCACACTGTGAACCACTGTATATCTGCTCCTAACGGCCTCGAGCCCCCAACACAAGACAACGAAGAGCAAATGAAACACAGCCCCAATGCTCCAGAACCCTCGAAAAATTTTAAATGAGCATATCTATGGTAAGTCTAGTGCTAAAAAGCCTAGTGTTAAAGAAACTCCAATTTCCAAGGGTAACATCCATTACTATTAATTGGAGCAACTGTTGGAGAGACTGGAGAGATGGCTCAGTGGTTAAGAATACTGACTGCTTTTTGAAAGGTCCTGAGTTTGGATCCTGACAACCACATGGTGGCTCGCAACCATCCATAACGAGATCTGATGCCCTCTTCTAGTGTGTCTGAAGATAGCTACAGTGTACTTACATATAATAAGTAAATAAATAAACCTTAAAAAAAACTTGGAGCAACTGTGACTGACGCCCATACTAGGAAAGGGTTCTCAGCCCCTGCAGTGAGAGTCCAACTACTCCTTCCTATGTTCCCTCCCTCCCTCCCTGGTGTACCTAGTTCTTCCCAGACTATACACAGTCTCGGGGATATCATAGTATATAGGAGATGGGAGTTAGTCAAAGAGGAGACGCCATCTCTATAGCTATGGGGAAGTTGTAACTTAGCCATTATGGAGTTGCCCAGGCTCCTGTTAGCAATTCCTCAACCATGTCACCGTAAGTAACCCCCACCAACTCAGGATAGACTCTGGGCAAAGGGTTACTTTGGTCTGTGGTTGTTGCCTTACCTAGGGTGACTAGACACTAGCTCATGTTCTAGGCTTTTCTAATACAAGCCTAGAGACACTCCTGCAATCTGTGCTCTATAGCTATACTTTGCTGTTCCTTGTCCCTGGGCACCCTATGTGGGCTAGCCTGGCATCCTTGTCCTGGTCAGGCTGTGAGTGACATGTAGTTTGGCCTTTCATGGGTCTTGTTGCTATGCTGTGTCCAGGTAGCCACAGAACTCTAAATCTTTCAAAGAAGGTCTCCTCTCAGGTCTTTAATTACATCTGAAAACACTCAAGTTTTCCACACACATTCACAAGCTGACACCTCATTTGGGATATCACAATTCAACCCACTTGGGAAAGGTCCACAAGTCCTAACCATGGGCTCAGAAGCCTGAGCTGATAAGAGAGGACTTTGGACATTGGCCTTGGGGGACACTGGGGACCCTTGGGGTGTAGGATTGCTGGCTGAGTTAAGGCTTTAGTAACATTCTAAACAAAAATTGGAGAGAGGCAGAGATTTAGTTCTGCCACCAAACTAGCTCTCCTGTATAATGCAGGAGAAGCAGCAAGCCACGAGGTGGGCAAAGGAAGGTATAGTTGAGTCTCCCTACGCATGGAGGCCCTAAATGTTATCTTGAACACAGAGTTGTTGCTCCTAAGGGGACTACCACGAGGGTCTAGCAAGCCTTTGCTTATGCTTCAGTTACCTGATCAATATGAGCGCAGTGTCATCCTTGTGACATCTACCTGTTTTCCCAGGAGAGGTTAAACCTTTGTATAAAGCTGACCTAGTTCATATTTGTGGTCATAAAAAGAGAAAGAGCTATAAGAATCTGTTCTGGTGAGGTGTGCCTTGGCAGGCCCATGCCGAAGCATCCCTTCCCCCTGAGGGACCCAGACACACACCAATATAGTATAGAATAGAGTTCATTTAGGCTAGGCAATGGTGGCGCACGCCTTTAGTCCCAGCACCTGGGACGCAGAGGCAGGCAGATTTCTGAGTTCGAGGTCAGCCTGGTCTACAGAGTGAGCTCCAGGACAGCCAGGGCTTCATAGAGAAACCCTGTCTCAAAAAAAGAAAGAAAGAAAGAAAGAAAGAAAGAAAGAAAGAAAGAAAGAAAGAAAGAAAGAAAAAAGAATAGAGTTTATTTAGGGTATGAGGAGGGGAGTTAAGAGGGTAGCAGAGGGAGAGAAAGGCAGAGAGAAGGAGAGAGTAGAGAAGTAGGGGCTGGCTATGACCACATGGAGAGAGAGGGGAAGGGAAGGGAATGGAGGAGGGTAACATAGGGGCAAGAGGCAAGGTAAAGTAGAGAAGCAGGAGTGAGAGAGAGGAGGGGGCAAGCAGCCCCTTTTATAGGGCCAGGCCTACCTGGCTGTTGCCAGGTAACAGTTGGGAGGAGCATACCTAGCTGCTGCCAGGTATCTGTGGGGGTGGAGTTTAAACAGAATACCAACAATATTCAGTTGTTGACTTATCAACAGTGAGTCCACAGCTGACACTAGAACTGGGACAAAGCTCCGCTAACACTTGTACTTTCTAGATTAGAAAAGCAGTGGCCTTCTTTCTCATGGGAACACGTTGGCACCAGCCCTAGGGACTGTCTTACAACAGTGAGACGTCTAGGAAAAGACCCCAAACATGTGAAGAGCATAGCACCATTGACCACAAATAGAGAACTCCTATTTATTGAAAGCTGGCATAAGCAACTAGGAGCAGTGATGAGAAGGACACCCCATAGCGAAAAGCTGAAAGGGAGGAGGGTCAAAAAGAAGAAACTGAACTACCTCCCCAAATGATATAGTTAATTTATAACTGAGCAAATAACATTGAGAAACTAAATGAGGGCAGGAAGAAAAAAAAATGAGTCTGACCATAAAGCTGTTGGGACATGGGGCGGAGGCGGTGGGAAGAAGCCTGGGGAAACTCTGTTTCCAAACGTCACAGGAAGCCCCTCCTCTTGTTTCCTTCTTTTCTTCCAGGCTGAGGAGCTTCCAGCTTGGGAAACAGCCAGGGCAAAAGGTCAACTGCCTACTGGGTGACAGGAAGACCCACCCTATCTGTGGATGGAGTCTTGGGGTGTAGACACTCAGAATCTTGTCTGCCTTCCATGGGGTGCTGCCTGCTCCAACTCTGAACCTCTCTGCCTAGCTCCCCTTTCCCTTTCTAGATTTGGGGTGATGGTGGACCAGCCTTCTTGGGGAGGAAGGCAATGGGTCCCAGTTGGTCTTGGGCCAGCAGCCTTCCACTCATCTAGGGACACATCACCTAATCTCCCAGGCAAGCACTGGCTACACCAACTTTGATTTCCGGTAAGTGAAGAATCTGGGTGGGCCAGAGACCTCCAAGCTCTGGCTATGGTGGGTGGGTGGGAGGAACAGCTGGATGTCTACAGATCAGCATCCTCCTGAGATACTAGGTGTGACTGAGGACATCCCAGACTGTGGGAATCCCAAGAAGACTCTTTTGCCTCAAGTAGGAGCTCAGCAGCACAAAATGTAAGGACTTTCAGACGTTAGACCCAGAAAAGGCAAGTGGAGCCTCCAACCATTTCAGAGACTCGGCCAGAGGCAGTTCACCCCTGATTTGGACTCCAGCACTTTCTCCCTCACTAGTGTACTGAGACCTTAAAAAACACAAAGCTTGGAGTTTTGGGGTTTCTTGTGGTTGTCCACTGCTGTCCTCTGACCATGGGAACAGTCTCAACTGACCTTTGTCCCTGGGACAGAAGGCTATGAACTACCATCCCAACTCAGGTGTTCAAAGGGACTGCCAGCCTCAAGCCTTGCTGTCCGAGTAGACAATTCACCTCTTGCCACAGGTCTTTCTGGGCCCAGAAGACCCTACCTCAGCCTAGGTCCAGCACTGCAGCCATGATGGAAGAAGACACAGGAGACATAGAACAATGGCAACAGATGTTCCAGGAACTGATTCAAGAGGTGAAACCTTGGCACAAATGGACCCTCACACCAGACAAGGACCTTCTTCCCGATGTTCTGAAGCCAGGATGGACACAATACCAGCAAAAGACCTTTGCCAGGTAAGGGAGGTACAATGGTATGTGTGCCAGAAGATTCTTGCTTATTTCTAACTGATTCCTCTTCTTGGCTGTCCAGGCTTGCACGCTGAAGAACACAGGAAAGAATTCCGGCTTCCTTAGGGACTGGGAATTCCCCTCCCCCATTACTGTGTGAACTTAAAACGGTGGCAGGGCACAGATTCTAAGAATCCAGGCTAGGATGTAAGACATTGTGGAAAAGGGAGGGAAGAATGGGGGAGGGAGGCTCATTTATTCAAGGGGACTTTCGGAGGCCACCCAACATTTTACACTTTCTTTTCCAGGAGGGAAAGAGGATGCCCCAAGGCCCAGGGGTAGAGGTAGGAGGGCATAAAGGGTAGTCTCCGGATCTGTCACGCCTGCTGTCACGGATCTGCTGCTGTCTATGAAGGGACTGGACCTTTCCCAGTCACGATATGTCTTGGGGGGCTCCAGAACAAAGCCTTAATTGGCTTATTTGAGAACCTGGGACTCGGGCCTGGCACACAGTGAAGCTGG
This sequence comes from Mastomys coucha, assembly GCF_008632895.1. NCBI lineage: Eukaryota > Metazoa > Chordata > Mammalia > Rodentia > Muridae > Mastomys > Mastomys coucha. The sequence goes on along the minus strand of NW_022196906.1, from coordinate 104,920,479 downwards.
AGTGCTGAGGCCAGGCCCTATCTGAGGGTGGCTGCTGGGGACTGCTCAGGCCTGTGTGCAAAACTGAGTGAGAGCAACTCCCAGTCAGTGCCTTTCGTGGGGCTCAGAGACAGCTTCTTGGCATCTCCTCTCAGTTTATTCCCATATTTGCCCTAAGATAGCAGCCTAGCATCAAAACACAGTAAAGAGGGCCCTGGGACTGTACCTCAGTGGTACCTTTACTTAGCATGAGCAAGGTCCTAGGTTCTGTGCCTAGAACTAGCCTGGGAGCTAACTCATTCTACCCATCCTTCTCCAACTTCTCACCTCAGACTGCAGATGCCCCTGTCTCAAGCGAAGTTAGGATCCACTACTAAGAAAAAAAAAAAATCCCAGGATTTAGCTGAACAATGGCTCCCGAGGTCACCTAAGCAGAGAAAGAGAAATCTCCTAGTCCTGGGAAGATCTCACTGCTGCTCAAGTCTCATTGGCCAGCAGGTCCCATGGCCCCAGCGTCACTGAATCCAGAGAGAGTTCAAGAATTATTTGATGAGCAATAAATGTCTACACCACACTGCAGTGTTCTGGCTTTGCACAACTCCTGTTCTAGACAGCACAGACTTCTTCCAGTCTTTCTTCACTGTTTCTAACAGGTATCAGAAAAACTGTTCTGCTGAGACAGGTTGTCATTCTGCACCTTGCTGAAAAGAAGCACTCAGAAATAATGTAAAATTCTCTGGTGCATGTAAGAAAAAGAATGTGTTGAGAGAGGGAGAGGGAGAGGGGGACCCACAAAAGAAGAGAAAGCTGGAAGCCATGATCTCTGGGGATCCTACAGATCATGGAAGCCCCATCCCTTACACCCCACACCTTCTCCTCCATCAAGACAAACAAAAGCAAGCAAGCTGTCTCTGTAGACAGGAGATGGCAGCTCTCTCCTGGTCTGTTTGGTGACTTACCCAGCACCCATCTATGTCCATTTGTTGATTTTAGCACAGGGTCCTCGGGGCTGTTGCAGGTATAGCCTTGAATACATTTACCTCAACATCTGAAGAAACAGTGCCTTGGGGCCCAGTGACCTGAACCCCAGTCCTAACTCTTTTTTTTTGTTTTGTTTTGTTTTTTCGAGACAGGGTTTCTCTTTGTAGCCCTGGCTGTCCTGGAACTCACTCTGTAGACCAGGCTGGCCTCGAACTCAGAGATCCGCCTGCCTCTGCCTCCCAAGTGCTGGGATTAAAGGTGTGCTCCACCACCGCCTGGCCAGTCCTAACTCTTAAGCCCCAAGTCCTGGGCATGATGTGTTCCCAGTGTGTGCTTTGCCTCTGAAATGTACACACTGGACTTAGAAAATGTCCTGGATTCCTTCTAAGTCCGATGGTTTGTGTGCTGTTTGCACAGTAGGTACCTGGTGATGGTCCCAGGGCCTGTTGGTGATACAGTGGAGAAACAGCTTCTGTCACAGCTAGCGGGAAACTCCTCCCTCTTGCATCTGCCCACAGCTCAGCTAAAACTCTGGCCCTCTCCTCCACAGGTTCCACTGCTCTTCCTGCTCTCGAAGTTGGGCCTCTGGCCGAGTCCTGATAGTCTTCCACATGCGGTGGTGTGAGAAGAAGGCCAGGGGGCGGGTGAAGATGAGGGTGTTTGCTCAGAGGTGTAATAAGTGCCCCGAGCCTCCATTTGCAACTCCAGAGTTCACTTGGGACAACATCTCAAGGATCTTGAACAACCTGCTCTTCCGAATTCTGAAAAAGTGCTATAAAGAAGGGTTTAAGCAGATGAGTGAGATTCCTTTGGTTGGGGACACCAGTCTCGAAGGACCACATGACAGCGGCAACTGTGAGGCCTGTCTGCTGGGCTTTTGTGCTCAGAATGACTTAGGTCAAGCCTCAAAACCACCAGCACCCCCATTATCTCCTACCTCCTCCAAGTCAGCCAGGGAGCCTAAAGTCACTGCCACCGGTAGCAACATTTCCTCCTCACGGGCCACCTCGAAAGAGAAGCCCCAAACATCAAAAGTGAACCCCCAAGCCAGCAACCCTACCAAGGATGACCCCAAGGTCAGCTGCACCTCAAAACCATCAACTACTCCAAGACTGACGATCCAACAGCTGTCGGTAGTAAGCTCACCTGTCCCCAGATGTGTCATTCAAATGCCTTCTTCTTCTCCCGCTCCCCTTCCTGTCATTCAAATGCCTTCTCCTGCTCCCGCTCCCGCTCCCGCTCCTGCTCCCGCTCCTGCTCCTGCTCCCCCCGCTCCAGTCGTCTTTGTCGACAACAGCAGAGCAGCAGGTATAGCAAAAAAGGCCACCAGATCTAAGACCCCGAAGGCATTGCGCTCATCCTCTTTATATGTCCCACCCATTTCCTCCTATGCTCCACCCACCTCCTATGCCCTGCCCACCTCCTCTTATGTCCCACCTACTTCCTCTTATGTCCCACCTACTTCCCCTTATGTCCCACCCACTTCCTCCTCATTTGTTGTGCCCATTTCCTCCTCATGGAGACCACCAGCAAGCACCTCTTGCCAAGTAGAGAGAGGCAGTCATATCCGCCCACAAAGCCAGTCTTCCTGCTGCGAAGGTTGCTGTGGGGCCTGCTGCGGGGCCTGCTGCGAGTGCTGCTGTAAGAGCTTCCAGGGCTGCTGTGGGATCTTGGGGAGCTGCTGTGAGATCCTCGGGCGCTGCTGCGTGGGCTGCTATGAGATCTTTGGGGGCTGCTGTGAGGCCAGCTGTAATTGCATGTCACAGAGTCCACTGTGTTGTTTGGCCTTTCTAATCTTGTTCCTGTTGCTATGGTACTTATTGTAAAATGCAATATATGAGCCTTGGGGGGAAAAAAAAAACTCTGAGTGGAAAAACAAAAAATAGGGGCTGGTGAGATGGCTCAGCGGTTAAGAGCACCGACTGCTCTTCGGAAGGTCCTGAGTTCAAATCCCAGCAACCACATGGTGGCTGACAACCATCTGTAAGGAGATCTGACTCCTTTTTCTCAAGTGTCTGAAGACAGCTACAGTGTACTTACATGTAATAAATAAATCTTTAAAAAAAAAAAGAAAGAAAAACAAAAAATATTACAACATCCCCCCCAAAAGTCACACATTGCATAATTCCCTTTATGTGAAACGTCAATAAAATCAGTAGAGTCCAGAGGTAGCTACCAGGACTGCAGCAAGGGAAAGTATAAAGCCGCTGTTTAAGCAATGTGGCCTTTGTGGAGAAGAGCAATGAAGGTATTCGGGAATTTGGTGGAAACCGTGGTCGTCTGCCAGCACTGTCTGTGCCCTAAAAGCCTCTGAGCTTTCCATCTTCAGATGGGCAGTCTCCTCAGGCTGGAGAGGTGGCAGCACCAAGGGTTGCTCCAGAAGTCCCAGCAAGTACACAGTGGTTCACAACATAATCTATAGTGGCATCTGATGCTCTCTTCTATCAGGCAGGCATATGTGCAAATAGAACGTTCATATATGCATAAATAAACAAACTTTTTAAAAAAGGATTCATTCTCTTTTCTTTGATTCCCACCCCACCCCCATGGAGCTGATTAGGCTAGGTTTGCGATTTTACAATGTAGTTAAAGTTGGTCTGGAAGTCACTGGGTGATCTAGGCTAGCCCCAAGCTCACAGCAATCCTTCTGCCTTGGCCTCTCAGGTGCTTGAATCTCAGAAATAAGCCACAATGCTCAGCATACAGTTAATTTTCTGATGTGACTTTTAACTAAATACATTTAAAAAACAAAACAAAAACAAAAATCGGAGTCTGAAGTGTTGAGGACTCAGAACCATTCGGAAGCCTTGAACCTGGGATCTCCTTAGCAAGTTCTGCACGGACTTTCCGCAGTCAGTCTGGTAGGGTTTGACACAGGAGTAGTAAACTGAACACCTAGGTTCTCAATAGTCTCCATGCAGCTACTGAGTGATGGGGACAAGAGACTGGAGAGAGAGAGAGAGAGAGAGACGGGAGACAGGGAGGGAGAGGGGGAGAGAGAGACCTTTAAAAGTCCAATTAGGGAGCTGGGGAGAAGTCTCAGCTGAAAATGCCGCTCAGGTACAAGGACCCAAGTTCAGATCCGCAGCATGAGTGAAAAGCAAGGCATGAAGTCAAGTAGTCCCTCCTGCGCAAGCGCGGGGGTGGGGTGGGGGATGGAGTGCTGAGATGGGCAGATCCCAGGCAGTCACTGGCCAGTCAGTGTGGCCAGAACAATAATCTACAAGTTCAGCGAGAGACACTGTGTCAATAATAAGACTAGTAACAAACAACAAAGTGGTGAAGTAAGAAAGACACCGGTGTCTACCTCTGGGACAAACACATACCACACACAGGAACACAGGTGGAACAAGGCTTTGACTCAAAGGCTAGGTTTTATTAAAACAAAACTTACGTAAATTATGAACAGTCTATTTGTGTGAAATTCTATACTTCCATCTTTTCACATTTAGTTTTCATATCTTGATATAAAGCGTGTACTTGAGTATGGAATAAAATCCCACAGTCATTCGAATAGGACTAATCAATTTGAAACAGTGTTGGGAAGAAAGACGCTTTGTCCGTTCGCCTACCTCTGGACAGTTTGCTTTCTGTTGAAGTGACGCTCTACTGAGACAAGGATAAAAAAAACGCTTGGGCCTAGTTCAAACTAGCGACAGGCAAAAGATGAAAGTACTGAAGTACCAATAGCAGTCTTTCTTCTTTCCACTGTCTGTAAGTGTGGGTATGTGTTGAGTGTCTTTGCATGTGTGTGGGGTGCACCTGTGTGTGTGAGTGTGTCCGTGGAGAGACCAGAGTTTGGATCATCCTTTAGCATCTTCCCACTTTATTTACTGAGTCTGAATCTCCTATTCAAAACAACAGCTTCCGGTAGGCTTGGCCAGCTCGCGAATTTGTACTGGGCACCCAGACTGGAATTGCAGGTGAGCCACCAGGTTTTTAGATGTGGGTAGCAACAGCTTTAAGCACCGTCCCAGCCTTAGTAACCCTTTTGTTTTAGGTTTTGTTTGTTTGTTTTTTAATTGTGTGTTATGTGGTAACCTTTTTTAAATTATATGATTCTGAGAGCAAATCAGTTCTTCGGGTTAAAAAAAAAGTAAAAACCATCCATTTGTTTGTTTGTTTATCCATTTGTTTGTTTATTCATTTGTTTGTTTTTTAATCACAATGTCCTCCCACCCCAACCTAAGAGGTTAGGCCTTGCTGTGCAGTATGGTAGCCACAAGTGACTATTTAAGTAAATTACATTTAGTTTTTGAAGCTTGTCAGACACTACGTGCTCCATCCTTGGACTCTAGCATCTAACAACACGGACACAGAATGTTCTCCCCACTGTGAGGGCGCTGCACTGGGCTACATCCTGAAGGAGCACACTCATATACAAACAAGTAATACACTTGTATCTCCCTCTTCTCTTCAGAACAGCCAGCCACTTCCTGTTTGTTTTAGCCTAAGATACCAGTAGAAAAATAGAAGCTTTATACAGTTCTTCAAGAACACAGAGCTCCAGAAGAGAGCCATTAACATCCCAGGGGCTCCTGCCAGCCCACAGCTGCCCTCCAGTGGGCAGAGCCCTCCTGTGACTCCCATGTAGAAGCCATCAGTGTGGTCTCCACACTCTTCCCAGCACCTACAGCAATGAGCCCTGAAGGCACTCCTCGGCCCTTTGTCTGAGGACCACCAGGTGACCGTGAGGACCACCAGGTGACCAAGACAAGTCCAAGCAGAGTATTCAGATCTTCCCAGGCTCATGCTGTCTGAGCATCTAATGTCGGATGCTCTACCTATACCAGCCTTTCTTTCTGCCCTCCAGACCCAAGGTAGACCTTCAGGCTCTCCTGAGAGTCAAAGTACAGCTTGAAACATACTTGCCAAAATGAATCTGAAAGGTGGAAATAGCAACTTGTTTAGGCTCAAGGAGTGTTATTCTCTAAAAATAAAAATAAACAGTATACTGAAACATTTTCAAGGCGGTAAATTCTCTATTTCATCCACAACCCTCTAGCCCTTGATTCCTGAACATAATGCATCCAATTTCAAAACTTGTTCTGTATGTTTTAATTTTTTAAGTGATGTGTTTCCTAAAATATTAAATATGCAGTATTTAGAACAAGTATATGCATAAGTGCTAACATTAATATATAAGCAACTTTATCAGTAATTTGAATGTTACTTTTCTTAACAGTGATGACAGTAGTTTCTAGACTTTGTCCCTTAAGCACAAGCTGCAATTCCAATGAGAGGTAACACGTATACAAAGATTCAGAGCACGGGGCAGTAAGATTTTGTGGTCTTCCGGTGCTGGTGGACTGAATCAAAGCTGAAGACTGAACGACACTTTGGTGGTGTAACTGGGAACAGCTTCTGCAATACGGAAAAAATATAAATACATACTTAGATATTTAGTTACTTATTTCCGTGTGTGTGTGTGTGTGTGTGTGTGTGTGTGTGTGTGTGTGGTTTTTCAAAACAGAGCCTCTCTGTGTGGAGCTGGACCAGGCTGGCCTCGAACTCACTGAGATCTACTTGCCTTTGCCTCCCGAGTGCTGGGATCAAAGGCGTGCGAGCTATCATTTTGGTTCACAAATAGCCACAAATTTTTTTTTTTTGTCATTTTAGATGGTTTTACATAGTCCCAACTCACCTCTTTCTTTCAGGTCTTCAATATATGCCTTCATAAATTCCTTATCAAAATGCTGGCGGTCCTGTTCACTTTCTACTGTGTCTTCAGTGTCTTGACATTGGGTCTTATCAATGGGATTGTCCATAAGGCTTATAAATCTGTAGGAAAAGTCCAGAAAGTACACACATTTACTGGGAATGTTCAACAGCAAAACTCCACTTCTGTGTGTTGGAGACGTGACTCTGCAGTCAAGAGCCCTGCCTGCTCTGCCAGAGGACCTGGGTTTGATTCTCAGCAGCCACATACTGGTTCACAACCACCACATGGAACTTCGGTTTCACGGTATCCAGCGCCCTCTTCTGAGGGTACCAGGTGTGCACATAGTTATACATGCACACAGGCAGGCAAGCAAAATGCACACATAAAATAAAATAAAGACATCTTTTTATAAAGTAAAATTAAAGGAGGGAGAGGCAGGTAGATCTCTGTGAGTTCAAGGCCAGCTTGGTCTACAGAGTGAGTTTTGGGGTAGCAGGGATATATTTAAATATATATATTTACTCCTTAATTACTTTCTTAGCAGCATTTACAGAGTATGAAGGTATTTTCCTTCTGGAACAGTAGTTTCTTTAACACATCCATTCATTCATTCTCCCTTTTCTCCACTGAGCCACACACGCTCAGTGGAGAAAAGGGAGAATGAATGAATGGGCCCAATATTGGGGATTGGGGGGGCTGGAGAGATGGGTCAGCGGTTAAGAGCAGTGACTGCTCTTCCAAAGGTCCTGAGTTCAAATCCCAGCAACCACATGGTGGTTCACAACCATCCATAATGAGATCTGACTCCCTCTTCTGGAGTTTCTGAAGACACCTACAGTGTACTTATGTATAATAATAAATAAATCTTTTTTTTTTTAAATCAATACTCAGGGGCTGGGCATGTGGCTCAGTTGGCAGACAGTCTCCCTAGCATGCGTACAGTCCTGGTTCTGATCCCTAGCATCACATAAACTGAGCATGCTCGTACTTCCAATACTCGGGTGGTGAAAGTAGGAGGGTGAGGAGTTCAAGGTCATCCTCTACGGTGCAGTGAATTTGTGGCTGAGCCACAGGAGACCCTGTCTAACAGAAATTAAGAGACGCACGTCAGCCAATCAAAATTCCCTTTTTCCTCTATCTTGTTCTCAATACACCATCCAAGAATTTTGGTCTTGGCCTCTGCATAATGATAAATGAAGATGTATGGGAAGGTTCCCGAGGGCACAGCCTTCTGCCTTTGTTTTCTTCTGTCTGCTCGGGAGAGGGCAGGACCTTACCCCATTAGAGCCTCTGCATAGATGGCTGTCTTTGTTTTGGGGTTCACTGAGGAAGTCAGACAGACGGTGCAAGCAGAAAGGATTCCTTGAACAGTGTCTGCTCTATCCAGGGCAACCGGGATGTGACAAATGAGAGGTCTAGCCTGTGCCCCCACCTCACGCGGTCCGATAGCAAGTGGTGTTTGTAGCTCTATAAATGTAATGATTATACTCCTCAGGGCATTCGATAAACAAACCACTTAACATCCTGTAGAAAGTGGAGCAAGTCAGATTTTCAGGAGTATGAGGATCATCTAATCGGGCTCTAATCTAATCTAATGCCCTGGACGGAACCAGAGGTGATGGGCTCTTGCCCCTGTGCAGGGGTGCAGATCCTGGGAGCCCTCCGTTTGCAGCATACTCACTTCAAAGGCGTGGAGGCATCGCAGAGGGCGGTCGGGAGCTCCACCAGGTGATCCCCACTGACAACCAGCAAGGTGAGCTTTTTGAGGTTGAGCATGGCTTGAGGAAGGTAGGTCAGCTTGTTTTTATACAGGAGAAAACCTTGTAGCTCTTCCAGCCTGCGGAGAAACGAGAGCTCAGGACAGACTCCACCCCACAGGGAACTACAGCCCGTTGTTCCCGCAGGGATAGCCACGTTCCCACAGGGAAAGCCAGCTCAGCTTATTTACCACCAAACGTGTGCAACCACGACCTTATGCTTCACATTTACACAAAGTTAGGATTTAAAAAAAATGCATGAAACTATGTAGATTTTATTTTTTATTGATTTAAACACAAACAAGTGTCCCCTGGCCTCCTTAGCCCAGGGAAGCCAGCATTCACTCCTCATAGGCCCGAGGGTAGAGTGATATTCTCTGGAATGACGCTCCGGCCTAAGCCACCACCCGTCTGTAAACCCTAGCAGTTTAATTACATTTTCATAGTATCAGTGTAAACTCCAAAAATATATGGGTTGTTTTTCAACCATTAAGCCCAACCCACTTTTCCAGGCCCCACAATAAGAAGCCTAATAATATCAGTGGCACAAATGAATGAATGAGTGGATGAATGAATGTATCTATCTATCTATCTTACATGTTTCAGTCCAATAATAACTATTTAAAGAACAGGCTATATTTTACATTTTATTTTTATTTGTGTGTAGGCACATGCTTAATAGTATCAGTGGCAGGAAAGAATGTATAAATCAACTTATAGTATATGTTTTTTAATTACATGTATGTGAGAGCAGGTACCTAGGGAGGCAAGAGTGTTAGATCCCTGGAACTGGAGTTCCAGGTAGTTATGAATTTCCCAGTGTGGGTGGGTGCGGGGAGCTGAACTCAGGTCCTCTGGCATAACAGTTAAATATTCTTTTTTCTTTATGTTTCTTTTGTTGTCTTTTGTTTTTTGTTTGTTTGTTTTGTTTTGTTTTGTTTTTCAGTCTTTCGAAACAGGGTTTCTCTGTGTAGCCCTGGCTGTCCTGGAACTGACTCTGTAGACCAGGCTTGGACTCAAACTCAGAAATCCGCCTGCCTCTGCCTCCCAAGTGCTGGGATTAAAGGCGTGTGCCACCCCTGCCCAGCCCTTTGTTGTTTTTTTAAAGACTGGGTCTCTTTATGAAGTCCTGGCTGTCCTGGAACATGAAATGAAGAACAGAGTGGTCTTGAACTCACAGAAATCCTCCTGCCTCTGTCTCCAGAGTGCTGGAACTAAAAGTGTATGCCACCGCATCTGGCTACACTGGCTATCTTCATAGCCAGGCTACCTCTCCCCCTTTACTCTCTCTCTCTCCCTTTTTTTTTCATTTTAAATTACACGCACTTATGTGTATCTGTACGTGAGGAGGTACGTCAGAGTACAGCTGCCTAGCGAGTCAGGTCCTATGGAGCTGGAGTGGCAGGCAGGTGTGAGCCATCTGATGTGGGTTCTAGGGACAGAACTTGGGTCCTCTGCAAGAGTACTTGGCCTTAACCACTGAGCCATCTGACCAGCCCCTTCATCTTGTGTTCTGAGCCAAGGTCTCTCATCCAATCATGTGATTGATAACCAGCTGGCTAGACTGGTTGCCACAAGCTCCTGGGAGTTGCCTCTCTTTGCCCGCAAGAACATGAGGGTTACACTTGGGAGCAGACACACATGGCTTTTACAGGACTGTTGGGGACCCAACTTGCATCCTTGCACTTACAGAGCAGACACTTCACCTGCTGAGCCATTCCGCCAGTACATAACAATTGTTTTTTAAAAATGAAATAGCTACATGGATATAATTTAACAACATAACTACCGTGTCAATTCTGTTTAAAGTTATGCACCTTAAATTAATAAATAAAAAGTAATAAAACATTTCCCTCACTGGTGTTCTTCTAAGCAGAGTGATGTTTCTATACATAATACATTCTCTTTTCAATGTCTGTAAAGTAAAATTAACAATGTTATTCCATGAAAGGTGAAACCTAGTCCAGAAGCTCACATCGGGGCTAGAGAGATGGCCTCAGAGGTTAAGAGCACTGGCTGCTTGTCCAGAGGTCATGAGTTCAATTCCCAGTGGTTACATGGTGGCTCATAACTATAACCATCTGTAATAGGATCTGATGCCCTCTTCTGTCATGTAGACATATATGCAAATAGAGTGCATACACACACACACACACACACACACACACACACACATATACATATATCGATCTTTACAAAATCTTAGTGCCGAGGAAGCTGAGTCAGGAACATTGTGAGTTCTGAGCCCGTCCAGACTATAGAGTAAGCCCCTATGTCAAAAATCAAAAAATAAAGAAAACAAAAATCTCTTTGAAGCTGTTTGCGCTGGCATATGCTTATGGATCCAGGACTTGGGAGGTTAAGGCAGGAAGACCATGAGTTTGAGGCTAACCTGGGCTACTTTGCAAGACTCTGTTTCAAAGGAAGGGAGAGAAAGAAGGCGAAGTGGGACAGCTCAGCAGGGAAGGGTGCCTGCCACCAAGACTGACAACCTGAATTTGGTCTCCTGGACCCACATGGTGGAGGGATACCAAATCAGCTCCCACAAGCCAATATCTGACTTCTATTCCCAACCATGCATGTGCACACGCGCACACACATACACATACATTCGTGCACTCACTCTCGGTTTTTAAAAAATCAAGTGTGGTGTTGTACACCTTTAATTCCAGCACTTAGGAGGCAGAGGCAGATAGATCTTTCCAAGTTCAAGATCAACTAGGTCTACATAGTGAGTTCCAGGCTAGCCTGGGCTAAAAGGGGAGAACCAGTCATTACATAAATAAATAAACAGGTAGTTAAATGGATGATGGATGGGTGGATGGATGATGGCTGGATGGCTGGATGATGGATAGATGGATGATGGATAGATGACTGAAACAAATCAAATTTTCCAAGACAATGAAGATGTGTTCAAATGCATACATGCACATATGTGTAATACACAAATGGAAACTGCCTTATTCTATCATTTCCTAGAAACAAACTGGAAAACTAGTTGATTTCAAAGAATATTTTATGTGCGAGCATATCTAAATGCTAACAATCTCAGTGTGTTAGTAATCCATTCATATACCTCACCTTAGAATGCAAGTAGCTACCTGTCTATATCTTGTGGCAGGTCACTCAGGTTATTGCTGCTGATATCCAGCCACTGCAGACGACACATCCGCAGGACACAGATCGGAACACTGGAGAACTTGTTCGCGGAGATATCCACAAATGTAACTTGCTTCAAATTACTTAACTAGAAAGGAGTAAGAGAACATTCTAATTACGCTCTGTGACAGTTAACCCTGGTTGGTAAGTTGACAGGATTTAGAATCACCATGGAAACCAGTCTCCAGGCACATCTATCTGGGAGGGAGGGACTGTGTAGACTGAGTTAAAACCCACCTCACCTGTGGCTAGGCTGCCATGATCCCTGGGCTGGGGTCCTAAGCTGCACAAAAAGGAAAAGCAAGCCGAGCATCAGCACCCATCGCTCTCAGCCTGACACAGTAGGAGTGACTGCCTCAAGCTCCCGCTACCACAGCTTCCTGTCATGATCGGGTGGTACCCTGGAGGTGTAAGCCAACGGAAAGCCCTCCTTCCAAGAGCTGCTTTTGTCAAGTGCTTTGTAATGGCATGAAGACATGTCACTAATACACCCTGTGAAAATGGGAATTAAGTTCAACTAATAATGTTTGTTTCTCAGAAGCATCCGTGAGTATATGTATCACAGACCAGACCCACTATGTGTTCCAGAGCACCTACTGTAAGGCATTCACTGTACTTCCTGCTGGGATACTAAAGTAAGAAGCACACTATGGCTGTCCTTGGGGAGCTGATATCTTCACAAGTAAGCAAAGCAACCAATGCAGGTAGTAAGGATTGACAAGTCTCAAGCCAGGCGGTGGTGCACACCTTTAATCCCAGCACTTGGGAGGCAGAGGCAGGCGGATTTCTGAGTTCAAGGCCAGCCTGGTCTACAGAGTGAGTTCCAGGACAGCCAAGGCTACACGGAGAAACCCTGTCTCAAAAAATAAATAAATAAATAAAAATTGACAAGTCTCAATTTTGAGGAAATGAAGAGTGAATTTGCCCAGCAGCATGATGGAGTGGTGGCCAAGGGTCCGAAAGGATTTCACGGAAGACAGAAAACTAGAATTGGGTCTCTCAGGATGGGAAGCGGCATGTGTAAAATTACAAAAGACAGGGAGTTAAAGGATAGAAATCATGTGATGCATATATTTTTGGGTTCTTTTTTTTTTTTTTGAGACAGGGTCTCACGTGGCCCAGGCAAGCCTCCAACTTCCTATGTGACTTAGGATTCTCTGAAACTTCCTGATCCTCCTGCCATCACCTTCAGGTTCTGAGGTTGCTGGCTTGTGCCACCAAACCCAGTTTTCATAAAATTCTGTGGAATCATCAAGCCTACCCAAGGCTTTGCACATCCTAGACAGGGGCTCTACCAAATGAGCAACAACCCTAGCCCTAGAAATCCTATTAAAGGAAGATGAAGCAACAGATCTCAATCGTGCATATTTTTATTTTATGCATATTTAATAGATGATACCTGTTATCTAAAGTAGAGATCTTGATTTACTATCCACTGAGATGAGGCTGGAAATAAAGGAATCAATCTTTTCTCAAATAGTCCTAACTGACTGACATGGTCCTGCAGATACAACTTCAGAGATGGACCACCTTTAAAAACAGTCATTAGATTCATTCTGTATTCATGGAAAAACATGATTTTTAAATGATCATCTGGGCTGGAGAGGTGGCTCAGTGGTTAAGAGCACCGACAGTTCTTCTGAAGGTCCTGAGTTCAAATCCCAGCAACCACATGGTGGCTCATAACCATCCATAAGGAGAGATCTGACTTCCTCTTCTGGAGAGTCTGAAGACAGCTACATTGTATACATATAATAAATAAATAAAGTTTAAAAAAAGATCATCTGATAAAGTGGAGCAGAGGAAAAATGAACAATTTTTTATCACCAAATTAAACTCAAGGGATATCTTGTGCTAACAGAAAGGACCACCGTACCCTGCTGGGAATGGTTGTTGCTTGCAAAGGCTGTCACAAAGCGCTGGCTTTCCTGAACACTGCTGAGTGCGAGGCGGTGGTAACCAGCCTCTCAAGCTCACCCGAATGAGCTTGGCACCATCTGCTGCTCAGATCTGCACATGCTTTGATGCTCCAGTCCACGACTCCATCTCCACTCAGACCTCCAGAGTGGTGGTGAGTTACGTCATCTTTCTCTGTCTTGCTCTCATGTCCCTTATGCAATGCTTAGACAAATCCTTCAGGGAACACTCTGTCTCTGCCTCTGTATCTGACCTACGTTTCTTTTTGTCCCGTCATACCCTAGTTCAAGACCTTGCCGCCAGTCATTTGCACTTAGACAATCCTTTCTTTTAATTCTCCAGACTTTAACGAGGTAGACTTTCTGTGCCATAAAACACATCCATCACAGATGTACAGTGGACCATAACTCAATTTCAGGATATCTCTGTATCTATGCTCAGATTTTCTTCCTCCTATGGTAATGAAACATACATTGTATCCCTACAAGTTTTTCTTTCTGGAAAGTTCAGGTAACATTCTTTTAAGTCTGGTAGTCCTCATATTCTTCATTTATGTCATAATATATATGGAGTTTAGGCGAGGGTTTTAATTTTCCCTGGACCCTTTATTGAATCGGTTGTCCTTTCTTTACTGAATTATCTAAGTGATTCTGTTGAAAATTCAGTTGATTGTAAATATAACAGAGTTAGACATGGTGATGCACACCTTTAATCCCAGTATACACAGAAAGTTTCAGATCAGCAAGAACTATATAGTAATAGTCTACCTCAAAATAAAATTATAGTATATATGTAAATATAGAGGTTTGACTCTGCAATCTCAATTCTGTCTCATTTTTCTGTCTGTCGTCTGTCTTTACGTTAATTCTTTGCTGTGACTTTATATCAAGTTTTGAAACTGCATCTCTAGTTTTATCCTATTTCAAAGTTGCTTGACAACTCATATTTTCACATAAAGCTTAAGAACAACCTAGCAATAAAACAACAACAACAACAACAGAGGTTTTAGTAAAGGCTTCTCCCAGGACAGAGTACTTCATGTCACAAGTTAAATAAAGCAAGTCAGAGGGCAGACATGCTTGTTTCTTACTTCAAAGGGGAGCTCCGTCAGGTCCAGATTCCCAGAACAGTCCAGTTTCTCTAGATTCTCACAGTCTCCTAGCTCCGGGGGAATACTTCTCAAATGGTTGAAACTCACATTGAGTTCTTTCAGGTTCTTCAAGCGACCTGGCAACACAAAATGTCAACCTCCATTGAGTAGGTTCTTCAAAGTCTTTTTTTTTTTACACGAGTATTTTATTTATACAAGTACATTGTAGCTGTCTTTAGACACACCAGAAGAGGGCATCAGATCCTATTATAGATAGATGGTCGTGAGCCACCATGTGGGAATTGAACTCAGGACCTTTGGAAGAGCAGTCAGTGCTCTTAACTGCTGAGCCATCTCTCCAGCTCCTCAAAGTCTTTTAAAAACAGAAACAAGCTGGGCATGGTGGCACAGCCCCATAAGCTCAGCATTCAGAAGACAAAGAAAGGCAGATCTCTGTGACTTCAGTCCAGTCAGGTCTGCACAGTGAAACTCTCAAAAACAAACAGAACAGAGAGAAACCTTCACCTAATGACAGGGAGCCCAGACATGTCAGTGAGCGCCCCTATTTGTAGTACTGAAACTACGAAAGCAGAAAGATCACAGTTGTGCTCAATGAGCCCATCTCAAAAAGGTCTGTGAGGTCTGTACCTGTCTCAAAAAGAAATTCGAAGAGAAGGAAAAAACAAAACAAACAAAACAAAAGCAACAACAACAACAACAAGAGGTATAGAGACATAAAGCAATTCTGTGTTTGTATTTTGAGTGTTCTTCATTAGCTGTCTGCTCATCTGAGGCACTAGTCCCAGCATTCCATGGTAGGAGCCGGGTTTGCTGCTCGGTTTCACCTCCCTGGTGACACTAACGTTAAGGCGTGCATTAGCTACTTTTCCGTTGCTGTAATAAAATATCATGACCGAAAGCAACTTGAAGATAGTTCAAGGTTGCAGGGACAGCTCGGTGCTTATGAGCACTGGCTGCTCTTCCAGAGGTCCTGGGTTCATCTCCCAGCATGCACGTGGCAGCTAATAACCCACTATAACTCCATTTCTAGGGGATCCAACACCCTTTTCTGGCCTCTTCAGGTACGGCATGCATATGGCACACAGTCACATGTTCAGTAAAAAGCACTGATATACATAAATAAAATGTTTAAAAACAGAAAGGGGAAAAAACAAAAGGCTTATTTTGGCTTATAGTTCCAAAGGGAGAATCCATAATAGCAGAAAGAGCAAGACTCAGAAGCAGGAAACTAGCTGAGCACACGTCCTCCCACTGCAGGAAGTAGAACAAATCTATAGATTCTCAAAGCCCGCACCCAATGGCGTACTTCCTCCCACAGGGCTCCACTTCTTGCAAACAGCGCCACCAACAGGCACCAACCTTCCTCACTCAAACCACCTCAAGGCATGAAGGGGATCTGTCCTCCGAAT
Source organism: Mastomys coucha (assembly GCF_008632895.1). Taxonomy (NCBI): domain Eukaryota; kingdom Metazoa; phylum Chordata; class Mammalia; order Rodentia; family Muridae; genus Mastomys; species Mastomys coucha. The sequence continues at coordinate 104,904,504 of NW_022196906.1, read as the reverse complement.
AGCCTGGGTCAAACCAGGCATCCTTGGTGTGCAAACCCCATGAGGTGCAAATCACAGGCCCTGATGGTGGATCGCTGCAGCTCCTAGGATAGCAGAAACTGCAGTGCCTATTGTCTGACAGGGCATGAGCTAGATACAGAAATATGCACAAAGTTCTGCGAGTGTGATAATGAACACACAGTTTACAGATCCCATGTAATGCACCATTCATCTTTTACATCTGCATTCTTTCAATTATCATATGTCATGCTTCCCAAAGAATATATAAGTCAAATATATATAAGTCAAGCGGGGTGTGAACACATCCAAGAGAACAGAACTTTTCCAGAATGATCAAGAAAATGCTATATTCTAGTTCTGATTCTATCTTAATATTAATTTTATTTTATTTGTATGTGTATGTGTGTGTACCACATACATGCAAGAGTCTTCGGTGTTAGAAGAGGATCTCAGATCATCCCTGAAACCGGAGTTACGGGCAATTATGGATTGCCATGTAGGTGCTGGGAATGAAACCTAGATTCTCTTAGCTGCTGAGCCATCTCCCAGTCACCCTAAGTCTGATCCTTGTTTGAAAATATAGGTAGCCAGCTCCAGCCAAGAAACTAGCAAAAGAATAAACACATAATAATAGTCCGAATAGGCCTTTGAATAACAGAACTAGGTGCCTAATACTTCAGTGTTGATGAATTTTCCCAGCTTGTACAGCACAAACTCCATACTACAGTTAAAGAAATACAAGAGCTGGTTGGCCGAATGATTGGCCAACCCTCACACTGGCCTCCTGTGATGACCTTGCATGCTGCTCTGTCCCCTCTCCCCCTCCCCCCACTCAAGTGCCTATCAGTGCTGGGGGCACACGAGAATTTTGTGGGGAATTTTTAAAACACCAGTGCCTAATTGAGGTGTGGTGATGAGTGTCTGCTAGCTCAGTACTTAGGAGGCTGAGGCAGGCAGATCAGCACGTAGGAATCTGAGGAGGGTTTGCTGAGGTCAGTGCTCTCCTTCCCCCACGTGGGGACTGGGGGCTGAAGTCACTTGTCAGTACCTTTATCTGTTGAACTGTCTTGCCAGGACACCTTGTAATCATCCCACACTGCGAATAACAAAGTAACAGGCCAGACAAGGCCTCTGATATGATAAACTGTCCAATGACTCTCCCATCTAGTGTCCTAGGACATGTGAGAGTGGGACTAGTCCCAGGAATGTTCAGCCTTCTGACACTGGGACATGGCAATGCCATCTGCAAAGTTCAAGAATCAAGCGGTGAAGTTTAAAAAAAATAAATAAATCTCATAGTGTTTTTAAGTAAGTTTTTGATTTTTGTCTTGGACCACATTCATGGCTTTCCTGAGCCTGGTGTAGCCCAAAGGCCAGGAGCTGGACACATACATGTTTGTTCCTCAGACCCCAAGAGAAAGACATCAATAACCACAGACAATGAAATGATCAAAAATTATTATTAAATGTTGGCCGGGCATGGTGGTGCATGCCTTTAATCCCAGCACTCAGGAAGCTGAGGCAGGCAGAACTTTGTAAATTCAAGGACAGCCTGGTCAACAAAGTGAGTCCAGGACAGCCAGGGCTCTGTTACACAAAGAAACCCTGTCTCAAAAACAAAAACAAAAACAAACCATTATTAGATGTTGATCAATCAATACTACATAAGCTAAACTAAACATGTCAATGGATGACTATACTGCCACGGTATATTTTATCCTACGTTTACAATAATCTTGTTATTAATGTGTCTCTGCTACTCTGCCTCCCAAGTGCTAGGATTAATCATGCACCACCACACCTGGCAGCCAACGTTCTGGAAGTATTGCTCACTCATATGACTTCAGTTTTCTAAGCAACTGCCAAATATCTATGGATGCTGAATCATGAGGTAGATCATGGTACTTTATGTCCCAAAGGGGACAAAGCCACGGTGAACCAGCAGCTCTGGGAACAGGCAAACCACTGAGGAACACTGAGGAGCAGAAGGAAAAGGAAATGGGGTGTTCGCACTGTGTCACCTGCCAATGACCTGCCTCCTGCCTGCTCACCGCCAACAATGACCAGAAATTCCTGCCAACGAACCTACCGATTTCAGCTGGAAGGCACGTGATTTGGTTTTTTGGCAAATCCAAAATTTTCATCGATTGAAACAGCTCGATGTAGGTCGGAATGATCTGAATGAGGGTGCTGTGAATGTACCATTCTTTGAGGTGTGTCTGCTCCTTCAGCGAATCAGGCAGCTCCTGGAATAGAAGGAGGAGCATCAGTCAGAGGCAGCTCCTCAGTGTGCCCCAAGCCTGACGAGCCAAGTGTGCCCCAAGCCTGATGGGCCAAGGATTTACTCAAAATATGAAAGGCATGTAAGACCATCAGACCCAAACTGCGGCCATTTCTACAGAAGCCAAGAACAGTTGTCATTAATATCACAATATCACACCAGCCTTATTTCAATATTAAAATCAAATCCTAGTCAGGTCTAGTGGTGCAGGCCTGGAAGTTCAACTGTTTGGAAGGTTGAGGTAAGAGTATCATAAGTTCAAGGCCAGCCTGGACAATTTAGTGAGAGCCCGTCTCCAGATATAGCTAACTATACAAACTATTTAATGTATATAGTTATCAAAATAATGGAAGAGGCCTGGGTTCAGTTCTCAGCACCCACGTGCTGGCTCACAACCATCTGTAACTCCAGTCCCAGAGGACCTGACACTTTCTTTAGATCTTTATGGGTACCAGACATCAATGTGGTACATTTACATACATGCAGGCAGATTACCCATGCACATAAAATCTCAAAACAATTTTTATAAAAAGGTAACCTTCCAATTCAGTAAGAAACCTTGTCTCAAAAAAATAAAGTGATCTGGGTGTGGTGGTGGTAGACATCTTTAATAGCATCGGCAGAGGTTGGTGGATTTCTCTAAGTTTGAGGCCAGCCAGCCTGGTCTACATAACAAGTTCCAAAATAACAACAACAACAACAATAACAATGTCAGCTGTATGTGGTGGTGCATGCCTTTAGTCCCAGCATTCACAGGCAAAGGCAGACCGATCTCTGAGTTGGAGGCCAGCCTGGTCTACAGAGCAAGTGACAGCCAGGGGTACACAGAAAAGCCCTGTCTCAAGGGGAGGGAGGGGGAGAAAGCAAAAAAAATAAGTTGAAGGGTCAGTGGAATGGCTTACCAAGTAAAGGTACTTGCCACAGCCTGACAACCAGAGTCCAGAAACCAACATGGGGGACAGAAAGAACCACCACTCCAAAGTTGTGTACATACTCATATCTCTCTCTCTCTCCCTCTCCCTCTCCCCCCTCC
>NW_022196906.1:104900438-104901175 GCF_008632895.1 Mastomys coucha | reverse complement strand
CACTAGTCCAGCAAGATGGCTCACTGGGTACATACCAAGCCTGGCAACCTGAGTTCAGTAGATAGGCACTCTCTGTGTACCTACTGAGTTCAGTAGATAGGCACTCATCTGTGTACCTACCGATCTAAATGATGGAAATGGAAAAGGAAAGTAACAAGGAGGCTCATGGGATAATCTCAATCTGAGAGAACTGTAGCTCACAAAACATTCACTGAGGGAATTCTCCACACAGCCCCATGCACACAAGAGGGGCTGGGGTTGTGACTCAGGCCTGAAGCCATGGATCAATCCCCAGCACTAAAAAAGGGAACAGATTTTTTTTTTTCAATGCGTACAAATGGAGCATTCATTTGGCCAAGGCTAAAGCTTAGTTAGCCTCAGCAATAGCACAACCATGGGTGCCCACTTATTACAGACGGCAGGCGGGCGGGCACCTCGACTCACCTCAGCCATAGCACAACCATGGGTGCCCACTTATTACAGACGGCAGGTGGGCAGGTGGGCAGGCACCTCGACTCACCGCAGCCATAGCACAACCACGGGTGCCCACTTATTACAGATGGCAGGCAGGCAGGTAGGCAGACACCTTGACTCACCTCAGCCATAGCACAACCATGGGTCTATTACAGACGGCAGGCAGGCGGGCGGGCAGGCAGGCAGGCACCTCGACTCACCGCAGCCATAGCACAACCATGGGTGCCCACTTATTACAGACGGCAGGCGGGCGGGCGGGCAGG
>NW_022196906.1:104895005-104900165 GCF_008632895.1 Mastomys coucha | reverse complement strand
GGGCGGGCGGGCACCTCCACTCACCACAGCCATAGCACAACCATGGGTGTATTACAGACGGCAGGCAGGCGGGCGGGCAGGCAGGCAGGCAGGCAGACACCTCGACTCACCTCAGCCATAGTACAACCATGGGTGCCCACTTATTACAGACGGCAGGCGGGCAGGCACCTCGACTCACCTCAGCCATAGCACAACCATGGGTGCCCACTTATTACAGACGGCAGGCGGGCGGGCAGGCAGGCAGGCAGAAACCTCGACTCACCTTCCACTGTGTCCCTGAAAGTTCAAACACAAATGGACTGCTCCGTTTGTCTCTGTCCTTGACTCGTGCACTCTGCCTGGCAGTCGAGTTCCTCTCTATCTTTTCCAGGAGCCTTGTGCTGGTGTCCACGAAGCCGTTCTTGCAGTACTCAGCCTGGGGCACGCCCTTCCTCCTGCACTCAGCCACAAAGTCCCACTCCTCCTTTATCCTAAGACAGGAAACAGAACACTAGTGATTTCCTGAGGAAATAGGCACCCTCGATCCTTCACTTCCCCGGAACCTGGTTTCCCACTGTGAGCTACCTGGGCACGGTCCTGACTTCTTCCTGCCACCAGGGATGCTGGGAAATCTGAGACCCTTCTGTACATCACTAATCACTATGACTAAAAAAGATGAGCTGAGTTTGATGGAACCTTGCTTAAACCTCCTTCCTACCAGTGTTACCTATGCATTTGCTTAGGTGCGGTCACTTTTAAACTATCCTGGTGTCATGAAACACAGTTGGCCAAAGGACAACTCAGAGAAGTCATTTCTCTCCTCCATCAAGCAAGTCCCAGGGACCAAACTCAGATCCACAGATACGGCAGTAATGGATTCTTCCTGCAGAGACATCCCCCTGCCTCAGCTTTTCTTGCTTCTGAAACCGAATCTGAAGGCTGATCCAGGCAACATAGCGAGAGGGTAGCACTCTGCATCTCTCCTTTCCTTCCCTTCCCTTTCCTTTCCTTTCCTTTTTTCTTTTCTCTTTTTTCTTTTTATTTCATTTATGTGAGTACACTGTCGCTGTCTTCAGACACACCAGAAGAGGGTATTGGATCTCATTACAGATGGTTGTGAGCCATCATATGGTTGCTGGGAATTGAACTCAGGACCTCTGGAAGAGCAGTCAGTGCTCTTAACTACTAAGCCATCTCTCCAGCCCCCTGTGTCTTTTCTATATCACAGATTGTAGACCCATATAAACACAGCCTTTAATGCCAGCACTCGGGAGGTGGCTGCAGGCCGATGAGATGCTCAAGGTCATTCTCTGTCACGTGTGGAGTTGAGAGACACACTCAGTTACTCAGACCCTGTTCTGAAAACAAATGGAGCTGGGGAGATGGTTCAGCAGTGAAGACACTCTCTGCCTAATGACTCAAGTTTGACGCCCCAGAGCCCACCTGAGAAGAGAGAATTGACTCTTGCAAGTTGCCCTCTGACCTCCACAGATGTGCAGTAGCAGAGGGCACATGAGCACACACATTAAATTAATTTTAAAAATAGATTATACATTGATTGATTGACTGATTCACACTTTACACCTTTTGTTGCTAACTTAAAGCTAACAAATAAACACACACACACACAAAAAGCTGGTGGTTGTGCACACCTTTAATCCCAGCACTCAGGAGGCAGAGGCTGGTGGATCTCTGTGAGTTCGAGGCCAGCCTGGTCTAGAGAGTGAGACCATGGCAGTTAGGGATAAACAGAGAAATCCTGTCTCCAAAAAAAAAAAAAAAGCTAACAAATACTCCACCATGTGCCAAGCGGAACTGCCTTTGAGGTGTGTTAGCCAATCAGAATGCAGTTTTGCCTTTAAGCACCGCTCAAGAATTCTGGTTTTGGTTTCTTCACAGAGAATAAAAGTTACAGATGTATGCAAAGCCTTCTGAGTGCACAGCCTTAGAGTGTCACCTTCCATTATGTCAGTGTTGATGTAATTGTGTGCTCACATTGTCTATAAAGAAAGGTTTGTTTGAAGCATTACTTCCTCTCCTTAGCGGGCTTTGTTACATTTTATTTATTTATTTTTAAAGATTTATTTGTTTATTTTATGTATGTGAGTAAGCTATGACTCTCTTCAAACACGCCAGAAGAGGGCATCGGATCCCATACAGATGGTTGTGAGCCACCATGTGGTTGCTAAGAATTGAACTCAGGACCTCTGGAGGAACAGTCAGTGCTCTTAACCTCTGAGCCATCTCTCCAGCTCCTACATTTCATACTTATTGTGTGTATATGTATCTGTACATGTGTATGCCATATTTGTATATGATGAGCTTTTGTTTCTTTGTTTGTTTGTTTGTTCCAAGACAGGGATTCTCTGTAGGTCTGGCTGTCCCAGAACTTGCTCTGTAGACCAGGCTATCTTCGAATCCAAGAGATCCACCTGCCTCTGCTGCCTGAGTGCTGGGATAAAAGATGTGCTCCACCACCACCTGGCTCCATGTTTGTATCTATGAATATCCATGGATGCAGGCTTTGGGTTCCCTGGAGCTGGATTACAGAAGGTTGTGAACAGGCCAACCTGGGTGTTGGACCTGAATTTGGGTCCTCTGAGAGCAGTAGGCACTTTGAATTGTTGAGACATCTCTTCAGCTCCTCAACATAGTGGGGTGTGTGTGTGTGTGTGTGTGTGGTGTGTGTGTGTGTGGTATGTGTGGAGTGGTGTGTGTGTGTGTGTGTGTGTGTGTGTAGCCTGCTTGTCTGTGTGTGCAGTGCCCACGGAGGCCAGAGGACAGCATCAGGCACCCAGAGGCTGGAACTACAGGTGGTTGTTGAGTTGAACCTTGCTCCTCTGCAAGAGCAACAAGTAGTCTTTATGCTGAGCCATCTCTCTAGCCACTCAACGCAGTTTCTGTACAGAGCTCTTTTACTCATACTTCACGAGTTTCTGGTAGTCAAATTACATCACTTCAATTCAAGAGCATGAGCACAATGAGCCTTACCTAGAATTCAGCACATCAGGCAAAAGCTGAAATGCATGGAGAGAGTGAGTGCCTAGCAGGAGTGGCTGCTTAGCGCTCTTAATAGAGTAGCTTAGCTTTGGGTGGTTAGTGAGCGCACTCAGTGAGGATAGCTAAGTGGACTCTATAACGTTTAGTATAGAGGGATTTCTGTACAATCTCTATTCTCCTTATGCCCAGCACGGTGTCGGGACAGTATGCAATTCCTCACAACTTTGGGTGTCTCTGTTAAAGTGCCTATGGCTACAGCACACGGGTCATGAAGCCTATGGAGGGAAGTAGCCCTGACTGTTGGAGATCTCAGTGAAAGAGGACCCTCTGCCCCAGCACACACCAACCTGCCTGAATGCCCACTCCACTCCAGCACACAGCAACCTGCCTGAATGCCACTCTACCGCAGCACACACCAACCTGCCTGCATGCCCACTCCGCTCCAACACACACCAACCTGCCTGCATGCCCACTCTACCGCAGCACACACCAACCTGCCTGCATGCCCACTCCACCCCAGCACACACCAACCTGCCTGCATGCCCACTCTACCGCAGCACACACCAACCTGCCTGCATGCCCACTCTACTGCAGCACACACCAACCTGCCTGCATGCTCCCTCCCACCAAGCTCAATTAACAGGCACCAAAATGTACTTCTCCAGGGCACTCTTCTCCAGTCTTTCTGCCTCCTTCTTCTGCCATGCCTTGTGCTTCTTGACACGAGTTTCCCATAAGGCTCTGACAACAGAGATATCAAACACGACCACTTTGTGTCCCATTTGGGGAGCAGCATAAAGTTACCTAGAAAAATATACATATGTCAGTTCCATATGCACATAGACTGGGCTTTTCCAACATATGTGGTTGCTGGGATTTGAACTCAGGACCTATGAAAGAGCAGTCAGTGCTCTTACCTGCTGAGCCATCTTGCCAGCCCTCAAACATATTTTTTAAAGTGTGTGTGTGTGTGTGTATGTGGTATATGTATATGTGTGTGGTGTATTGTGTGTGTGTGTGGTATATGTGTAGTATATGTATGTGTGTGGTGTATGTATATGTGTGTGGTGTATGTGATGTGTGTGGTGTATATATGTGTATGGTGTATTGTGTATGTGTGTGGTGTGTATGTGTGTGTTGTATGTGTAGTATATGTATGTGTGTGGTGTATGTATATGTGTGTGATGTGTATATGTGTGTGGTGTATTGTGTGTGTGTGGTGTGTATGTATGTGTAGTATATGTATGTGTGTGGTGTATGTATATGTGTGTGATGTGTATATGTGTGTGGTGTATTGTGTGTGTGTGGTGTATGTGTAGTATATGTATGTGTGTGGTGTATGTATGTGGGGGGTGTATGTGTACGGGGGGGGGATGGGGTGGGCGTGTGAGCACAGGCACCCAAGGGGGCTTCGGCTTCAGATTCCCATGGAGCCAGGGTTACAGATGCTTGCGAGTCAGCTGGTATAGGTGCTAGGAGCCAAACTCAGATCCTCTATTGAAGTATAATTTCTCTGTGGATACTCAGTTATTGATTGGCTGGGGTAAGAGTGGGGACCTCAATGTCCTCTGTTTCTTGTGGACAGACACAGTGAGACACCAAAGGCAAGGAGAAATGATCTACATTTCAAGAGACAGAATCTTACTGCTGGGGTAAAAAGCCATTAAAAACAAAAAAAAAACCATAAAACCCTCATTATGCTCTTCTACCATGAAGGGTCCATGGCTCAACTCCCCAAAATTTGTCCTCTGACTTCTCATGGTGCATGTGTGACCTACACACACACACACACACACACCAGCAGCAGCAACAACAACAAAAACAATAATAAATAATATTTTCAATTAAAATAAAATCTTTGTTTTTGTTTGTTTGTTTTCTTGTTTTTTTTTTCGAGATGGGGTTTCTCTGTGTAGTCCTGGCTGTCCTGGAACTCTCTCTGTAGACCAGGCTGACCTCGAACTCAGAAATCCGCCTGCCTCTATCTCCCAAGCGCTGGGATTAAAGGTGTGCGTCACCACTGCCTGGCTAAAATAAAACCTTTTGAAGAGGCAATCAAAACACCAATGTAAAGCTAACTGCACCCAAGCAGGGTGAGAAGCTGGGAGAAGCTTCCTGGGGTGTGAGAGGAGAGTGGGGGTGAGGAGAGGAGAGTGGGGGTGAGGAGAGGAGAGTGGGGGT
>NW_022196906.1:104893056-104893608 GCF_008632895.1 Mastomys coucha | reverse complement strand
AGGAGTGGAGAGTGGGGGTGAGGAGTGGAGAGTGGGGGTGAGGAGTGGAGAGTGGGGGTGAGGAACGACACAGGGCTATAGTGGCAGATCAGATCCGTTTTAAACTTATTTTATGTACATAGTGCTCTATCTGTATGCACACCAGAAGAGGGCATCAGAGCTAATTATAAATGCTTGTGAGCCATCATGTGGCTGTGGGGAGTTGAACTCATGACCCCCAGAAGATCAGCTAGTGCTTTTAACCGCTGAACCATCTCTCTAGCCCAACAGATCAGATTTTTAAACTTTCTTACCTTTATGTGTATGTGTGGTCTCCCTGTATCTATATCCAGGCACCGTGTGCACGTAGTGCCCATGAAAGCCAGAGAGCAAAAGGATGAATGAGGTCCCTCCACACTCCCCACGTGTGCAGGCTACAGGGGAGAATGTCAGAACATCTGCATACAGGGATCTAGTTCACCTCAGCATGCGAATCAGACATCTGAGCTGAACAAACCGCACAGGAGCCACAAGAGGAAGGAAGCCAAGTAGACAACGTGGAGAACTGGCAAG
>NW_022196906.1:104863519-104892858 GCF_008632895.1 Mastomys coucha | reverse complement strand
GCGGGGCGGGGCTGGTGTTGGGAGTGAACAGGGACACCGCCAGAAGTGTCGGTTTAGTTGACAAACTTTCCATGCCTCCACCCCCAACAATCAGAATAAATTCTGATTATGTCAGAATCGCTTTACAAAAGCATTGGCTCCCAGGAGCTGGAGGGCATGACTGGAAAAATGTGTCCCCTGGCACCAGAGCTCTGGTCTCCACTCAGAGTCATATGCCAGGGGAGGGGAGGGGAACACTCAGGTCACCTAGTCCTCTGCCTTGTCTGTCAAGGGCTTAGGGGGCTGGAGGTGTGGAGTGGGTACCTCGGAGCATCATGGGAAAGATCTGGAGAAGTGAGGAGGAAGACGGATGTGTCTCCCGGGTGATGACAAGCCATCTTGACACTCCCTTTGTGGGATTCAGAGAGAGGCAAGAACAAAGGAAAGAGAGGAAACATGGAGTGGAGTTGAGAGAGAAGAAGAGAGAGCAGGTGCCAGAGAACACCTGAATGCTCAGAGGAAGGACTGACGCCCTGTGGCTATCAGGCAGGAGTGAAGATTTCCTAAAGAGAGACACTTGTGCCTCTTACCTTTAACTCTCAAACAACAAGACCGTGGACCCTCTCCCTAAAATTGAAATTTCTCCCAATAATGTCATGCTGGAAGAAAGAAATGGCTGAAATCTGGCCCCAGCTAAAAGAGGAACCTGTACCTCTGAAGATTTCACACAGTTCTGACAGTTGGTCAATTCATTTTGCAGCAGAGATTGGCTGCCCAGTCAATGACAATGGGCAGGATCACATGACCAGGACGGCTTAGCTGTGCGGCACCATCTTACCATCCATCCATTTAACCCTCAACCTCGTGTTGAGGGTGAAAATGGACTTGGGAGCAGAGGCCCTTGGAACTTCTTGATCTATTTCCAATATAGCCACTGGGCATACATCTCCTACCTCGGTTCTGTACTGGTGTCTGTCTATCTGACCTATCAAAGACAGCAGCGGACCCTACCTTGTTGCATCTGGGACCCAGGTTCTGTGCCTAACAACTCTGATAACATTCTACCTGCCTCCCTGTAACTTCCACACACTCCATCTAGGTGTGTCCTGTGTGGGAAGATGCCCTGTCATCTGTTTGGCTTGCTCAAAGAGAGTGGCTGTGGCCAATAGACACTGAACAGGATAGGGGTTGGGGGAGTGGGGGGTTGCTGTACTCCACATCTGGAAGGCTGTTTCCCAATAGAACAGTAGGGTAGCCATTGGCTAAAGTTTAAAGTAAGATCAGAATAGCCACCACTAATTTATTCATTTTCAGTTTATTATTCATTTTCAGATGAATTATAAACTGAATCACATTTTATGTGGTCAGATCTATTTCCCTTGGGACATTTGACTATTGTTTTGGTAATTTGTTAAGCTAGAAGCCCCTCAAGAGAGACAGAGGGCACAGAAAGGACTAAGAGGACAGGGGTTGAGTCAGATGGCCCAGGCTGGAATCCTGCCTCCTGGTTTACTGACCACAAGTCCCTAAGGACAAAGCGGCTGGATTCTCACATGGGCAAAATACAACCACAGCACCCAGCTCCCTTGCTTAGTGAGAGAGCACCCTGTGATCACAGGGTTCAACTCCGCTTAAATGAGGCCTGCCACATAGTAAGACTTGGGGAGGGTGGGCCAATTATTTAAAGAAATTAAGACAGACCGTTGGTCATCAATTAAATGTAAGTTCTAAACAAGAAGTGAGAGTTGGGGTGTGGCTCAGTTGGTAGAACTCCCCTACCAGGCATGCAGGAAGCCCTGGGTTCCTTCCCCACCCTGGGCTACCTGAGACCCTGCCTCTCAAAACAAGCACCCAAACTGACACACCAGAGGTCCGTGGGCATTAAGGGGCCTTTCCCCATTAGACTCGGTTAGAGGGTTCTACACCCCAGGCCCTGTCCAGCCAAGAAGCCACCACACCCGGGCTGTTTACAAAGCTGGACTATTCTCCTTTGGTTCTCCAATCACTTTGCCACCCTTACCCCAACCACACCAGGGGGCGCACGAAGCTTTATGAAAGGGAAGACCACTTCTTCAACCCTCCCTCCCTGTTGTCAAGTATATTTTCCAAGGACCAGAAGAGGACACAAACAAAGTTGATTTATAGCCCCCTGGACAGCACGTTAGAGCTCATTCTTGGGCACGGGGTGGGGGGGAGGAGGGAGGGGTCCTCTCGAAGGAATCAAAGGATTCTAAAGATCTTGTCCCTCCAACAGAATGAGGGCGCCTGCACACCCCACGTCCTTTCTGTCTCCCGACTCAATTGTGGTTCTTGAACTAAGCATCGGTCAAAGCCTGGTCCTCTCCCTGTGTTTAGATGGTGGCTGGCTCGACCTCACCGCAAGCGCACAACACGGGCGCAGCGACGACGCCCCCCCCCCACTCAGCTTCTGCGCAGTCGCAGACAGGCGCTCCCACCTGCTGGCTCCCACCCCTCCGCCCCTGGGGCGGAGACCACCCGCCACTCACCTTCCCTGTGCGAGTGGGCGCTGACAGTCCCCGGTCGTGGCCGCCACGCTGTAATCCGTTTTCGATGCTGTTTACGCCCGCAGAGCAACACCCCCAGCGGAAGGGCTACCGTGCCTGTGCGCTAACAGGCTATATTTGTAAGCGGATAATATGATCTGGAGGACATGTGCTGATAAACTATCTATCTATTCTATGTGACTCAGCCTAGCAGGAGACAAAACAGATCTGGTCGGGGAGGGTTTGGCACCCGGGCACAGCACGATTATTCAGTGAGCTGGGCATGCAGGATCCCCTGCGCGCTTCCACAGAAGACTGACTCTTCGCAGCAAGGGAAGCCTGGGAGAACAGAACAAAACAGCCGAAGGGAAAGCATTCCGAGGTCTCAGGACTAGGAGCCAAGCAAGAGACAGGATTAGAAAGGCCCTAGGAAGGGATCAAGGATATGTAAAAACGTTTTCTGCAATGTTTGGAGCAATACACTGAAAGTGTAGATTTCATCCCCATATGGGTTTTGTCGGTTTGCTTGCTTGTTGGCTGAATCCTTAAATGTGTTAGTTTAGTTTTTACAGAGAGTTTGCTACCTGGGGAAATTGCTTGCTGATTGATGGCAGATACGGGAATGACACCCAGTAAGTAATGGAATTCCAACCTGCTCCCAGGAATCGAGCTGGTTATAACAGCAAGGGCTCCTCACACACCTTGGTTTGAACCTGGAGTCCTGGAGCAGACCCATTATATCTGAACTGGGAGGCATAGAGTCAGGAGATCAAGGTCACCCTCATCCACAAATGGTCCAAGGCCCTGTCCCACATCCCCACCCCACTCCCCTCATATAATAAGCAAAACACTCGTAATCCCAGCATTCCAGAGATAGGTGCAGGAAGATCAGAAATTTAGGCTCAGCTACATACGAAGTTCAAGGCCAGTCTGGGCTACTTGAGAGAGTCTCAAAATTCAAACAAAAACTGGTGAAAGCTGAGTGTGTAGTCTCACACCCTTTAATCTCAGCACTGCCTGATGTGCATGATGCCCTGGATTCAGTCCCTAACATTGCAGCAATACTACTATTTTGAGAATGCACTTATACTAAAAATAACAATTGCTCATTAATCTGAAATTTACATCGAACTGAATAGCCTATGTTTTATCTGCCAAACTTTACACCAAGCTGCCAGGATCTGGCTCAACTACAGAACCAGAGAGCCATATCTTTAATAAGCTTTACTGGATGCCAACAATGCTGGTCCATGACCACATGGTGAGAAGCGGGAATTAGCATAATCCGGCACAGTGGTAGCCAGGCAGCCACTCACTGAAGCAACCTGACCAAGCACCTCTGCCCCAGGAGGCCCTAACTCCAGGACTGGGTCCTAGGGTCTGTGTTTCCACGTGTTTTGAGACTGCCTTTGATACACAGTTGAAGGTATTTTAAAATACTAAATATGTTTACGCTTATGTAAGGAATTGCTACTGCACTAAACTCACTTGTCCAGACTGCCACATCACTGGGCTAGATGTATCTAAAAAGACCTTTCACGTTGAGGGAGGGCAAGCAGTGCACACCTGGGATCCTAACTCTCAGATGGTAATGGCAGAAGAGTCAGAGGTTCAGGGCTATCCTAAGCTCCTTAGCCTGGGCTGTATAAGACCCCGCTGAGGCGAGCGTGCGTGCACACACACACACACACACACACACATGTCTTGCAGCTTCCTAGCTCCCAGGATGCACCAGGTAGGCCTGTGCCCCGTGGTACTCACTTCTTCAAGTATCCTCAAAACCACAAACCGCCCAAAATATACACCGATAACACAGCTCCCTCGTGATGAACCCCAGCTGGAATCCAAGGGAATAATGCCTTTTAAGGCAGTGTTTCTCTACCTGTGGGTCGCAAGGCCAGGGATAGTACAGTCCTTTCACAAGGGCCTTCTAAGAAAAACACAGCTATTGGCGTTACAATTCATAACTTTTTACAAAATTACAGTTATGAGGTAGCAACAAAATAATTGTATGGTTGGGAGTCACCACAACATGAGGGTTGTAGCATTAGGAAGGTTGAGAACCACTATTTTTAGGCATTCAGTTCACCTCACAGTCTCTGCTGAAACGTCGTCCAGAGACCAAGTTTCTACCTCTCTGTGAGGATACAACCACGTTTACCTACCTCCCTCCCTTCCAAAGGAGTTCTGCCCACAAACACACCCGGATAACCCAAAGCTCTACTCAGGTCATCTGAGACTGCGACTCTTACCGGAACATGAGTCACATGCACAGCAAAGCTTTCTTCCAGGAAAATCTCAGATGTCCCACACCTGACCTACCTCCCTTTATGATGTACATCCAGAAATGAAAAATGTTATACACACCACTTTCCATTTCAATGGCCACAATCTTCCATTAAATGGTTCTCACTGGTGTGAGAGCAAGTGGCAAGGGCTCCTGGCTTGTGGCCTCACATCTGCCGGCCAACCTGGGCTGCAGACAGTCTTCACGGGTCATCAGCTGCACTCCTGAACAGCGTACAAATGTGCTGCGCAGCAGCCTCAGCTATGGAGCGCGGGAGAGTTCATCTTCCCTGTCAACTTGACTGGACTTGGAATCCGCTAGGAAAGACTCTTTGGGGGGGGGGGTCTGTGAGGTGGTTTAACTGTGTAGAAAGCCCCTATTCTGAATGAGTGGCACCATCCAATCCGCACACCAAGTAACAAGGAATAAGTGGCTGAACACTAGCCTTCCTTCTACTTCCCGACTGTGCACACAACATGACTGTCACAAAGTCCACTAAGGGCTACTCTGATGGCTCAGAAGGAAGAGGCATGTATGGTAGAGTCTGACTACTGAGTTTGATCCCTGGGACCAACATGATGGAAGGAGAAGAGAGACTTTCTTAAGCTTACACATTCGGATGTCCTCACACTTACACTCATGTACATAAAGTAAATACATGGGGAGTCAGTAAAATATAATAAAACTGTTAATAAAAGTGACCAATATACGAGGTTTACCTGAGATCAAATGTGGTAAAATATCTGCATCAAAAAATTAATTTTGCCAGGTAGTGGTGGCACATGCCTTTAATCCCAGAGCTTGGGAGGCAGAGGCAGGCAGATTTCGAGTTCGAGGCCAGCCTGGTCTACAGAGTGAGTTCCAGGACAGCCAGGGCTACACAGAGAAGCCATGTCTCGAAAAAAAAAATTTAAATTTAGAGGTTGAAAAGATGACTGAGTGGTTAAGAGGACTGGCCGCTCTTCCAGAGGATCTGGGTTCAATTCCCAGCACCCATGTGGCAGCTTTCAACTGTCTGTAACTCCAGTTCCAGAGAATCTAATACCCTCATACCAATGCTCATAAAATAACATTAAATTTTTTAAAACTTAATATTTTAAAAAGGTAGCCACATCTCACTATTATTTCACTGATTTACCAATATATTAGGGATATATTGGGCTAAACAAACTATAATATTAATGTTAATTTCCCCTTAATGTTTCTCTGTGCTATGTTGGATGACTTCTAGAAATTGTAAACCTATACATACATAAGGCCAGTGTGATCCTCAACCATGAAATGAAGCCAGGCATGGTCTTGCTTCCATAACCTCAGTTCTAAGGGAACAGAGGCAGAGATCCCTGACGCTTCTTGGCCCTCTAGGCCAAGCAAATCAGTGAGCTCCAGGTTAGGTGGGAGGCTGGGTCTCAACACCCAAGGTGGGGGGAGGAGGGGTTGAAAAGCTGGAGAGATGTCTCAGCAGTTAAGAACACTTGTTGCTCTTGCAGAGGCCCTGAGTTTGGTTCCCAGCGCTTACATGGTGGTTCATAACCATCTGTAACTCAAGTTTAGGGGATGCAATGCCCTCTCTGGCTTCCCTGGGCACCAGGCATGCATATGGTACAGACATACAGACAAAACACCCATATGCACAAAATAACCAATACATTAACTAAAAATGATTTTAATCTACAAAGTTTGCAAAGGCTGCAGTTGTATATCTCAGTGACGAGAGCGTGTGCCTCGCATGTGCACAGTCCAGGGTTCAATCCCCAGTCTCGTAACAATAATAACAATGGCAGCAGTAATAATACCCAAGCTAGGCCTTTAATCCTAGTACTTCTGAGGCAGAGGCCAGCCTGGTCTTCAGAGTGAGTTCCAGGACAGCCTGAGCTACACTGAAACCCCGTCTCTAAAAAAAACAAAGCCAACCAACTAAACAAACAAAAACAAACAAAAAAACCATCAATGCCTTTTAATGCTCACTTCATTTCTGTAAACCAGAAATCCGAGTCGACTGACTCTTCACAGGGGAAGACACATGGGAATGTACCTGGGACCTTTGCACATAAGTTATTGGCTGGCTGCTCAGGACAGACTTCTAAATCTGTTGCTGATGACAGCCTGGGCTGGTACCCAGGCTCCCACCTTGTATTTGCATTATGCCCATTTCAAACCCCCAGATAGCTGTGAAGAATGCTTGTGAGCAGTCAAATACAAATCCACTGAAGTCTCACTCTGAAGCAGCATCCTTTCTAGATCTTGTGAAAATCTCCCCCTACCCACATTGTCTCCTGGGGGCCTGTCTGCCCGCCTGTCTGCTGAGGACAATTAACTTTGACAAAGTCTGGGAGCAGTCAAGATATAACTGTCCCTCTCCCTCACCAGGAGTTTGGGGATGCAACTAAAATGGTATTTGGCTTGTCTTATCTAGGGTGGGAAAAGCAAGCCAGAGCCTGCTCCGCCCACCAGGCAATTTCGGGCTCTCAGGCTGTGCTCCAGCCCAAAGTGGCTGGTCCGTAAATAGCTAATCGGTTTGATTGGCAAAAGAAAGATTTGTGCAAAAGAGCTGAGAAAGCTGAGGGTGGGGGGGTGAGGTGGCTCGGTGGGCAAAGGAACGTGTTAACACAACCAGCCTAAGGACCTGAGCTCTATCTGGGAGACCTAATGTTGTGGATGGAGAGAACCAACTCCGGCAAGGTGACCTCTGACCCTCTCACACACATGCCAGGCATGGGTAAACACACATAAATGCACACATGATATATAAGCAAATATAGAATTGTAAAAATCGTGCACCTGCGTGCGCACATGCACACACATAACACATATCTAAAGTGTAAACTGAACTATTCTCCTCTGATGCACTTCCCAGGAACTGAACTAAATCATTTTGTGTTTGGCAAACTTTAGAACAAGGAGCCCGGCATATCAGTAATGCCTGCAACTTCCGTGATTCTTTCCTTCCTGTTTGGAGGAAAGCAACGTTCTTTGATATTTTTCTAGACTAGGTTGGGGGGTGGGTGGGTATTTTCTTCCTGACTCGATTCTCAGATGTCTTGCATTAGGCCCTATTTTAGAAATCAGGGTAGTGTCCGGGGCTAGAGAGTTGGCTCAGCGGTTAAGAGCACTGACTGCTCTTCCGGAGTTCCTGAGTTCAGTTCCCAGCAACCACATCGTGGCTCACAATCTTCTATAATGGGGTCCAATGCCCTCTTCTGGTGTGTCTGAAGAAAGTAATGCTGTACTCATATACATAAAATAAATAAATCTTTTAAAGAAAGAAGGAAGGAAGGAAGGAAGGAAGGAAGGAAGGAAGGAAGGAAGGAAGGAAGAAGGGAGAAGAGAAATTAGGGCAGTGTCCTAATGCTTAAGTCGGCCACAGGTGGCCCACAGGAGATTTCCCTCAGTTGGTTGGCTCCAGGTGACACAGAGAAGCAGAGAGTTCTGCTAGACGAGGCTTTCAGACCTCCTAGTGGGAACTGAGGAAATAGGGTGAAAGACAAGAAAACAAGTAGTTTATAATCCAGTGTTAGCAAAGATAAACTCTGGGGTGGGGCCTCGGCACCACCCACTCGGCAGTTCAAGGTCTCCCTGGAAGCCAGCATAGGGGAAAAGGTGCCCGGGACTTTCCAGAGCAAAGACGTCAGGTCAGTTCAAGGGCACAGTCAGTCCCACCAGCCAGGTCTTAGGAGACAGAATACAGATACTAGTAACAGTGAAATATGCAAATCCAAGTAACAACATACTAATTTTTCACATCAGGAGTCAGCAGAAGCGAAGCTTCAGATGTTTACCGCAGCCAGAGCGGACAAGTCCAGAGAGAGGAGCTCAGTACACAAGAAGAGACAGGGGTGGGATTCTGGGAAAACATTTTGGAAGCATTCACATATTAAGCAAACAATTTCAGGGCTCAATATTTATCAGGACACACCCTCAAGTATCCCCAAGTGATTCAAGCAAAGGAAGACACTGTAGAAGTGTGTCCCGCCAGGATAAAATAATTCCTTTAGTTAACATAGGTAGAAAACATAAGCCACACTGAAACAAATGGTGTCCCCCTCCTAATCCCTTCTCCATTCCTCCTGTCTGTATGCAGGAATCCGGTCTTTCAGACCCCAACAGGGAACAGCTAGTGTATTCAGACAGGGCTCTATTTGTCAAGGTCTCAGTGAAAACAGCCATTAGCTTGTTAATGAAGGAGCCCTGGCCTTCTCGGAAATAGCAGATTCTCCCCCACTATTTCCCCTTCCCGGCCTCCCCCCGCCCCCCCCCCCCAGTGTTTCAGGAATTGGAAAAGTGTCTGGAAGCTCCCGGTGACTGGGGATGAGAGGGGGTGGGGGAGAGAGTCGAGAGACTGGGCGTGTCCAGAATTCCGGGCTTGTATGGGTCTTCACGGACGACTAAGCGGAAGTCAATCCCCGTAGAAGCCTGTGGCGAAGGGGGGTGGGGGGGGGAGGGCGGTTGGTTTTGTGTTTTGTTATTTTGAGGTTGGGTCTTAGTGATACGTGCCTGTAATCTCAGAATTTGGTGCAACCGTAGCCGAAAGGTCGCCTGCCTGAGTTTCGTGCCAGCCTGATCCTGAGGCCGTCAAGAGAAAGGAAGGTAGAAAGGAAAAGTAGCCTTGCCCTGTAGCACAGGCTAGCTTTAAACTCACTCCGAAGGCCAGGCTAGCCTTTAATTCACTTCAACCCTCCGGCCTCCACCTTCCAAGTCCTAGAATTACGGGCCTGTGCCACCAGGTCCAGCTTTTGTGATGTGATATATATATATGTAGATATATATGTGTAGATATATATATTGATATTTTAAAAAGGCATACATATTCATACATGTGATATATGTACATATGTGTGTGTGTGTATATCACAAGAGATAAAGAGAGATGTATGTATGCATGTATCACTCAGGGATGTGTTCCTCTGCGGGTTGTGCCATAGACCAGCAGACAAAAGAGAGAGTTACAACTCCACTTGGAAGTCAAGGCCCTCCCCATCCGCCCACCCAAAAATTAAGCTAGTCAATTGCAGATTAACCACATGGCACTTTGGGTTGGTTTGAGGACCCGGAAGAACCAAGTGACCTCCAATAGTGCTCGGGAAGCCACTGATTTGAGCTTCAGGCAGCTGCTCGCCCCCGCGCCCACCCGCAGCGGGCCGGCGCTTGCACTTCAGACACCTCTGGCAAAGCCTGGATGGAGCCCAAACCCAGGCTCAGATCCCTCCCGACCTTGACCTCGCTCCACACCCAAACAAGCCAGCCATCTTCCCTTAGCTACCCAAGCTTTCACGGCCTCCAGCCCCCGGCTCCACTGGGAGTAACGATGAACGCAAAAGCAGAGTTAAACTTTCGCAGTTACCCTGGCGGTGGCGGAGGGAGCCTTTAATCCCAGCATTCAGGAGGCAGGGGCAGGCAGATCTTCTGGGTTCGAGGCCAGCCTGGTCTACAGTGAGAAACTCGGTCTCGAAAAACAAACACAAGAACAAATTTTGGTAATGAAGTATCAAATGCCTGTACATTTATAGGTGGTGTTTAGACTTTCCTAATTACGTTCGTGTTTGAACACCTTGGTAGAGTAACTAGACTCTCAACTCCCTTTTTCAAGAGAAAAGAAAGTTTGCATATAACCAGAAGGTGCTACTAAACAAGTTTACCTCCGGGCGATGCAGCTTCAGGGTCTAGTAATGGGCGTGGGGCCCCATCTCCCCGCCCACCTAGGGTCCTCCCCAACACTCAAGTTTCTTGTGAAGGGAGGAATATTCCTCAGAAGCAGTTTCTCTCAAACCTTTTACGGGGAGAAGAGGCCCCACCCCCCACGCGTCTACACGGAGATCTGTGTTAATTTCTCACACACTCTCCGAGACAGGCGCCTTTCTCACCTGGGATATCTTACATTTTAATCTGCTACTTTCATTTTGTGAAATTCGCCTTTGGATGTTTTGGGAATGGCTTTATGAACTAAAGCCACTTGGTAATATTGTGTTTCTTGTATTCTCCTCCAACGTTTTCACAAGCCGTGGAAGATGGGGTACTTCTCATCCAGGTATGAGCGAAACCTTGGCTTTTTGATTGCTGGAGACAGCCACTTCAGAAAATGATGTTCTATGCCTCTCTGACTTTATCTTGCTTGAACTTTGCCACTAACATTGCTGCTTTTCCTGAAGATCTTGGAACTTTATTATAGTGAGATACATACTACTTTGCCATTGGCTTCTTAAAATATCAATTTTTATGGTCTGTGTGTGTGTGTGTGTGTGTGTGTGTGTGTGTACACACGAGGATGCAGCGTACGTGTGAATGGAGGTTAGACGATGACTTAATGGAATCAGATCCTTTGGGTCCTAGGCATCCAAGTAGGACCTTCTAGGCTCATCCCATCAATCATCAGCCAGAGAAACAGTGCTTCCCTTCTCTGGCATAAATAATATTAATGTTACAGCCTAATTAAGACTGCCTCTAAAAGTTAATGGTAGAGATAAATTCAATACTTAAAAACATTAAGAATAACAAACCAGTTGAACTTGGAACCTTTTCAGATGACAGAACAGGTTTTTCCCAGTGACGCTGGGCATCTAACCAGCACTTACAGATGGTAGGCAAGTCCTCTACTCCAACCCCAGCCCATACAGCCACTTAAGAATTTATATATGCAAACAATGCACCGTGGAAAAATATGCAGCTTGTGCAAAATAGAATTCTTTAGCTTTTTAATTTTATAACTGTTTACAATTGTATGTATGTGTAAGGGTGGGGCCTAAAAGGAATATACATGATGAAATATTGGATGTTGGCAACTTGTTTTAAATAGTTAATGCAAAACACAGCCCTTGCTTCGAAGAGTAAGAGAGTTCATTCTGAGCCATGTGGGGATGGCTGTGGCTTGGGAATACGAGTTCTTACTCGAGCACCTTATGTGACTGTCAAAAGGATACTAAGTCATACCCAGAGGTTCATGATGAACAACCATCACATGGTCGTTAAACATAGCCCAGGATACTTTGGGCTGCTATTGCGAAGCGTTCCAACTCTACAATCACACACATCATTCCTCTATAAAGTCCTCAACATGTGGGGTTTTGTTTTTCTTTAAGATTTATTTATTATGTATGCAGCCTTCTGCCTGCAGCCCAAAAGAGGGCACCAGATCTCATTTTAGATGGTTGGAAGCCACCATGTGGTTGCTGGCATTTGAACTCAGGACCTCTGGAAGACCAGTTGGTGCCCTTAACCTCTGAGCCATCTCTCCAGCCCCAACATGTGGCTTTTTTAAAGAGGGAACTTCTGTCTAGTTTTGTTACTGGAGACAGCACTGGCCTCCAGTTTCCTGCTTTGTTTTGCTAACTGATGCCCAATTTTCTTCTCCCAGTGTGGTTTTACTTGTGGTCATTTCCAATGCCTTTGAATTTGGACTCGTTGCTGGTGAGTTTTCTTTTGTTTTGGGTTCAGGGTTTTTTTTCCGAGGGGGACTTCAAGACAGGGTTTCTCTGTATAGCCCTGGTTGCCTTGGAACTCACTGTGTAGACCAGGCAGGCCTTGTACTTAGAAATCCACTTGCCTCTGCCTCAGGGAGTGGCGTGCGCCACTTTATGGGTGGGGTTCAGGTTTTTGAAACTGGATGTCACTGAACCCTGGCTGTCCTGGGACCCCTGCCTGCTCTTCCTGCATTCTCCAATCCTGGTGCTACTACTGTATCCAGTGAGCTTTGTGTACACACACACACACACACACACACACACACACACACACGCATGCGTGATCTTTTGTCTTGGTTGTTTTTTATTTTTTATTTTTTTTTTAAATTT
This sequence comes from Mastomys coucha, assembly GCF_008632895.1. NCBI lineage: Eukaryota > Metazoa > Chordata > Mammalia > Rodentia > Muridae > Mastomys > Mastomys coucha. Next base: position 104,880,304 of record NW_022196906.1, on the reverse strand, counting down.
TTTTGATAAAGACCTTGTACCCCAGGCTGCCTAGAAACTCAATACTGCCAAGGTTGAGCTTGAACGCCTGATTCTTCTGCCTCCCAAGTTCACTACCAAATCTAGTTGAGGTTTTGCTTGTTTTTTTTTTTCCCACCAACTTTTGTTGCCGTTGTTGTTCCTATGGTAGACGATTTAACCCAGGCTTTGCACCTGTTGGACATACTCCGGGTTTACCCCCCACCCCACCCCACCTCCTCTGCATTGGGGTTAAACCTTATACTTACTTAGTCCACTGCCACTGAGCTCCATCCTCAGCCCTTAGTGTTTGGGGACAGGGCTGCTCAATCTCGCCTCTAATTGGATCCTTCCTCCTCCTCCTGAGTGGGGAGACCATAGGCAAGCACCACCGTACTTGCTGGTGGATGGGGGGGGGGTTTCTCTTGAACACCAACAATATTTTGTGGCCTAAAATACATAATACAGGGATGGGCCCCCGAGAGCTGGCTATTCCGTCTCCAAGAGACCTTGCCATCCGAGATAACAGCATTTGGGACCAGAAAGAACCTGCACTACGAAATCGGTCTTTCCAGTTTGTGCCTTCCGTGGGGATACAGAGCAGTAAGACCTTTGCCTTCGTCCATCTCTGTCATGGCCCTTGATACATCTCTGACTTACCCCAAGAGACAGGATGCGTGCGTGAGTTAGCACCTGGGTGGGCTGTACTAGCTTGTCATGTAAAGGTGAGTGAGGTTCGAGTGTGTGTGCGTGTGCGTGTGCGTGTGCGTGTGTGTGTGTGTGTGTGTGTGTGTGTGTGTGTGTGTGTGTGTGATATCCCTGATACTCAGTTTCTCTCCTGGGACCTGGTAACCAACCTGGTTGAAACATGGAAGTCATTTTCCTGAAAGGTAGAGTCGCATGCTACACGTCCCTCAGAGTACTCTGGGGAGCGAATGCCAGAGTGCTACATGAACCTCTGCTTATGGGCTTTTCAGTCTCCCACCTGCCCCCCTCCCCATGACTTCCCTTACGTTTCAGGCAAGTCCCTTAATAAAAGTTGCTGTCTGAATGGAGGGACCTGCATCCTGGGGTCCTTCTGTGCCTGTCCTCCTTCCTTCTATGGACGCAACTGTGAACATGATGTACGCAAAGAGTAAGCGCTGTTGGAGGGGTCGGGACTGGGTGAGGAGGGAGGGGGGAAAAGGAATTCTTGACGGTGGGTGTTGTCTCTTCTCTCCCAGGCACTGTGGGTCTATCCTCCATGGCACCTGGCTGCCCAAGAAGTGTTCCCTGTGCAGATGCTGGCATGGCCAGCTCCACTGTTTTCCTCAGACCTTTCTACCTGGCTGTGGTAAGCAATTGTCCCTCTTTCTTTAATCTTGACAGGTCCTTCATATGCCCAAGAGACTCTTTCTACCCCCTGTTCTGCCAGAGCCTTCTTCATGGCCTGACAGGACCTTCCATGACCTCTGCTTATAAAATAGCATAAGAGTACCAGGGGCACACAGCCTAGGAGTCCATGTTGGGTGGGTGCTCTCTGACGCTGAGTCCTTAGTGAATGCTCCCATAGCTAGAAACCCTGGGAAAGGATTCTTTCGATACATCATGGTGACCCAAGGTCATTGGTGGATGATCCCTTAAGATTATGATATGAGGCCCCAACATGTGGGATACTTGGGGTGCTCCCTCAGGTACAGGTCATTCAGATGTGGGGTTCTTAGTGGACATGCCACTGGCTTGGGGGAGGGCGGTGATCCCTCGGGTACCGAGCTGTTGGTGTGCCATCCCTGATACAGCGGAGCTTTAGGAGGCATAGGGTCCTGGCTGAAGGACACTCCCTCAGCCCCTATTGTCCCGCTACCTACAGAGTTCCCACACGTCTACTTGAGACTGATAGTCAGCAGGCTTCTGCTGGAGACGATGAACAGGAAGAGACCTAGCCATTTAGACAGGAGGAAGTGCCCTCTGCCATCTTCCCCTTTGGGCAGAAGATTCCCAGCAGACTCTAGGGTGGCCGTTTAGTTAGAACCGAACCCTAGAACGAATCCCTCCTGTACTTTTTGCTCTTGTTTTGTTGGGTATCTTATTCTGCATCCCAGACCGGCCTGGAATTCACTCTACAGTCTAAGCCGGCCTTAAACTCCCATAAGTCCTCCTGCCTCAGCTTCCATAGTACTGATCCAGGAATACACCACTAGCCTGGGATCTACCCGCACTTTGACCCCACGGTGACCTTTTCAGACAAGGTCTTACCATGTAACCCTGGCTGACCCAGATCTCAGAGACCAGCCTGCTTCTGCCCCATCCCACCCCCAATGCCGGGGTTTAAAATCGTGAGCCACCATGACTGGTTGGTTCTTTCCGAGTCCTAAAGGTCTATGGTAGCTGATTACAGCATCCTTCATCTAACAGATCTGAAGGAGACAATGACAAGAGGATCAGGACATAGAGGAGAGCAGGGAAGCCAGTGATGTCCCCACCCCGACGTGGGTGGGGCTTTTTTGAGCCACTCACATCTAGACTCTTTTAATTGACTGTGCAAGTTCATCAAGCAATTGAAAGTGTTGTGTCAGTATCTTTACCATTGCACCCTGGGTATTGTGCATAGATTAGCAAAGGATAGTAGAGTAGTTAGATGAACAGGGGCCATATTTTCCTGGAATTTAGGGCCTGAGCTGTGTTATCCACTTACCAGAGCCTAACCAAGCTCTGCACCAACACTGGAATAGAAAGTATCCATGGAGGAGCCAGTTAACAGCAGGTCTGTGGTTTTGATGTAAGATCTTCAGGGGCATAGAGTGTCATGTAGCTGCTGCTGATCCTGTAGGTAAGTAAGTACACTGTCCTTATTGAGTTAGGCCCCAGCAGCGGTCTGACCTTGTAGGCAGGCATAAGTTCAGGCAGTGAAGGCAGCAGGGTAAACTGCTGGAGGGACTGTTTTGAATGACCAAGCATCTCAACCTTTCAGATGGGTACGTGATGGACCAGGATCTCGAAGCATCCAGGACTCCGAGTCAAACGCCGTCTGTGCTGACCACGTTTATGCTAGCTGGTGCCTGCCTTTTTCTAGAAATGAAAATATAGGTGTCATGTGGCATATGCCAGTGCCATAGCAAAGCATCATTCATCTTAGTGCTCATAGTGAATCCCTAACATTACCCCTCAAAAAACGCTTAACTAGGTCTTACCTCCGTACAATCCCTCCTCTTTCTGGATGTGCTGGCTGTAAAAGCCATGGTGTGTGTGCCAAGTACTTGTAACACCGAGTTACATCCCTGGCCTAAAAGATACTCTAAAAATGTGTTGTCTACTGTATCCTGTGTTTCTTGATAAAGATAACTCTCTCCTAGTACTTTTAAATAGTTCTGAAGATCATTAAATCCTAATGTGCGACTGAAAGTAAATTCAGAGCAGATGAAAACAGCTACATTATCTTTAGTCGGGGACTTAAGTCAGGCAGAGGCGGGTGTACTTCTGAGTTCCAGGACACAGAGAAACTCTGTCTCAGAAAAAGAAGGGCTGGGCAGTGGTGGCGCATGCCTTTAATCCCAGCACTTGGGAGGCAGAGGCAGGCGGATTTCTGAGTTCGAGGCCAGCCTGGTCTACAGAGTGAGTTCCAGGACAGCCAGGGATACACAGAGAAACCCTGTCTCTGTCTCCAAAAAAAATAAAAAGAACTCTGGCGAGCAAAATATGAGTAGTCTTTCTAGGTGGGAAGCTAATTGTTGTGGTGGTGGCCCTTTTTTTCCCCCCTCTATACTTATTTTTTTTCAAATCTTCCACAATGAGAACATGTTTAATGTGTTTTCATAAGGAATGTGGCAACTGTATCACATAAGTCATATGAACACCAAGACTGGTGGGTGTTCAAATGATTTTCTTAGTTTTTTTTTTTTTTAAGATTTATTTATTTACTATGTATGCAGCATTCTGCCTGTGGGCCAGAAGAGGGCATCAGATCTCATATTTGATTATGAGCCACCATGCAGTTACTGGGAATTGAACTCAGGACCTCTGGAAGAGCAGCCAGGGCTCTTAACCACTGAGTCATCTCTCTAGCCCCCCTTTTTATTTTTTTGAAACGTGGTCTCACTTTAAATGTAGCCCAGGTTGGCCTTGAACTTTGGATCTTTCAGCTTCCTGAGCAGAAGGACTAGAGATGTACACTGCCAGTCTGTTTTATGTGGTGCTGAAGACCCATCCAGGCCTTTGTGTGTTCTATGCAAACATCCTGCCTGCTGAGCTACATTCCCAGAGCACCCATGCACCCCAAGAAGTCAAAGGCCAGGCATGGTAGCTCATGTCTGTAATCTCTGCACTGAACATTCTGAGACAGGAGCTAGCTTGGGTAGGTACATAGTGGGACTATTTGGGGGGGGGGGGTGTTGAAAAGATACCTCAGTGGTTAGGTCTTCACTGGTTTGGCTCCCAGGAATTACAAGGCAGCTTGCAGCCACCTCTAACTTCAGTTGAAAGGGTCTCACAGTCCCCTGCAGCCTCAGGCAGACACACACACAATGTTAAAACTAGGAAATCTTGGGGCCATCTCTGGAGATGGTACTTGCTGTTCTTGTGGAGGACCTAGATTTCAGGTTCTGGCACAACTATTTACGTGGCTTCCATTCCAGGGGGTCAGGGGCACTCTTCTGCCCCGCCCCCAGGGGCACCAGGCACACACAAGTCATTTTTTTTAAAGATTTATTTATTTTATATATACGAGTACACTATAGCTGTCTTCAGACACACCAGAAGAGGGCGTCAGATCTCATCACAGATGGTTGTGAGCCACCATGTGGTTGCTGGGATCCGAACTCAGGACCTTTGGAAGAGCAGTCAGTGCTTTTACCCGCTGAGCCATCCTGCTAGTCCTTATTTAGTTTTTTAAAAAAGATTTATTTATTTTATTTATGAGTACACTATAGCTGTCTTCAGACACACCAGAATAGGGCATCTGACCCTATTACAGATGGTTGTGAGGCACCATGTGGTTGTTGGGAGTTGAACTCAGAACCTCTGAAAGAGCAGTCTATGCTCTTAACTGCTGAGCCACCTCTCCAGCACCTTTATTTAGTTTTATCTTATTTTATTTTGGGGATCTGGTGCCCTGGCTGTCCTGGAACTCGGTCTGTAAACCAGCTCTTAAATTCAGAGATCTGCCTGTCTCTGCCTCCTAAGTGCTGGGATTAAAGGCATGCACCACCACTGTTCTCTTTATTTTGGATGTGTGTATATCTGCAATGTGTGCAGTGCCCAAGGAGGCCAGAAGAATGCATCAGATCCCCTGCAACCAGAGTTACAGGTGATTGTTAGCTGCCATGTGGGTGCTGGGAACTGAACCCGTGTTCTCTGCAAAACAACTGTTTTTGTTTTTGTTTTTTCCGAGACAGGGTTTCTCTGTATAGTCCTGGCTGTCCTGGAACTCACTTTGTAGACTAGGCTGGCCTCGAACTCAGAAATCCACCTGCCTCTGCCTCCCAAGTGCTGGGATTAAAGGCATGCACCACCACCGCCTGGCAAAACAACTGTTCTTAAGTGCTGAGCCATTTCTCCAGCCCCATGGTTTATTTTATCCTTAACTATATGTATGTGTGTGTTTGAGAGTGCACATATGAATGCAGGGGCCCTTGGAGTCCAGAAGGCAACGGATCCCTGTTCTAGAGATACAGGCAATTATGATTACCTGATACGGATGCTGGGAAAGAAGCTCAGGTCCTCTGGAAGAATAGTGAGTTCTCGACAGCTGAGCCATCTCTCTGCCCACCGTAGCTTCCATTTTTAAGTAGCCCAATGGGAGAATGGCTAGCAGAGCCAGTTTCTCAGTATGGTCAGTACAGCCATTGCCCATCTAAGAGGAAAACATCTACAAAGGAGCAGAGGGTGTCCCAATGACTCTACTGGCTGTGAATACAGAGCCTGGGCCCCAAAGCCACAAAAACCTGAGTGTAGCTCAAAAGCTTAAGGAACCCTACTGTCCCTGCTAGAGAGAACTGGACTGGCCTTTAGGGCCACAACGTCTGTTTAAGAATGGTATCTCCTTAAGTTCAGCTCAAAAGCTGTGAAGTTTGAAAAGCCCTGACTCGCCAAGGTAACAGCTCACCAGTCTTCACTCTGCTGATGGTGGGTAATTTCCCAGCCTATGCTGTCTCTGCTTTCTGGTCCTTCTTCCTCTGGGGTGAGGGAGGTGGTATTTGCCTCTTACCCAGAGTACCCCATAGCCATTCTTTTTAGCCAAACAACAGCCTTGAAATTCAAACCTTAGTGTTCAGGCTCAAGTCCATGAGGCTTGAGTGTGGGTATAGAAAGGACCCAGCTAAGGCTGGCAAAACGTTTAAGTGCGGGTATAGAAAGGACCCAGCTAAGGCTGGCAACACGTTTTGTATCCCTCCCTGCTCCTGGCTCTGGAAGCTGCTTCTCTCTCCCTGGCAGTAAAGCTCTGCTCTTCTACCATCTGTAGAGTTGGCATTCTTCAAGATCATGGCACAACAAACCAGGGAGCCACTGGCACAGAGTAAGCACGTGCTGCTCTACTAGGACCTGGGTTCGATTCCCAGCACCCCATGACACCTCACAACCACCTGTAACTGCAGTTCCAAGGGATCTGATGGCTTCTGGCCTCTGTGGATACTGGCTCACATACATACATGCAGACAAACACCAATACACATGAAACGAAATGAAGTAAATCTTAAAAGGACACTTTTCTTCAAGGTCTCTAACCCTGTATAGCTTTTCAGGCCTACTATTCAATTCAAAATCAGGATGGAGGTTGACCTCAGAACACAGGCCAGGATCACTGGGAAGGCCCGGATGAATTTCCCTGTCTCTGACCCAGGAATGTCAGCTCTGCCCTGACTCAATTTTCTTTCACAGACACAAGTTCTGTGAAGGTGAGGAGGCAGCTGGTGCTTCTCAAGATACAACCACTCAGGCCACACCTGAAGACTGACCACAACCCATCCCCAATAGTCTGTCTGGGTGTTGTATGGAGGGATCTCTCAGCTACTATAGTGTCCGGGCAACTTTCTCCCAAAAGACTAAGCTGAGGCCTTAGAGCCTTTGATGATTTCCACCTAGAGCTAAAAAGGCTCTTTTACAGCCCAAACCAGAGAGCTGCCACTCCACGTAGAGAGTGGGGCCGCGGGAGGCCTGAATGAGTACAGTTGACAAGAGCAACCCCATGGCACAGTCCCATGGGCGTGGTAAAGCCTTCCTCATGGGTCTGAGTGTGAGCAGGGTGAAAATGCTAACAACTGCAGATCCTCCTCCAGGCTAGCCAGCCCCTCCCATGACTGTGTATAATAAATGCGCTAAGGTTCCAGGTTGCACAGTTGTAGTGGGTTCGTCTCCATCAGAGCATGCGCATCCCACCTGATCCCTGCTTTTCTGTATGTGTAGCTATACATCTGCCACTTCTTCACTCTTTAGTCAGGTCACAACAACGCCAGTAGTATAGGCAGAAAGTCTCTCAAATCCAAACTCCATCTCCCGTGAGGACAATGGAGGTCTCACCGTCTCTGATGCTATGACCCATCAGCTGGAGCCTTCTTCTCTGGAATGCAGCAACGACCATACCTGATCCTCTTGAAGGTCACATGTGTCCTGTTTGTTTGTTTGTTTGGTTTTTTGAGATGGGTTTCTCTGTGTAGCCCTGGCTGTCCTGGAACTTACTCTGTAGACAAGGCTGGCCTCAAACTCAGAAATCCATCTGCCTCTACCTCCCAAGTGCTGGGATTAAAGGCGTGCACCACCACTGCCCGGCCTCACACATGTTCTTACATCAACCAAATTAGTTCTGTCTCTCTCCGGGCATTTCTCAAGCCCCAAACTTGCTCTTTAGGCCGAAAAGTCCCTTCTTTTGTCTCTTAAAAGTGATTGTCTCTTTAGAGCTTCTTTCTGTCAACACGTTACCGGACTTAAAGATTCCAACCTCACTATCCCTCTGTTCCACTCACAGGGCTGCTTTATGGGCAAGCTGTGTCCCTTGGATCCTGTAGACATGCTTGACCTAACTAACATGACTGGCCTCAGAGGCTTCATTTGGAATGTCTGGAAAGACCTCAAAGTCTCTTGCCCAAAATAATCTCCCCCAAAGAACTGCCAGAGAATCTTCCCTGTTCTCAGTTTTCTTCAGGGAATGACCTGGAAGACTCCAGAAGACAGGCTAGTGTAATCCAGACAGCTCACTAGCCGTGTCTACCTCAGTAGCCAGGCAGGGGCTGCTTATCCAAAGGTAACTGGATATGAGTCAGGTTTATAGAGGGCTTGAAAAAGGCCAGGACAAGAGTCCCACGAGTTCAGCCCCATCAGTTTGGCAACTCTTGTCATTTGTCAATTTCAATGGGGTCCTTCAAGACAAGTCACCAGGAGCCTGGGCTTCTAGTTCCCTACAGTCATACACCATGCAATGCCCAGCACCTCAGGCTACTCAGAGACAGTGGTCAGAGGAAGGTCACTATCAAGTCACCTTCTTATAGAATCCCCAGGTCCCACAGCTGTGTGGTGGGGTCTTCAGTATACAGGAAATGGAGCACAGAGGTCAGTCCTGCTGTCTCACCTCTCTGCCAAGCCCTGGCTGACCTCTACCTGAGATGCCGGACTCTCTTGGGCCTGTTCCCTTCCACAAGCCTCCATGCTCATCGACCTCTCCATGGTTGCAGGATATAAGTTACCTCAGTAGTGCTCTAATCAAATCACCTGACACAGACTAAAAAGATTCATTTGGGTCTATGATTATTTTTGACACTTGTTTATTTACCCAATTATTCATTTATTTCAGTGTGCAGGGAGCCTATATGCCTCAGGTCTGAGAACAACTCTTGTAAGATGGGTCCCTCCTCCCAACGTAGGTCCCAGGGATTGAAGTGCATCATCAAGTTATGTTGCAGGTGCCTTTAGCCACTGAGGCACCATGGCCCTGCCTTGTGATTTGAAGTCCACCATGGCAGGAAAGGTATAGCAGAGTTTATGGTGGTGGCCCCTGGTGACTGATGTCTGCCAGCTGGCCCCACCTCCTGAAGTTGCCACACCCTCCCCAAATCTTTTTTTTTTTAAAGATTTATTTATTTATTATATGTAAGTATACTGTAGCTGTCTTCAGACACCCCAGAAGAGGATGTCAGATCTCATTACAGATGGTTTTGAGCCACCATGTGGTTGCTGGGATTTGAACTCAGCAGGACCTTCGGAAGAGCAGCCAGTGCTCTTACCTGCTGAGCCATCTCTCCAGTCCCCCCAAATCTTGAAGTAGCAAGAGAACAATAAGTGTGCAAAACATGAGTCTGAGGGAGAGAGTTCACAGCCAAAACATCCCTCCCCCTAGGCTTATGTGAAAACAGGCCTTCTTCCCACTTTCCTTTCATGTATTTCCCAGATACCATCCTACGTATTTCATACCCTCTCTGACTATGAAGAAACCAATGGCTGGTGGGTGAGTCCCATGTAAAACAGCATGGGGTCCTGGAGGAAATGGTGCCTACCTCATGGAACAGTAGAAAGGACTGTTGTCAATCACTAGGAAGGCCTGTGCACCCAGACCAGGGGAAGCCTTTCCTGCTATGGCCAGCTTCCCCCCGCCCCCAAAAGCAGCCAAGTAAAGGCTGGGGACGCCATGTGGGCCCATGTAAATACTTCAGTTGTCACAAAAATAATGTTACCAGGGCTGGGGGTTATAGCTTAGTTAGTAGAATACTTGCTTGGCGTGCAGAGTGCAGAAAACCTTTCTTCTTAGTGACACAAGCCCATAATCCCAGCATTCAAGAGGTAGTGGCAGGAAGATTAGAAGTTCAAGGGTACTCATGGCTACAACACCAAGTTCAAAGCCAGTCTAGACTACAAGAGTCCCTGCCCAAGAAAACAACATTGCTAAGCAGCTAAGACCCACTGAAGAGACGCGTTGCCCCCTTCCTGCCCGATTTACACCTGGTGGATTTTGAACTTGCTTATGAAGAATCTAAGCTTGGCCAAGAGTCAGTTCTTGCATCTCAGCAACAAACAAAAACATCTTCCTCTGATGAGGGGCTTCCCCAGTCCCACTACAAAAACTAGAGATAGCCCTTCCTGGACTCAGAGGCTGCATCTGCAGACTGGGCTGGACCTCTGTGGCCTGTAATGCATGAGTGCAGCTTGCATTCAGTCTACAGACTCAGTTCTTCCTTACAAACGGCTCACAGTCTCATCTGTGAGTCACGGGTTGAGCCAGGTTGCCACTTTCCTGGAATCCACCCTTGATGGTTAGCGTTCCGGGTGCAGGCCTGTCTCCTTGGCTGTGTTTTGCTTGGCCCATTTGGTGGAGAGTTTTTTGAGCCTGGTTGTCATCTCCCATGGGGCAGTCCTCTGCCCCTACTATTTATTTCTCTTTCCCTGTGGCTTCACATCTAAAAACTGTTCTTTGTAGCCAAGAGTGTCTGCTGTGCTGAATACAAATGTTTCAAATCCAACTGGCCCCTAGCAGTCTCTTGAATTTTCTTTCATCATTTTGGGACAACCCATGGTAACAAATTGTAGCTGAACAAACCCTCTATTTCTAAGAAGGAAGAGCAACAGCAGGGATATACCCATAATAACAGGCGAGACTCCATCTGCCAGGGTCCCCTATGAGACAGGAGCTCTGAAGGCAGCCAAAGCAGCTTTATTTCCAAATGGCCTTTTTGGTGGGCATGTCAAAAGACTGCGGCATCTGCCCCCACCCCTGTCTCCAAGCACTGTCAGCCACCTAGCCTTTTGCAGTCAGGCAGACTCTGAGGAGAGAGTCCTTGGAACCCTGAGGTCCCCATATCCAAGGAGTTGAGTACAAGTGACTAGAGACTAACAGGGCTTCACAAAATTCTGCATTGACTCCATGGCTCTCATCTGAAAACACAGGAGACAGAGGACACAGGAGCTGCAAGCCGTGACACCCTCCTCCACTGAAGCCCACAGGTCAAGCATCAACATAGATTCAACAACACCTTTTCTCCTAGGAGAAAGGGCTGATGGCAGGGTTGGTCTAGGGCGTGAAAGAGGAAACCGGAGCATCTCCTGCTGAAATAAGGAAGTGCTCAATGGAAATACACTGAAGGACCAAGAAAAGGAGGCCAGTGTGGGTGGCTCTTACAGGCCACATCTGGGCCAAGTTGCACATCAGAATGAAAGGTGACAGTAATTATAACAACTCACTAGGTAAAGCAGTGCTCAGAATAACCAGTTAGCGATTCAGAGAGAGATAGAGTATCGATAGAAGAAACTCTTTTGTACTGTACCTAATAGGAGCTGGCACGATAGTTCAGTCCCATGTGGACATAAGTACATGAGTGTGGATTCCATATATAAAAGCTGGCCTTACTGACACACACCTGGAACCCCAGTACTGCAGAGGCAGAGACAGGAAGATCCTGAAGCTTGCTAGCCAGCAAGTCTTGACAAATCAATGAGCTCCAGGTTCAGCGAGAGTCAAATATAAAGTAGAGAACAGGGTGTGGTGGCACGCATCTTTAATCCCAGCATTCTGGAGTCAGAGGCTAATGGGTCTCAATTCAAAGCCAGCCTGGTCTACAGACAGTCTCAGGACAGCCAGGGCTACACAGAGAAACCCTGTCAAAAAAAAAAAAAAATCACCAAAACAAACAAAAAACTAGAGGTGGCAAATTTTGTTTTGTTTTGTTTTTTAAAGATTTATTTATTTGTTTTATGTATATGAGTACACTGTAGCTGTACAGATGGTTGTGAGCCTTCATGTGGTTGTTGGGAATTGAATTTTTTAGGACCTCTGCTCACTCTGGTCAATCCCGATCCCTCCGTCCCTGCTTACTCTGACCCAAAGATTTAATTGTTATTATAAATAAATACACTGTAGCTGCTTTCAGACATACCAGAAGAGGGTGTCAGATCTCATTACGGATGGTTGTGAACCACCATGTGGTTGCTGGGATTTGAACCCAGAACCTTTGGAAGAGCAATCAGTCCTCTTACCTGCTGAGCCATCTCGCCAACCCTTGTTTTGTTTTGTTTTTAAAGATTTATTTATTTTACTTATTATCTTATTATATGTGAGTACACACTGTAGCTGTCTTCAGACACTCCAGAAGAGGGAGTCAGATCTCATTACTATTGGTTGTGAGCCACCATGTGGTTGCTGGGATTTGAACTCAGGACCTTCAGAAGAGTTCTTACCCACTGAGCCATCTCTCCAGCTCCTGAGGTGGCAAGTTTAATGAGGCCTAATTGAGATACTTGCTTAGTCTCTTAAGATCACCCAGCCAAGTATTTAGTAATTAGAGGCAGAAGTGGCCACTTTTCCGTGGTGCTGATGTGTCACTTGAACAGAACCAGAACAAATGGCTGTCTTATTACCCCATTGTGATGCTAAGCTTTTGTCCACTTAATACAGCCAAAGTCGCCTGAGAAGAGGGAACCTCAGTTGAGGAGTTACCTCCGTTATACTGACCTGTGAGCATCTGGGGGACACTTGCCTACTGACTGCTGTGGGATGGCACTATCTCCTGCAGATGGTCCTGGATCATATAAGAAGCCCACGGGAGCAAGCCATGAAGAGCAGGCCAGTAAGGAGCACCCTGCTGTGGTCTCTGCTTCAGTTCCTGCCTCGAGGTTCCTGCCTTGAGGTCCTGCCCTGAATTCCCTCAGATGATGGGCGGTTGCCTGAAAGCATAGATGAAATAAACCCTTTCTTCCCCAAGTTGCTTTTGCTCATGTGTTTATCACAGGCACAGAACCCCTGAGCTTAGATATGGGAGCCAGAACAATGCACCTTCATCGTACCAAGAGCCGAAGTCCCTACCTAAGCTGATCCTGACAGTGAGGACACGTCGAGCGTAAGCAGTTTGAGAAGCACTCTGAAAACGCTGGCCTGAAGCCTTTAAAATGTCATTGTCATGAGTGAAAAAGGAAGTAAGGAGAAGAGACAGGAGGAGAGAGAGAAAGGGAAGGAAGGGAGAGGACTTCTCTTAAGTGTGAAATTATTTTTAAATCAAAAAAAGATTTTCAAATGCCTGCCTGCGAGGCATGATGGGTGCAATGATGCAATCACAGCACAAGGCTTCCGGAGGGAACCAGTAGCTATTGGCTTGGATTTGAGACCAGCTCCACTGGAGGAAGTTCATGCTTGATACTGCAAACCTGATCAAAGTTCATGACTCAAGAGATCATTGGCCCTGGGATGTACTGGTGGAAGACGTCCAATGCGTCCAATACGTCCAATACGTCCAATACTGTTGTCTTGCTAGATGGACATGCTGTCAGACTGTCTTTTTAATACTTGTTTATACCCACAGCTCTGTGCTGCCCTCAACCTTGGCCAGAGGAAGTTCTCTCTGCAGTTGCTGGCAGCTAATGCGGAGACTCATAACTAGTTAGAGTGAGACCCTGTCTCCAAAATTTTCTTCTTTAGGAAAAAAGAAAAAGATGCTAAATAGGTTCAGTGTAGGCACTCTGAGGAGTGAGCAGCTGAGGAGTGAGCAGCTTCCTAAATCTTCAGCATATGCCTACCAATGTGACCCGGCCACTGGCACCCTTGAGGGATGAACACGCACTCACCGACATCTGAGCTTGAATGCTCCCTGCATCTTTATTGGTACTAGCTCTGAACCAGAAACTTCCAAAATGCGCTGCCATGAGCGGATGGTTAAACCATGGCAGAGCTCACTATGGGTACGCGCTCTCATGAGTGGATGGTTAAGTCGTGGCGGAGCTCACCGTGCGGTATGCGCTGCCATGAGTGGATGGTTAAGCAGTGGCGGAGCTCACCGTGCAGTATGCGCTGTCATGAGTGGATGGTTAAGCCGTGGTGGAGCTCACCGTGCGGTACGCGCTGTCATGAGTGGATGGTTAAGCCGTGGCGGAGCTCACCGTGCAGTCCAGTCAGCACTGAGAAAGTTGGCTGCCCAGGCAGTGATGCTGAGTGCCAACCGCAGAAGATCACATGCTGTGTGACTCCACTTATGCAGCCTTCTTGAAAATGGCAAAAGTACAGACAAAAGGAGAAAGGAGGGGTTGCCAGACATACTGGGGAGAGGGAGGGAAGGAGGGTGGTGGCTGCCACTGTAAAAGGAGAACTTGAGAGACCCTTAGGATGGGACAGGTCAAATCTTCACAAACCTGCACATGTGATAGAATAGCGTGCAAGAATGCTGCATGCACGTACATCCGTGTGCAGAGCACACGGAACCAGTAAGACCTGAAGAAGAAGCAGCTCTGTGTGGGACCCCAGGGCCATCGCTCTGGCCTTCACACAGCACTCTTGTTAGTTATGTGTGGTGCTGAAGCTGGGGACCCCGAGGAAGAGTGGGCTCCAGCCTCCTGAGCCTTTCTTCCCTTGCTGCCCACTTCCTGGGAATCTACTCCCCAAAGAAAAACTTCAAACAGACAAGTCCAGGACAGAGCCTGTGTGTGCTCCCAGCTCGCCCTGCCTGAGACCCACTCCAAGGGCTATCCTGTCTGGAGTCTGGCCTTGAGCTCTTGTCTTTCCTTATCCTGTCTGGTGCCCCCAAACTCTCCATGAAGTCTCAGTCCCTTTCCTTGGGCATGTTATCATCAGGGACAGGTAGCATCAAAAAGGTACAAGAGTAGAGACACAGAAATCCATTATGGCCTCTAAAAGGAGGTCAATTCTAAGTGCTGGAGTCTCCATTAGGTTAAAAGCCCCATTCTGGGGCTGGAGACATGATTCAGTGGTTAAGACTGTTCTTCCGGAGGTCCTGAGTTCAAATCCCAGCAACCACATGGTGGCTCACAACCATCTGTAATGAGACCTGACGCTTTCTTCTGGTGTGTCTGAAGACAGCTACAGTGTACCCATATATATAAAGTAAATTAATAATCCTTTAAAAAAAAAACCAGTCTGTTACTATTGATAAAGTCTCAGGTAAGATTCTTATGTGTCTCCATTTTTTTTTTGTCTGTTTCATGAGTTTGGTGATAGTACTCAGATCAAAAGAGTTGTATCTGGAGTTAATAAATGGTAATTATTACCTACAACAACAGTAAAAAGCAGTGAACGACTGTTATCACAGCTGTCTGATCTTTGCACAGATTTACTATGCCTATTTTAAAATGTCATTACTTTTAAGTAACATTCCTTTTAAAATTATTTTTTCTGTGTATGAGGGTTTTGTCTGCATGTGTATCTGTGTACTACATGTGTTCAGTGCCCATGGAGGCCAGAAGAGGTCAGTGGATCCCCTGAACTGGATGGAGTTACAGTTGCAGGTACGGGGAATCAAACCCAGATCATCTAGAACAGTCACTGCTCTTTTCTGCTGAGACATCTCTCTCTAGTCTCTAATTTAATTACATTTACTTCTTTGTATGTGTGTGTGCCTTTGTGGATGCACACATGTGGAGGCCAAAAGACGACTAGAAGGAGTCAGTTCTCTCCGTCTATCACGTGGGTCCCAGGGATTGAACTCAGGTTGTCCGTCTTCAAGACAAGTGCCTTTCCACGCTGAATTGTCTCACTGGCTTAATCATCCCCCTTGTACAAAGAAGCAGTGGACTACTATCATTATAGCTGTAGAACTAATTGATGTGGTTTACCTATTGACAGGAGAAAAGTCCAAAAGTATAGATAGGCTCTTTCCAGAGAGGTCTCTTTTAAGAGCAGAAATCTCACCGGGGGAGGAATCCAAACAGAAGGCAGGAATAGATGAATAGATTACATTCCCAGAAAACAGTGTGTAAGTAAAAGAACACCTTAACTGCATTAAACCATGAAGAAAATTAATTCTCACCCTACACATGAATTCCTAAGACTGTGGCCTCTGGGGCTTGTCATTCTGAAGCTTAGCGATGGCTTTAACCACATGGATCTGTCTCCCTTTGAAATCTGCTGGGTTTTGTAATGTGTTAGCTCTCACTGTGGCCTCTATACAACTCTTCCATTCCAGAAGGCATATGGCAGCATGGTAAAATACCAGGGAGAGAGAAGATGGCTCCAAACATGTGTTTGTAGTTTTTTTGTCATGAAATTTTTATTTTTTTATGGCACTTATTTTTATTTCAAGAGTCTCTAGCCCAGGATGGTCCAAAATATGCTACGCTGCTGAGGATGACCTTGAACTTCTGATTCTCCGGCCTTCACCTCCCAGTTCCTGAGATTGCAGGGATGTTCCACCAGACTTTGGTTTGTGTGGTGCTGGGAACAGAATGCAGGGTTTCCTGTGTGTTAGGTAAGGACTTTTTCTACTGAGCTATAGCATCATCCCTAGTTTTTGTTGTTCTTCGTTTGTATCAGTGTCTCACTCTGTAGTCCAGGCTGGCCTCAAAATCTCAGCAATCCTCCTGCCTCAGTAACTGGAGAGCTGGAATTACAGATACAAGACACCCAAGCCTGGCTCTATTTTTTTTGGAAAGGGAGATCTCAAGCAGGTCCCAGCCTAAAATCTCCACATCAGCCAGAGATTTCTGAGCTCAAGGAGGAATCGGCAAAGAAAATCCACCTCAGGTCCTAAGTGCTCCGCGTCACCATCACCTCCTGTTTAGGTCTTTGCTAGAACAAATCCCACAACCAGGAAAGTTGACGACACTTTTCTGTCCAGGACACTGCTAGGGAGGGGGGTCCTGCTTCTGAGGGCTCCAGGCACGGCCAGGCCTAGGCTACAGCAATGAGCATCTTCCCTGTCTCCGTAGGTCTCCTTGTCACTCAGGAAAAACTAGCTTTTCCACTAGCGAAGAGCTTGAGCCAACTGGAGCAATTTGAAGTAAAGCTGAAAAAGTGACAAATAAGCCAGGCGGTGGTGGCGCACGCCTGTAATCCCAGCACTTGGGAGGCAGAGGCAGGTGGATCTCTGAGTTCGAGGCCAGCCTGGTCTACAGAGT
>NW_022196906.1:104857035-104863488 GCF_008632895.1 Mastomys coucha | reverse complement strand
AGAAAAAAAAGAAAAAAAAAGTGACAAATATAAATTTTTGCAAAACAAAAGCCACAAACATGGGTGGAGGCGTGTTAAATGAAGCAAGCAGTCTGCCCTGTCAGTACCGGGGCCCTTCCTAGGCTGTGAGATTTGTAACTATTCTTTCAAATTCCCAGCCAGCAGTATGAATAGAACTGTGTGAGAGCAGGAAGCGCCTTGCCCTAAGCATCTCTTACTTCTCCCAATGCAAATGAAAGCCCCAAAGCATGGAGAATAAACCGGTCCAGGCAAGCAACTTTGGGTAGACACACACACACACATGCACACACATGCACACACATGCACACACATGCACACACACTCACACCATACATTTTTTTTCAATTTTAAGTAAACTGTACTGTGCTTCATTCTGATGTGAAGACCCTTGTAGAAATTTCTATCTATGAAAGAAACTTTGAATATAAAATGAAAATCGGGAAATTGAGGAAATGTTGATCTAAAACTCAATGAATCTGGGACAATCATAAATGCATACTCCTTAAAGTAAACCCAGAATGGAGGGTCAAGTGGATTTCTTCCAATGTCTTATGAGCTTGTGGAAGGAGCAAGAATTACATTTAGCTTTTTTGTTTTTTGTTTTTTTTGTTTTGGTTTGTTTTGGTTTTTCCAGACAGGGTTTCTCTGTGTAGCCCTGGCTGTCCTGAAACCCACTCTGTAGACCAGGCTGGCCTCAAACTCTCAAGTGCTGGGATAATAGGCAGTTGCCACCACTGCCTGGCTACATTTAGCTTTTTAAACATGGGTTTTAGGGGCTGGAGAGATGGCTCAGAGGTTAAGAGCACTGACTACTCTTCCAGAGGCCCAGAGTTCAATTCCCAGCAACTACCTGATGGCTCACAAGCATCTGTAATGAGATCTGATACCCTCTTCTGGTGTGTCTGAAGACAGCTACAGTGGCTTCCTTGGATTTGAAGAACCTGATAGCCACCCAACGACAGCCAACATGAACCTTTCCCAGGGATCTTCCAACTTAAAATTTTGCTATTTTGACCTGACCTGCAGGCCAAGTTATTCGGGGGAGCCAGGAGGACCACAACCTGGAATAAGAACGGGCAAGAGAGAAGACAGGACTCAAGGAAGCATTGCTTGTCAAGAGTGGTTTACTTGTTTGAGCAGAGCATATTTAAAGCAAAAATCTTGAAGGGGAGGGGGGAGAGGAAGGAGGGAGAAGGAAGTTTACAAGATCTTCTGGGGCTAAGACCCCGGGGGGGGGGGAAGTTGTGGGTGGGGGGAAGTTCTCAGAAGTTATGGTACACTGAATGTTCCTTATCTCAGGGCCAAGCCGGATCTTGTGGTCGGAGAGCAGGATGTTTGTCTCAGCAACGCAGGGCCAGCTGGGGCAGGTTCAGCCAAGTGTCATTTGGTCCCCAACATCATTTATATTATATTTTGTATGTATGAATATTTTGCTTGCATGTATTATGTGCATCACATGCATGCCTAGTACCTGTAGAAGTCAGAAGAGGTTTGGTCCCCTAGATCTTAAGTTATAGATAGTTGCGAGCCACCATGTGGTATGACCCAGGTCCTCTGCAAGAGCAACTACTGCTTTTAACCAGTGAGCCACCTCTCTAGTCCCAATTTTCCAGCTGATAAATGTTCAGTTTCATGGTGGATATTCATAAAGGGAATCGGTGTTCCGAATCCCAGCAGGGCACAGAGGTTCTCCCTGAAGTCCCCTCTGTGCAGGAGGCTGAGACAGGAGATCACTTGCACCCGGGAGTTATAGACTAACCTGAGCACCATAGCACTCAGAAAGGAAACAAACAGGAAAGCCAGGATTAGCAGTTTATACCTGTAATCGAGTACTCGGGAGACTGGGGCAGAAAGGTTGGCTTGAGGCCAGCCCAGCCTATGGAGTGAGCTCTGGGTGATCCTGGCCTGCAGAGTGACACCCTCTTTCAAAACAAGACCCAAGGGTGGTGATTTGAATGAGAATGGCTCCCATAAGCTCATAGATTTGAAGGCTCTGTGACCAGGGAGTGAAACTATTTGGGAAGGATTAGGAGGTGTGGTCTTATTGAAAGAAGTGTGTCATTGTTGCCTTGGTCATGGTGTCTCTTCACAGCAATAGAACAATAACTGCGCTGGGCAGTGGTGGTGCACGCCTTTAATCCCAGCACTTGGGAGGCAGAGGCAGGAGGATTTCTGAGTTCGAGGATAGCCAGGGCTATACAGAGAAACCCTATCTCAAAAAACCAAAAAAAAAAAAGAACAATAACTGCAACAGCTGGCTCCTGTCACAACTATAGCCTCCTACCCTCCCAACCCCCCCTGAACCAGCAGAGAGGTGGGTGGCCATCATTCATGAAGGGCAATACCCCAAGCTCCTGGTATTCTGTCTGGACTCCACCCCTACTATTACCTGGCAATAGGCAGGTAGGCCGGCCACTATAAAAGGGGCTGCTTGCCCCCTCCTCACTGTCTTGCTCTCTTACTCCTGCTTCCCGCCTGCTTCTTTCTTGCCCTCTTGCTCCTTCCCTCTCCACATTTTCTTCTCTCCTCTCTTTCTACAGTTAATGCCTTAAAACCATGGACTGCCTCTTCTCATTGGGATCCGCTGTGCTGGAGCAATGGTCTTCCTCTGACAAGCCTCCTCATGTTCTCAGCCACCCGCGACCGAGCAAGCCACAGACTCTCCTCCCTGACCCAGCCGGAGTGCTCTCCTCATGCCCTTTTCCCTTCCGCCCTGGGCCAGAGCCCGCTTGCTCCCAGCCCGCTTGCTCCCAGGTCCAGAGTGGCTGTTCTCAGCCTTTCCTCAACATCCAGCGGCGTTTGTGGTGTCCAAGAGCCTGAGAACCTGTGGTCCTCAGCCTCTGTGCAGGCCTGGGGATCCTGAGCCAATTCCGGCAGTTCCGTGGGGACCTCAGACAGCGCCTCCCCAGCCCCGGTGTGGGATTCTGCGGCTTCTCCCCAAGTCCCACCTCACCTAGAAGCCGGAACCCTGGGCTGGACATGGGACCCCATTTTAACCCACATCAGTGCATGTTGCATATAGTAATTAAAATACAATCCAAGCTATTGCCAGCTTGGCACCAGCCGGCGGTCTCGGTCTGTTCCCAGCCCGGGAAGTAGACCACGTTTCCCCTAGCCAAAACCTCTTCCACCATGCTGGCTCTGCCTCTCCAGAGCTCAGAGATAGCTCTCTCTTGGTCCCTGAGGGCAGTTATGGGTCTGCTCTTGACTGCCCACACTCAGCTGCAGTTACCTTTCCCCTGGAGCTCAGTCCTGGCTCAACCTTCCCGTCCCAAAGCCTGGCTGAATTCTGCCTCAGCTATGTTCTTTCCCTCTAGCCCACCTGAGTCTCCGAAAATGGAAAACACAATCTTAGTTTAAAATCAACAGGTAACACAACCGTTGGGCACGGAATCTATCAACTATTCTATGTTAGAAATCTTTCAGTGGTGGACTCTGCAACCAGATCTCACAGTCCCTGGTCTACATTTTGCCTGCGTTGCTCCCGCCTCTCTGTCCAAAAGGGGCATTCCTTTCTCCTGCGTTCCCTCTTCCTCTCTCAGAAGGCCCGCCTCTTCCTCGCCCAGTGATTGGCTTTTTGTCATTTTTTTTTCCCCCTGGGACAGGGTTTCTCTGTATAGCCCTGGCTGTCCTGGAACTCACTCTGTAGACCAGGCTGGCCTCAAACTCAAATCCGCCTGCCTCTGCCTCCCAAGTGCTGGGACTAAAGGCATGTGCCACCACCGCCCGGCTGCTTTTTGTCATCTTTATTATCTAATCGATTAAATAGGGGAAAGTTCTGCTACAAATGCACATGAAAGAAAAATTAAATTATTTTTAAAAATCTTCCTTTTGAAAAAAGAGGAAAACCCACCTAGAGTGAGTGGGTGAGTGAACGAGTGAGTGAGTGATCGAGTTGATTTATCTACTTAGTATTTATTTAAGTGCTGAGGCCTGAACCAGTGTGTATCATATACTGAGAACAAGCTAGCTAGCATCTCCAGTATTTTGAACTGTTTTGACATTCCATGATCATTCGTGCCACGATCTTACACCCTCATAAGCATCTTCAGAAACACAACCACAATTTGATGATAATCCAAGCTGTGTTTATCCTCAGACAAGAATACCTAAGATGTTAAACTCAAACGCACAAGCGATGTGCTCCTTGAGAAGCCATGAAGAGGGGCTGAGGTGGAATGGCTCAGAGGTCATGAGTGCCAGGTGCTTCTGTGCAGGACCTGAGTTCAGGTCCCAGGATCTACGTCAGTACTCCAGGGGTTACAAGGTCCTTTTCTGGCCTCTGAGGAGACCTGAGCGCTGGCAGTATTCACTCACAGAGACCCATGCACATCAATACAAATAAAATAAATCTTAAAAAACTGAAAAGCCACAAAGAATAATTTCAACCAAGAGGCCCTTCTTGCTTTGGTTGATTTGCCTGGGAGACAACCATTGGTGGCCAGTCCTGCTCACACTGGGGGATCTTGAAGTGTCATCACCCTGCAGTCCACAGATTAAGGGCTTTCAAAGAACACCATGGCTCTGTAAGTCATCCTGTAAGTTGACCCCAAACTATAGCTCAGCATGACAGCCAGAGGGCCTATCCCCCTAGAGTAGAAGCAGCTTTGCCTGCCACTGAGGAGTCCTGTTCACACATAATCCACACCATGTTCTGAACATCAGCTCCACAGCCAGCCAAGTCATGGCCTCTGCAGGCCTGCCAGAGCTGAAGCTTGCCTGGTGGGCAGTGGGATCAGGGAATGGGGACTATTTTTCATCAGGAATAAGGCCACCTTGTCATCTCGGCACTCTGCTGCTAATTGGTACCTGTAACCTTGAAGGGCCCAGGCGTCCCTGTAACTCTCCCACTCAGTATATAAAAGGAAGAGACCCTGAGGGTTCAGAACCAGGTGGTGACTTCAGCTGCAGAGCCGAGGGAGGAGGGCTGTGGCATTTGCTGGCTCTCCACCGTGGCAGACAGCAGCAGATCCATCTCAGAGGTAAGCGACGTCAAATGTGAGAGAGCCTAGGGTAGAGGTCAGTTTGACACTGTGAGGAGGAAGGGAAGTGGTAGACCCCTTGGAAGCCTGTGGTTTTCAGCTGCTGAGTCACGGCAAGTATATGTAGGTCTTTGTAGCTTCAGGATTGGTGTAGCCTATGGTTTGACAGCTAACTCAGGGCTGGAATTTACCTTTCCTCTAAAACACCAAACAACTTCCCTTCTTGAATTTGCTTACCAGGGACCTAGTTGTATTTATTTATTTATACATTTATTTATTTTTTTATTTTAATTTAAGCCAGGTATGGTGGCACATGCTTTTAATCTCAGCACTAGGGAGGCTAAGGTAGGTGAGACGTCTCTTAAGAGTTTGAGACTAGGGGCTGGAAGAGAGAGCTCATAGGTTAAGAGCAGCTAGCTGAGTTCGATTCCCAGCACTCACACGGGAGCTCCCAACCGCCTGTAACTCCAGTTCCAGGGGATCCAACAGATACACATGTAGGCAAAACACTAAAACAATAAATTATTTTTTTAAAAAAAAAGGATTTGAGCTGGGCAGTGGTGGCGCACACCTTTAATGCCAGCACTTGGGAGGCAGAGGCAGGTGGATTTCTGAGTTCAAGGCCAGCCTGGTCTACAGCGTGACTTCCAGGGACAGCCAGAGCTACACAGAGAAACCCTGTCTCGAAAAACAAACAACAAACAAACAAAAAGGATTTGAGACTAGTCTGGTCTACATGGTGAATTCCAGGCCATCCATGACAGCATATTGAGACTGTCACATACTGGCAGAAAGATGCCAAAATTCCAGACAACAAATGTCTCACATAGAGAGAGACACACCTCAGTGGCTTCTCAGTAGACTGGTGTCCGAGCTGGCTCTCACTGTACATCATCCTGAAGTAAGCTTCTCAGAAGGCGAAATGCAAGAGAAGCATCTGGGATGAGGCTAAGGGCAGATTTTGATTCAGATTTGGGCCTTGAACTATCGACGCAGTTGTACCAACTCCTGAATGCCTGCAGGAATGCTGCTGGCCCAAGGGACCAGGGCAGACACTTGGTGGGGGTTCCATAGCAGTAAATGGTCTGCGAGACTTCAACCAGCAAATCTGGTACAACGAACGAAAATGAAAGTTTTAACTTGAAACATTTCCTGTTGTTTATCTTCTTTCATTCCATAAAATTTCATTTTATTATTTTTCTTTATTTTAGAGAGACAGAGTCTCTCTGTGTGTAGCTCTGCCTACCCTAGAACTTGCTGCAAGTCTCCTGCCTTAGCCTCTCCAGTACTGGGATTGCTCTAATGTTTTTGTTTTTTATATTAGCACACAGTAAGACACTTGGTTGTGCGTGCTCATTTCTATGAATTTTCCTCTACACGTGTAGTATCTCTCTCTCTCTTTCTCTTTCTCTCTCTCTCTTTCTCTCTCTCTCTCTCTTTCTCTCTCTCT
>NW_022196906.1:104856238-104857025 GCF_008632895.1 Mastomys coucha | reverse complement strand
TCTCTCTCTCTCTCTCTCACACACACACACACACACACACACCCGCACTCCCAATCAGGATACATGATAACTTTGTTCCTCCATACCTCTAGCCCCAGCACTCAGAAGGCAGAGGCAAGCAGAGCTCTGTGAGTTCGAGGCCAGTCTAGTCTAGAGACTGAGACTCTGGAAGCCAAGGCTACATAAACCCTGTCTCAAAAAACAAACAAACAAAAAAACCCTTTTTTAAAAAAAGATTTATTTAGGCTGGCCTCGAACTCAGAAATCCACCTGCCTCTGCCTCCCAAGTGCTGAGATTAAAGGTGTGCGCCACCACTGCCCAGTGGGAATTGAATTTTTTAGGACCTCTGGTCAACTCTGCTTACTCAGTCCCTGCTCTCTCCGGCCCAAAGATTTATTTATTATTATACATAAGTACACTGTAGCTGTCTTCAGACGCACCAGAAGAGGGCCTCAGATCTCATTACAGGTGGTTGTGAGCCACCATGTGGTTGCTGGGATTTGAACTCAGGACCTTCGGAAGAGTAGTCAGCGCTCTTACCAGCTGAGCCATCTCGCCAGCCCTCAAAACAAACAAACAAACAAACAAAAAAACAAACAAAAACCTTACTAAATTCCAGATGAAGGTTCTTTGACAAGTGTTCGATTTGCAAATATTTTCTCCATTTCTAGTACACCCTTTCCTTCTCTTAGTGTTTCACTTTGGTGAGCAGTTTTTGTTTTTTCTTTTGTGGGTTGTATTTTTGGTGTTATGTTTCAGATTCCTGTCAAAACCCAAACTATGAGG
>NW_022196906.1:104782794-104856228 GCF_008632895.1 Mastomys coucha | reverse complement strand
AAAAAAAAAAAAAAAGAAGTCTTCTCTATATTTTGTCTTAAAATATATAATCTGCTTTGGGTTAATTTTTGGGCAGGATGGGGTACATTTTTCTGCTCATATTGGTGTTTGATTTTTAAAAATGATTTATTTATTTTATTTGTATGAGTACCCTGTCACTGTCTTCAGACACAGCAGGATATCAGAGCTCATTATAGATGGTGGTGAGCTACCATGTGGTTGTTGGGAATCGAACTCAGGACCTTGGGAAAAGCAGTCAGTGCTTTTAACCGGTGAGCCATCTCTCCAGCCCCGAGGTTTGATTCTTCTAATACTATTTACTGCGACATAATCCTTATAATCCTCCCCTCTCAGGTGGCCTGCTGCAGGACTCTGCTTTATGCCCTGTCTTAGAACTTCAGTTTATCAGTGTCACCTGTACCCACTATGTAGCTTCTGAGTAAGTCAGGTGTTCCTCCAACCTCATTCTTCCTTCTCAAAGGTTCTTTGGTTACTCGGCTTCCTTTACCTTTGGCAGATAAATTTCAGTATCAGCTTATCTAAATCATCTGTTTTTAAAATCTACCCTGGATTTTTATTTGATGTCATAATACGTGTATAAGTTAGCCTGGGGAGACTGATGTATTCACTATATTGAGTCACAAACCTTGTATATCTTTCATTCTAAAGAAGGTTTCTGGTATTCCACTTGTCAGCCTTTAGCAAACATACTGTGTTCTATTGGATTAATAGCTAAGTGTCTTATTCGGGAGGGGGGGTGGAATTATTGCAAATGCTATTGAGAGTTGAACTTTAGTTTCAGATTGTTCATTATTAGCATGGGTTGGTTTGGAGGCATTTATATACCCTACATCCTTGTTAAATTCATTTATTAGTTCTGGGAATTTATAAATTACATTTATTTATTTATTTATTTATTTATTTATTTACTGGGAGAGATGGTCATGTCATAGTATACATTGTGACAACTTCTGGAAGTCGGTTCTGTTCTTCCACCACGTGGAACCGGTGCACTCAATTCATTAGACTTGAAAGAGCCATCTGGACCCCTGCCAGCAACTGCCCCATCAGTTAATGATAAAGCCTCTTGTAGCTTAGGCTAGCTCTGAGCTTGTTGTGTAGTTGAAGATGGCCTTGAACTTCTGATCTCCTGATCTCCATCTTCCAAGTGCTGGAATTGCAGCATGGACCAAGGTACCCAGCCTTATTCCTTGCTGAGAATCGAACCTGGAGTTCCAAGCACACTAGGCAAACATTCCACCCACTAAGCTACATCCCGGACCCCTCCAGGAAACACTTGAGTGGTTACTCCATATATACTTGAAAAGCTTCGATCTAGTCAGTGACACTCACATTTTTTTATATACATGATTTCCTCTGGATCCTCTCTACGGGTTTCTTTGATTATCCAGAGAGGAGAATGCCGTCAACACACCCAGCTGTGTCTGTTTTCTTGCCCAGCTCTGCCAGGGTTTGTCTGTGTGTCCTGAAGATCCAGCTGTTTTCAGCACTCTGGCCTTTTTCACACTGAGCACCCAGTCTGGATATGGGTTCCTTTGGATTCAATATCTTGAAGCAAAAGATTGAGGATTTATGGAGATCTTTTGTTTTGTTTTTCTTTGTCCAAATTGAGAGAGTCTAGCTTTTATTTGTTCAAATATATTTTCCTGGGCTTCACTCTTTATCCCCTCTAATTCTTTAGCTCTAATTCTCGGAATTCCCCTTTTCCAGTCTCTGTGGTCGAGTTTTGCTGGGACTATCACAGAAAAAGAATGGCCAGAAGGGCCAGCTCTTCCCTGCTAGGCTGCAGCGCCCTCTACTGGAGGTCAGGTGTTTCGATGTCAAAGCATCGGGCGTCCTTGAGTTTGGTGTCTGGGTTTCAGATGGTCTTGAGTCTAAACTGAGGACTGCAGATAACAAACGGAAAGTTGACAGTGCTCGCTAATCTTGCAATTCTAGTCTTCCCCACGAGCCTCCTCTGGCTACATGCAGTTTAGAATCTCACACGGCCGTTCATGGTTTGTGTCCCCTCCTTATTAGCATGTTTCTTTGGAGAAGAGTGGGGCTTCCACCCTCCGTTTTGTCAGAGACTGGAACCTGTCTATTCAGTACAAGCCATGATTATAAAGAAAAACCCGAGGGATGAAAAGATGGTGCAGACATCTTGTTGCTCTAGTATGAGGATTGGAATTTCAGTTCCAACGCTAATGTAAAGACCAGTGTGACTCCATGCACGCCTGGAACTGAGATCGGAGCTTGCTGGCTGACAGTGTAGTCAAAACAGGAGCTCTAGGTACAGGGAGGGAACCTGCTCCAAACGAACAGATGGAGAGTGGTAAAGGAGGATGCTCTACACTCTCTGGCCTTTGTGAGTATGGATGCATCACACACGGCCAAACAGACACACCACACATGCACACACACAGACACCATAGATACACACACACATACCACACACACACAGACACACACACCACACATGCACACACACAGAGACACACAAACCACACATACACACAATACAATACAGACACAAACATACCATACATAGACACAGACACACACACACAGTACACACATATACACAGATACCACACACAGCACATACATACTCACAAACACACAGCATACACACATATACACACTCAAAGACACCACACACACACATACACAGATACAAACACACACACCACACAAAGTACACAGACACAGACCCACACACACCACACAGACACATACACAGACACACACATACCACACACACACAGACACACACACCACACATACACACACACACAGACACAGACACACAGACACCACACACATATCTGTACACACCACACACACATACAGACACAATACACACAAATATACACATGCACACACTAATATACAGTGCAAGAAGGAAGATGGGGAGGTTAAGAGAACTTGCTGCAGGACCTGGGTTCAATTTCCAGCACCCATACTGGGTAACTCACAGCTGCTTGAAACTCCAGTTCCAGTATATCTAACTCTCCTGGTCTTCTTGAGCACTCTATATGTGTGGTGTACATACATATATGCAGGTAAACATTCACACACAAAAAATAAAAGTAAATTTTTAAAAATAAATCTGGAAAGTGGCTAAACATTTTTAGAAATTTGAAAAGTAATCTTGTTAAAAGTTGCTCTTAGGAAATGCTGGCCACGCAAGAAGCTCGCTCTTGGTATGCATGGTCCACTGTGTAACAATGAAGCATGCTAGCCAAGAGTCATAAGAATGACCAGCATAAGCCAAAACTCTTAAAAAAAAAAAAACAAAAAAACAAAACCTCTCAGATCCCTACATTTGGTCTTAATGCTCTAGGTAACACGAGACTTGAGGGACTGAGCTGTTGGCACGGCATCGGACTCACAGGGGACAAACATTCTCTTCTTTCATTTGACTCCCAGAGCATGTGTCGGCTCCTCATTCAGAATAGATGCCTCACAGATGTGATCGGTTCAAGTTTTGTGTAACTGAATTAATGCTATGGTTTAAGCATTGATTAATCCGGGGGAGTGGCGCCATGGTGACTGGGAGCCGGAGAGTGAGCAGAATTAACGGTGGTCACAGTCTGGCCCGTAGTGTTCTCAGTGAATAGACACAGGGGGATCATTTCTTTCTCTAGAACAGTCCCCAGTGCTCCCAAAGAGCCTTCTGATTATTAACGCCTCTACCTCACCCTTCTGCGAAGAGAAGCGGTTGGTCTCTTTGTAAAAGCAAGGAACCTAAAACACAAACACAGGAAACACATGCCCATGACAGAATGTGCTGGCCTTGAGATGAGATGCTAACCCTCCGATCCCCGTGCACAAAGGCAGTGGGGCAGGAGTGAGTCTCTACACCAAAGACAGAAGAAACATCTCTCCACCTCTACAGAGCCTTAACTTGAGTGTAATAAAATCCATCCATTTTAGTATATGAGTTGATAAATGTTAACCATTCGGTTACCCAACCAGAATTATAAACAAGGATACAGTACATTCTCAGAACACTACAAAGTAGCCAGGACCTTCTGCCATAATTCTCAGCCCGAGACCAACCCGCAAACTCCATCCGGCTTCTGTAAATGTGGCTCAGCAGAGACTCTGAGGAGACCACTTCCCTCCCAGGTTATTCCTGCCTGTCAGCCAATATGCATGTCCCTCCCCCCACCCCCGCAAGCACCCACAAGCCCTTGGACCAGATGTGGAGTCACTTTGTCTGAACTCCCATCCTAACAGCTGATACAAGACGTGTCTATGTCTGTGATAAGAATGTCCTGTCCAAGTCAGTGCAGGGTGGGGACCCTGTCTTATCCCAGCATCAGCTGTTGGGATGAGGCAGATGGGAATATTAGTTATTTTTAATCGTCTTTACTCTCGTTTTCATATTGTTCTGAAAGTGTGTTTCTAAAGTTGTTATTGAGTCTTTTTCTTTTCTTAAAAAAATGTATTTACTTTACTTATTATGAATGTTTTGCTTGCGTGTTTGTTTGCCACATGTGTGCCTGGTGCCTGTGAGGTCAGAAGAGAGTATCAGAGCCTCTGGAACTGGAGTTGCCAATGGTTGTGAGCCACCCTGTGGGTTCTGGGAACTGAGTTCAGGTCCTCTGCAAGAGCAGCCACTGCTCTGAGAGGTGGAGCCATCTCTCCTGCCCCTGATTTTCTTTTCTTTTCTTTTCTTTTTTTTGAGACAGGGTTTCTCTGTGTGGCCTTGGCTGTCCTGGAACTCACTCTGTAGACCAGGCTGGCCTCGAACTCAGAAATCCGCCTGCCTCTGCCTCCCAAGTGCTGGGATTAAAGGTGTGCGCCACCACCGCCCGGCTTCCCTGATTTTCTTGAAGCTACAAAGTTAGCAACAGCAACTGCTCTAGTTCTGTTCCTAGTGACACTGACAAGTAAAACAGATTAAGGAGTCTAGGGAGATGAAAGTGAGACGCATTAATAAAAATGATTCTCAGGGTTGTGGCATATGCCCCAGCATGCCCACAAAAGCAGAAGACAACAGACAGGAGTCAATTCTCTCCTTCCACCACGTTGGGTCAAGGAATCCAACTCAGGACTGGTGGCAAGTGCTTTATACTCTGGCCATCCTGAGCCTGGGGCTTTTCTGTTTCTTCATACACATATGGAATACCTCTGGATATATGACGTCCTTTCAAGGACAGAGGGATGAAAAGGCTTCCCTGATGCTCCCCTGGGTGCAGGCTGTCGAGTGACATTGCTTAACCTAGAAACAATGGTTGTCCTGTCACCAAGGCATTACATGGCAGTGAGCAAACCAGGCATAAGGAGAATCAGTCACAGACCCAGGAAACCAGACAGCACTGTGTACAAACAAAGAAAATGGACTCTATCCTGAGATGTCAGTTTTATTCCTCCAGCTTGATGATTCTCCCACCAGAGAACAGTCAGAAAGGCAGAAAGGCTGAGGTCTGAGGTTATAGTCCCAACCCTGGGAATGCTGAGTGGCTCCAGAAGTTCCAGACTAGCCAAGGCAATATAGTAAGATGATTATCGCAAAAAAAAAAAAAAAAAACCCAAGTCAGGAATTGCAGTGCACATCTGGAATCCTAATACTCAAGAGGTAGGAACGAGAGAATCAGAAGTTCAAAGTTACCCTCAGCTATGTAGGGAGTTCCAGCTTAGCATGGCTATAGACTCTGTCTTAAAACCCAGAACTTTTTGAGTGCTGACACTCTGCCACAGAGGAGGATTCCACATCGTGAAACTGTTCATGCATGAAATTCTCTAAAATGAGCATGGGGTGTGTACTAAACACAAATGAATTTCATGTTTAGAATTGGGAAAACATTCCATTATGCATATGTAAATATTGAAAAAAAAACTTTAACCATTTCTGGTCTCAAGCATTTTGGATAAGATTTTGTTTGTTTGTTTGTTTGTTTTGTTTTGTTTTTCGAGACAGGGTTTCTTTGTGTAGCCCTGGCTGTCCTGAAACTCACTCTGTAGACCAGGCTGGCCTCGAACTCGGAAATCCACCTGCCTCTGCCTCCCAAGTGCTGGGATTAAAGGTGTCTGCCATCACTGCCTGGCTGGATAAGATACTTAGCTTGTAAATGTATTCAAAACTTTATACGTTTTGCAGTGTGCTTTGAATATGTGGTCAAATTGAACTTAAAAGAAATATTAAAGATAAGAAAAGTAGGCCTCATAGATTTTTTTTTTTTAATTTTTGTTGTTGTTTTTTTAAGACAGAGTTTCTCTGCATAGCCCTGGCTGTCCTGGAACTCACTCTGTATACCAGGCTGGCCTTGAACTCAGAAATCTGCCTGCCTCTGTCTCCCAAGTGCTGGGATTAAAGGCATATGCTACCACTGCCAGGCTAGATTTTTTTTTTTTAAAAAAAGCTAAGCCTCAGGCAGTGGTGGCGCACTCCTTTAATCCCAGCACTTGGGAGGCAGAGGCAGGTGGATTTCCGAGTTCGAGGCCAGCCTGATCTACAGAGTGAGTTCCAGGAGAGCCAGGGCTACACAGAGAAACCCTGTCTCCAAAAACCAAAAAAAAAAAAAAACATAAAAGCTAGGCCTCACTGTGTATGTAGCTCTGGCTAGCTTGGAGCTTGCTGTGTAGACCAGGTTATCCTCAAACTCACAGAAGCCCATCTGTCTTTGCCTCTTGGGCGCTTGGCTTAAAGAAATGTATATACTATTATGCCTGTAATGTGCAAGAATATTTTAAAATTTAAGTTGAACTTAAAAATAATATTTTTAATTTAAACATTTGAATTAAAGAATATTTTAAAGATTTTACTTTGTTTGTTTGTTTTGACTTGTCAAGACAAGGTTTCTCTGTGTAGCCCTGGCTGCCCTGGAACTCATTCTGTAGACCAGGCTGGCCTCAAACTCAGAGATTCACCTGCCTCTGCCTCCCAAGTGCTGGGATTAAAGGTGTGCAACAACCACCAGCTGGCAAGGTTTTTTTTGTTTTGTTTTTGTTTTGTTTTTGTTTTGTTTTTAATTGGTGTCTGTGTGAATGTTTGTGTGCACATGAGTGCGGATGTATTTGGGGACCAGAAGAGGGTGGAGCTGGAGTTACAGGCAGCTGTGAGCTGTCCAGCATGCGTCCTGGGAACTGGGATGGGGTCCTCTGGAAGAACAATCACTGTTCTTGACAACTGAGCCATTTTTCCAGCCCTCAGAGAATTGTTGTAACAAGCTGGAGACACAGGCTCAGTGAAGACAGAAGTCTGGAAAGAGCATCTGCTTTCAAGCTCCTCTCTCCTTATACCCCACCCAACTCTCGTGGTCACTGACCATGAGAGAATCCCGGGCCAGATCTTTAGGAGTCCTGGTGGCCCTTCAACACTCCCTGCTCTGCCATCAGCACCCAACTGTCACACCCTCATCTCTCATCTCCATCTGTACTGCTGAGTTGCTCTCCAGGGTCTCCCCCTCTGGCTTTCCCCAGGGGTACACAGACCCAAGGCACAGCCAAGCCGTCTTCATTGATGCCCCTTTTCTTCACTGACCCCCTGGGGCTGACCACTCTGGATCCCTTGAGAATCGGTGCACGCTGCAGCATTCGTGTCTCTCATATTCTGGCTGCTGCTGACCCCAGGCTGTCTGCAGCAGCTTGGTCGCCCCTCCCCCAGACCCACTCTCACCCGTCCGGTCTCCGCCCCAGCACGCCTTGCACAGAGATGGTCTGGGCACCCCCTGATTTCATTCACACATATATGGGCAGACATTCTTATGGTCCTTAAAATAAGACCCAAATCATCTCTGGATGAGCCGTGGCTTTCCCTCCCGATTGGCGTCTCCTGTGCAAGCCTCTTTGGGGAACTGCAGCAAACGGGGAGCAGCGGCTGTTCTTTCTTGTTCAGACGGGGTCTTTCCATGCAGCCCTAACTGACTGGTACTCTTCATGGAACCCAGACAGGCTTGCACCACACTCTCCATCTTACTGTGTCTTGTTTGTCTCTGTCCCTGTCTCTCTCTGTCTCTTTCTCTCTCTGTGTCTCTCTCTGTCTCTCTGTCTCTCTCTCTGTCTCTGTCTCTCTGTCTCTCTGTCTCTGTCTCTCTCTGTCTCTCTGTCTCTCTGTCTCTCTGTCTCTCTCTCTCTCTCTCTCTCTCTCTCTCTCTCTCTGTGTGTGTGTGTTTAAAAGCGATCCCAGAATTGCAGAGGCAGAATTGAGTGGATCTTTATGAATTTGAGGACAGCATGATCTACACAGCAAATTCCAGTCCACCCAGAGTACACTCTCTCTCTCTCTCTCTCTCTCTCTCTCTCTCTCTCTCTCTCTCTCTCTAAGTGAAAATGAGAGCCATCTAGTATGAGTGGTGCCCACGTGTGTGCATACAGACTGAAAATGGCTTGGTGTTGGTTGTTATCAAACCCTGAGATCACTCCTTGTCACATACTCCTTGAGCAGAAGGCTCAAACCTTGGTGTTGGTTGTTATCAAACCCTGAGATCACTCCTTGTCACACACTCCTTGAGCAGAAGGCTCAAAGTCTCAGAAGTACCGAGTTTGTCAGGCTATCACTCAGATGACACAGGTGGTTTCTGTCACCGCTCTGTGAGTCACTGGCTAGTTCATGCAGGTGCCTCAAACCCACAGCACATATGCCTGTGCTTACTGCTAAGGAATGGTTCTCCCTCCAGTGAAGGAGAATGACAGAATTTTCCTCCAGACTGGTGGTCACGGCACTCCTGACCAGGTACACTCCACTCTCCATGCTTGGACCTTCCGTCTTCAGTTCTTACTGTGTGTTGACAAGAGATGCTCCACGGAGGCTGGGTGCTTCAGGTTCTGTGGCTGCTCAGGGTCATAAGAAAACTGCAGTCTGTATTCAAATGGATCCTGAATCCTGCAGAATCCAAGGATCATTCTCTGAAGGGCTTCAATGTCTCCTTTCTTTTTCAGGGGATGAACAATCAGTATGTCCGTCGAGAGGTCTTCTGTAGGAACACTTGCCATGAGCTCAAGCGGTTCTGGGAGAGGGAGATTGGCAAGCAGACGTGCTACAGAGAGTCCGAGGAGCATCGCCTAGGAAGAAGCGCGCTGAGAAAGTACGCAGCACATGTCTGTTTTAACACATTTCACAAAGATTTATGTACTTTTATGTTTTCTGTGATGTCTTTGCAGCATGTGTGTGCAGCGCCCTAGAGGCCAGGAGAAGGTGTTGGATCCTCTGCAACTGGAATTATAGACTGTGGTTAGCTGCCATGCGGGTGTTCACAACCACCTGTAACTCTAGCTCCAGGGAATCCAACACCTCTGGTGTCTTTGAGTACTCACACACACACACACACACACACACACACACCACCCTCATGTGCAGGAATGTACACACATTATTTGAAATAATAAAAATAAGTTGGTTTTTTTTTTTTTTTTTTTGGAGACAGGGTAGACTGTGTAGGTCTGGCTTTCCTGAAACTCACTCTGTAGACCAGGCTGGCCTCGAACTCAGAAATCCGCCTGCCTCTGCCTCCCAAGTGCTGGGACTAAAGGCGTGCATCACCACTGCCCTGCTAAAAATAAGTCTTAAACTATAAGATGGAGGTACTAGAGATGCTCTGAGGCAAGTCTGGGTAACATGAAACTGCTAAGAAAAAGAAAAGAGAAGAAAAAAAGAAAAGGAAGGAAAGGAAGGGAGGGAGAAAGGAAGGAAGGAAGGGAGGGAGAAAGGAAGGAAGGAAGGAAGGGAGGGAGGAAGGAAGGAAGGAAGGAAGGAAGGAAGGGAAGAAGGAAGGAAGGAAGGAAGGAAGGAAAAAGGGAAAAAGAAGCTACAAAATGGACAGAGGAGGAGATGGCTCGCTTGGTAAAACATTTGCCACGCAAACATAAAAACCTGAGTTTGATCCCCAGCCCAAACACTAAAATATTCACATCCAGCAGTGCCCACCCATAACCCCTGTGCTGAGGAGAGGAGGCAGGAGGATCACTAGGACCTACTGGTTAGCTAGTCTAGCTGAATTGGCCAGCTCCAGTTTAGTGAGAGATCCCTGTATTCAAAAATAAAGTAGGGGCTGGAAAGACGGCTCTGAAAGAGAGGGATCCTCTTCTGGAGAGTCCAGGTTCAATTCCCAGCACCCATGTGTGGCTCACAACTATCTGTAATTGCAGTTCCAGGAGATCCAATTCCCTCTTGTGGTCTCTGAGACACCAGGCATGCACATGGTACACAGACATGCATACAGACAAAATATTCATACATATTTTTTAATTTAAAAATAAGGTAAGGAGCTGGGCGGTGGTGGTACATGCCTTTAATCCCAGCACTTGGGAGGCAGAGGCAGGTGGATTTCTGAGTTCGAGGCCAGTCTGGTCTACAGAGTGTGTTCCAGGACAGCCAGGGATACACAGAGAAACCCTGTCTCGAAAAAAAAAAAAAAGTAAGGAACAACAAAGAACGACACTGGACATTGATATCTGGCCTCTGAGTATACATCAGCAGGAACCCCGCCCCTCGGCGCCCCATGCAGGCACCACCACCACCACACCCCCCCCCCGGCGCCCCATGCATGCATGTTTATGTACACACGGAAAGCCCCCAGTCAGGAAATCAGAAAGTGACTCTGCTCCTTTTCACTCTGGTAAATAAACATGCATATACATTTGATTTGCAAGTCCTCCGCGTACCCTCCTAAAACCAGAACACTGAATGGTTTCAGGGAGGACACTTCTCAGAGCCTCAGCTGTAGCAATGAGGGCCCCATCTGTGCGCGTTTCTATTTCCAGACTCAGGGAAGAATGGAAGCAGAGGCTGGAGACAAAGCTGAGGCTTCGGAACAACCCAGACGAGGCTGAGAAGCAGACAAATGTCGGCTAAGAGCTTCCCGCATCCCTGACCGAGACCCACCGAAGCACTGAGGTCGCTCCCCAAAGTCTCTCTGCTTGCGCATCCTTCCCCAATGCCCGCCCCTGTAAGAGCTTCTTCCTCTCAGGGAGGCCAGGCTATGACTCCCAAAGCCTCTGAACGTGAGCTTGTTTAATATCAAGGCCTCAGACACAGTGTTTGTTTTCATATCATTTTCCTCTCGTTTTAAAATCTTTTAAAGTCTGTGCATACCAGAAGGGATTCCGATCTTCCTGGTCTTGCTTGAACCACTGCATAGTATTTCTGCTCCACCATTTCAACCAAGAAAAATAACTACGTGGAGTGAAATCTTTCCAAGTATTTCCCTTTAATGAGAAGAGCCATGAGCCCGTCTGCAGAAACAGCAGCACCAGTCGTCCTTGCAAAGAGCCGGCCTCCTTGTGAATTGAATTGGCCTTCAGAAACCATGTCTATCAATAAAATATGGAGATAAGTTTAATAAATTTAACCATGTCTATCAATAAAATGTGGAGATAAGTCGCTTGCTAGCCCATGAGCACTCTCTTCGTTGCACATATTTAGCTAGATCTCCACGAGTTTGTACTGGTTAACTTCCAGTCTGTTAGCTCAACCGAGCTGATTTCAGGCCACACCAAGGGTATTTAGCACACACATGCTGGACTTAAAAGCGACACTGTCATTCCATCGCTTAGGTCCAGAAGGATAATGGTCACCGCCATTTGGAATACAATGGTAATAAAGTCTGGGAACTTTTTTTTTTTTCCACAGAAGAGGAGAGCAGAGAGCTTCATGATTGTTGTACATGACACCTATAAGGGTTTAAACACAAGGGTGATTCAACTGGTAAACAGAAAAGCAATTTCCCTGTCACATATGCATATATTATTATTGTTATCATTGACTACACTTTAAAAATATTTACTTTCATTTAAAATGATATTTATGCATGTGTATCTGGGGAGGGGGAGCGGTGCATGTGTACCTGTGTGGGAGTTTGTGTGTGTGTGTATGGATCTGTGGGGTTGTATGCATGTGTATCTGGCAGAGGGGTGGAATGTGTATCTGTTTTGTGTGTATGTGTGTGTGTATTTATGTATGTATGTGTGTACTTGTGTGGGATATGCATGTCTGTCTGTGTGTATGTGCATGTGTATATGTGGGGGGTATGCATATGTGTTTGTGTGTGGGAGTGTGTGTGTCTGGGGGTATATGTGTGTCTGTGGATGCGTGTGTGCATGTGTCTGTGTGGGGGTGTGCATTTGTATCTGTGAGGAGGGTATATATGTGTCTATATATGTGTCTGTGTGGGTGGGTGTGCATGTGTGTCTGTGTGTGTGTGTGTGCATGTGCATCTGTGTGTGGGTGTGCATGTATGTCTGTATGTGGGTGTGCATGTGTGTCTGTGTGTGTGGGTGAACATGTGTGTCTATGGGTGTATGTACATGCATGTTTGTGTGGGGGTGTGTGCATGTGTGTCTATGTGGGGATGTGCATGTGTGTTTGTGTGGTGGGGTGGGCATGTGTGTCTGTGTGGAGTGTGTGCATGTGTGTCTGTGTGTGGGTGTGCATGTGTGTCTGTGTGGAGGTGTGCATGTGAGTGTCTGTGTGGGGGTGTGCATGTGTGTCTGTGTGGGGGTATGCATGTGTATATGTGAGGAGGGTATATATGTGTCTATATATGTGTCTGTGTGTGTAGATGTGCATGTGTGTCTGTGTGTGTATGTACATGTATGTTTGTGTGTGGGGGTATGCATGTGTGTCTATGTGGGGATGTGCATGTGTGTCTGTATGTAGGTGTGCATGTGTATCTGTGGGGTGGTGTGCATGTGTGTTTGTGTGGGGGTGTGCATGTTTGTTTGTGTGGAGGGTATGCATGTTTGTCTGTGTGTGGGTGTGCATGTGTGTCTGTGTGGAGGTGTGCATGTGAGTGTCTGTGTGGAGTGTGTGCATGTGTGCCTGTGTGGGGGTGTGCATGTGTGTGTCTCTGTGGGGGTGTGCATGTGTGTGTGTGTGTGTGTGTCTGTAGGGGTGTGCATGAGTGTCTGTGTGGAGTGTGTGCATGTGTATCTGTGTGGGGGTGTGCATGTGTGTCTGTGGGGGTGTGCATGTGTGTGTCTCTGTGGGGGTGTGCATGTGTGTGTGTGTGTGTGTGTCTGTAGGGGTGTGTATGAGTGTCTGTGTGTGGAGTGTGTGCATGTGTGTCTGTGTGGGGGTGTGCATGTGTGTGTGTGTGTGTGTGTCTGTAGGGGTGTGCATGAGTGTCTGTGTGTGGAGTGTGTGCATGTGTGTCTGTGTGGGGGTGTGCATGTGTGTCTGTGGGGGTGTGCATGTGTGTGTCTCTGTGGGGGTGTGCATGTGAGTGCAGGGGCCAGTGGTGGCTGTCAAGTCTTTGGGAGCTGGAGTTACAGGTGGATGTGAGCCTCCCTCTGTGGGTGCTGGGAACTAAACTCAGGTCCTGAGCAAGAGCAGCACGTACTCTTAACCACTGAGCCATGCTGCTCTTGCTGAGGACCAACCTCCAGTCTGAAGTAACCCACCGACCGGAGTAGAACCACTGGCCGGATTCTACACGGCCCCCAACTATTACATCTTCTTATGAACAAGAAAACAGAGGCTCAGAAACGTGACACAAGTGTAAAACGGATTAGTGAAAGAGCTGAGGTTCAGTATCAGTTCCAACTTCAAAGCAAATCCTCATTTCAAACCATGGTACCAGTTAATTAACGCCCAAGTGTTCCTGCTTTCAATGATGTGTGCTCCGTGGTAATGTATTTTAACCAGATACTAAAATCCATGTATAAGATATGTGTGTTTAGATGCTAACACTAAAAATCTTCAGTGGAGTACGAACTGAAGAGTTCACATGTGTGGGTGTGCATGTGTCTGTGTGTGGGTGTGCATGTGTGTCTATGTGTGGGTGTGCATGTGTCTGTGTGTGAGTGTGCATGTGTGTCTGTGTGGGGCTGTGCATGTGTGTCTGTGTGGGGTGTGCATGTGTGTCTGTGTGGGGGTGTGCATGTGTGTCTGTGTGGGGGTGTGCATGTGTGTCTGCATGTGGGGGTGTGCATGTATGTCTGTGTGTGGGTGTGCATGTGTGTCTGTGTGGGGTGTGCATGTGTGTCTGTGTGGGGGTGTGCATGTGAACAGTTTCGGATGCTTTCTAGAATGCCGTTAGGTCTTGTTAGGGCCTGAAAGGGAAACCTCCCTGTGGGCTGAGTTTGAAGCACCTACCTGGTCCTCAGCGGCGAGCCCTCTTTTGGGAGGGTTTGCAACCTTGCGGCTAGTGGCATAGCTAGCTAAAGTGGGCCATTTGGGGGCAGTGCTGGAGAGAGGTAAACCTAGTTCCAGCCTGAGGGGTGAGTTCCCTCACTACCTGGATGTGAACAGCCACACCACACTGCCCGGATGTGAACAGCCATGCCAGGCCACACCACCCGTATGTGAACAGCCATGCTACAGGTTCCCTCCACTACAGACTGAGCTGCTCCCAACACCTTCCATTCGAGACTTATCGTCTAAACTGTGAGCCGAAAAGAACCTTCCCTCCCAGAAGCTGCACCTGTCAGGAGTTTTGCCTCAGCACACAGAAAAGACAAACTATGATGTTAGTAAGAATGTGAGCACAGGGGTGGGGGGAGGGGGCAACAGCAAGTTCAACTGCTGTTCCAAATCAAGGAATCCCATCTCCCTGGTTGATGCCATGTGTCCCTCCGACTAATTTTCCATGTTCTCGTCTACATTGGATTAATTTAAAAGGTAGGCACATCAGTGGAGTGAACAGTATTGAACATAACTGAATAGGTTAACAAGCTTCCAATAATGGCAATTTGGGGAATTATAAGAGGATAGCAAACTTACTCCTACACTTAATATCAAATTGTGGGCTATCTTACTGTTTGTTCCTCTGTTTCTCCAAAAGAAGCCTTTCCACTCCCAGTCCCATCTCCCAGGGACCTGGCCACTGTCTGGTTATCTCAATAAACAATGCTTTACTTGCCCAGTTCCTCAAGCTAAAATCTAGCCACCCCTACCTTCTCTCTCTTCTTACATCTGTCCTGTCTAGGCCACTCAAGGTCCTGTGAGGCAGTTTTGGGTTAGCAACATGGCTGGGTGGAGAAGGTACTAGCTGCGAGCTCCTGATGACCTGAGCGCAGTCCTGGAACCCACAGAGGAAGGAAAGAACTGGCTCCTGAAACTTGTCCTCTGACTGTCACACATGTGCCATGGCAACACACCTGCCCAATATACTCAAATAGATACACATCCTGCACACACACACACACACACACACACACACACACGATACCCACATACATGAGTGACAATAAATGAGTTTCCGATGTCAGCTTCACTTCTTAAGACTGTAAGGTTTAGATTCTAAACTACTATCCCTTGATTCAAATGCTTCCAAAAGTTTAACACACTTAATTTATCGTCTTCAGCAAGGCTTAGCAGTACACGCCTGTAATCCCAGAATGCAGGAGGTGAAGGCAAGAGGATCAGTCGTTTAAGGACATGCTGACTATATAGAAAACTCAGCCTGGGGTACATGAATAATTCCGTTTCAATTTTTTATGAAAGTAATTAAAGTTCCTCATCTTTAGTCTAAATACTGCTAAAGTTATAAGAAAATTCAGTCTCCCATTCTCATAATCTTAGTCATTATGAAAATTCCTTTAAAAAAAAAAAAAAACAAACTAAAAACACAAAATTACCATACAAACAACTCCTGGGTATAGACCCGAAGGATTCTAAGTCACCACGCCACACAGATACCTGAATGTGCATTTATGACAAGACTATTCCCCATACCGAAGTCACGGAAGCAACCTAGTGTCCACTAACCTGTGCATGGATGAAGGACATACGTTATAGATACGCAGTGGAATTTTATGTAGCCACAAAGAACAAAATTATGCTGTTTGCAACAAAGTGGTTGGGAAGCTGGAGAGATGGCTGAGCAGCTAAGAGCACTTGCCGCTCTTGCAGAGGACCCTGATTCACACACATGGTGACTCATGATTTGCAACTCTAGTTCCCTCTTCTGACATCTGTGGGCATCAGACATGCACATGGTACACAGACATCCAGGCAAAACACTCATACACATGAACCTAAGTAATATATTTTTTTAAACCTTTGTTGTTGTTTGCTAGAAATATGGATACAACCAGAGAACATTACATTACTGGGGTGGGATGAGGCGGAACAGACTGAAAAAGAGAAATATATGTGCTTTCTCTCATATGTAGACTTTAGTTTGCATATAAACTCCCATCTTTGTATCTCTCTTTGTCTGTCTGTTCTATCTTTCGATCTCTGTGTGTCTCTACTTTTGTCTCTCTCTGTATGTCTGTGTCTCTCCCTGTCTTTGTCTGTCTGTTCTGTCTTTCTCTCTCTCTCTGTGTCTCTCCTTCTGTGTCTCTCTCTGTGTCTCCCTTTCTCTTTCTCTCTATCTTTCTGTTTCTCTGTCTCTTTGTCTCTCTGTTTTTCTTTCTGTCTCTCTGTTTCTCTGTGTCTCTGTCTCTTTGTCTGTCTCTGTTTCTGTCTCTCTCTCTCTGTCTCTCTCTCTCTCTGTGGGTGTGTGTGTATATGTGTATGTACCTAACACATAAATGGTTCATCTAAGCTATAAATAGAGCCCTGGTGGGTAAATTAGCCTTAATCCCAGCCCATCAATGTGGGATCCTCCTCACAGGGATCTGAACAGTCCTAGCTGTTGCTGCTGGAAACCTTCATACCCTGGAGACGAGCCGTAGATGCTTCCTTCTGTTTCCTGTGTGCAAGAATAATTGAATTAACGTGCCGAGGGGATGTGATAGCCGGCTTCTGGAGACACTGAGTGATACAATGGGGAAGGGACATGAAGGGAAGGTCACAGTTACCTAGTGGAAAGAGACAAATGGAGAAGACTAGGGACATGAGAAGCCCACCACATTGGGCTTTGAGACTGAATATGGGTCACACTGCATCTGGAACAGCCTCTAGGGATGGGGACAGCATGGGAACAGCATTCACGTGATGAGACACAAGGCCTCTCTGTTGGGCAAACGAGTGGAAGGTTTGCATACAGCACAGCACTATGTTTTATGAGAGCCGCCTCCATAATACCCCCATTCAGATCAGGCCGAGGAGCTGAATGATGCCACGTGTTTCCTCTCTCCTAGCAGAGAGCCAGCTTAGCCCCGAGTTAGTCAACATGAAGCAGGTTGCAGAATGTGGCTAAGCTTTAGAAGGTCCTTTTGTAAGGTCCCTTCCTGACCAGGAAGCTATCCTAATTCTCCAAACATTTCCATCGAATGGGGGAGGTTCATAGGGTGTGGTGCTTCTAGAACCTTCCAGTGGTGTGTCCACTCCAGCAGTGCCCACCTGAACCACATGTGCCCATGCCCCAAGTTCTTGACAACTGGCTCCATTCAGACTCTCCAGGAACCCATAGGCTGTCTTGAGGGCAGCTCTCAAATTGAGGCTGATTTACCAAGAGGTTGGAGTAGCTGAGATGCCAAATGGGAGGCGTGCCATGGGCTAGCCCACAGTATCAACAGCATAGTAAGCACTCACAGGAAGGGTGATTTTAGATGCACCAGAAGAAGGTGTCAGATCTCCTACGGATGGTTGTGAGCCACCATGTGGTTGCTGGGATTTGAACTCAGGACCTTCGGAAGAGCAGTCAGTGCTCTTACCTACTGAGCCATCTCGCCAGCCCTGAGTTCGACATGCTGATCTGCAGACAGCATAAGCTACTGTGAGCCACACTGGGCAGAGCCTGAGCATCAGAGAAGAGTATTAAAGATCCGTGACAGCATGAAACGGCAGCTCCTAACCTCTAAGGCCTCTCCTTCATGCCTTGGTGGCTTTCTTTCTCTCCGTCCCTCCAACCCTGCTCTTAGAAGATCACGAGAGGCCTGCATCACAGCAGTTTTGTAGTCACGAAGGCATAGTCCCAGAGGGCAGGCCTGGGAGCAACAGGCCAAGGATCTGTGACAGAGGCAGCAGGACTGCGGTCTTCCCCCAGTGGTCTTTGCTGCCAGGTAGACCTGAACTCAGGGCTACACACACCCAGAGCTTTCTCTGTACTTGGTACCCAACCCCCAGGCTCCTGCCCTGTGGCCTCAGGGGATACAGGTGCAGAGAGCACCCAGCTCCTAGAGATAAAGGAAGTGCCCCCTCCCTCCTGTGAAGATGAGATCCTTTTGTGACAACAGGGCAGGGAAGATGTCACCACCTCAGTGACTAGATAGAACAAGACTCATCCATCCCCGCCACCAGCAGCTTCCGCCGGGGTCACTACAGCCTTGACGAGCTCCGTCTCCACAGCACCCAGCCAAAACACAGTGTTGTTTCGAACCTGGGAGCTGGGGGAGGCAGCTGGCCTCACACAACCTTGTCACTCCGCTCCCCTTTACTCGGACTGTGACTTCTCTCTCCTCGAGGAGCTACACAGGGTACCTACGCCTGGCCTGCCTCTGTCCTGCTTCCTTCCATCCAGCCCTGGGTTGAGGGGTCTCTCTCTCTCAAAAAACCCAGGCATCGGTGTGAGGAAAGAAATGGCAGGCCAGACTCCTCCTGTCTTCTCCCATGAACAGCAGGGCCAAGAGTCTGAATATTATTTGCAGTCTCCTCTGCTTTGCCTACCCTCCCTGCTCCTCAGTGCCATGGAAACCAGATCTGATTTCCAGTGACATTCCCCTGGGAGACGGTTTGGAGTCCTTGCCATTCCCTGCCCTCTCTCGTTGACTGTGAACCACTCTGAGGTAGGAGCAAGGTTCTTGAAGATTCAGCCAGCCCTTTGCTGGGGAGCACAGGGGAAGATCTTGGCTATCTTCATCACTAACTCATCCCAGGGGATTTGATCCACATTTTGCACTAACTCCATCCAATGAAAACCTGAAGCTGCAGCTCCCAGACTCTTCCGTGTCCCTCCATCTGCCTCCTGCATCCTTTATGAAGATTGATAGTAACAAGGTTCAAAGCACCAAGAACCGGGTAATGTGGTACTTGTCTGAGACTAAAGAGAGGAGGTTCTGTGTGACTCCGGGAGGGGCTCAAACAGTCAAGGGCAGGAAATTGAGATGCATCAGTAAAGACAAAACACACACACCTGACAGGATGCAGGCAAGGGAAGGGACAGGGGACCCTAGGGGAACAGGCTCTTGCAGGAAACACCGTGGAATGGGGAAACCTGCAGGACACAGAGGAGACTGTTCTGGGAAGAGCAAGGGTCAGCGGGTAGAGGAAGGGCACCAGGGACTCTAGAACTACTAATATAGGTGGCAAGTTGTCTTAGTTTGAGTTTCCATTACTGTGAAGAGGCACCATGACCAAGACAACACTTATAAGGGAAAACATTTAATTGAGGCTATTTACAGTTTTAGAGGTTTAGTCCATGATCATGGTGGGAAACATGCCAGCATGCAGGCGGATATGCTGCTGGAGAAGGAACTGAGAGCTCTACATCCCTTTAATCCCAGCACTCGGGAGGCAGAGGCAGAGGCAGGTGGATTTCTGAGTTCGAGGCCAGCCTGGTCTACAGAGTGAGTTCTAGGACAACCAGGGCTACACAGAGAAACCCTGTCTCGAAAAACAAATGTGTGTGTGTGTGTGTGTGTGTGTGTGTGAGAGAGAGAGAGAGGGGTGGGGAAGAGAGCGCTCTACATCTTAATCTGCAGGTAGCAGAAGCAGACTGTGTTCCACACTGGGCAGAGCTTGAGCATCTATGTGACCTCAAAGCTCGCCTCCACACTGACACACTTCATCCAACAAGGCCACACCTCCTAATAGTGCCACTCTCTCTGGCCAAGCTTTCAAATATGAGTCTATGGAGGCCATACCTATTCAAACCACCACGTTCCACTCCCTGGCCCCCACAGGCTTATAGCCAATAACAGAGCACAAAAATGTATTCAGTCCAACTCCAAAATTCCCCAGAGTCTACAACAGTCTCAAACTTGTTTAAAAATCCACCATTCAAGCCGGGCGGTGGTGGCGCACGCCTTTAATCCCAGCACTTGGGAGGCAGAGGCAGGCGGATTTCTGAGTTCGAGGCCAGCCTGGTCTACAGAGTGAGTTCCAGGACAGCCAGGGCTATACAGAGAAACCCTGTCTCAAAAAACCAAAAAAAAATAAATAAATAAAATAAAAAAAAAATCCACCATTCAAAGTCTCTGAGATTCAAGCAATCTCTTAATTATAATCCCCTATAAAATCAAAATAATAAAAAAAAACAGATCACATACTTCCAACATATAATGGCACAGGATATATGTTACAGTTCCAAAATGGAGGAAAGGCAGGACAATGAGGAAACCAGCTGGGCAAACTCCAAACTCTGCATCTCCATGTCTGATGTCAAAACGCTCTTAAATCTCCAACTTCTTTCAGCTTTGTTGACTGCAGCACACTTCTGCTCCCTGTTAGCAGCTCTCCTTGGCAGGTGTCCCACGGCTCTGCCATCTCGAATCTCTTAGAATCTTCAAGGCAATCCAGCCTTCCCCTTCATAGCTTCACACAATGGCTTCTCTGGGCTTCCGTGTGGGGATGCCCCGGCCACAGGCCTGGCCTAAGTGACCTCCCTTAGTCACAGAGGAGATTCCATGACCCCTTTCTTCTATCCTTGACTCAAAAGCCAGAACCACATGGCTGAAGAGTTCTGCTGCCTGCCAGGGCAGGAACATGGCCCCCTTGTTCAATTACTCCTTCGCCAACTTTCTGTTTTCAATGATTTCCTTCACTGCCTAAGCC
Source organism: Mastomys coucha (assembly GCF_008632895.1). Taxonomy (NCBI): domain Eukaryota; kingdom Metazoa; phylum Chordata; class Mammalia; order Rodentia; family Muridae; genus Mastomys; species Mastomys coucha. The sequence continues at coordinate 104,835,674 of NW_022196906.1, read as the reverse complement.
TGGCTGCTCTGGAACTTGTTCTGTAGACCAGGTTGGCCTTGTGCACAGGGATCTGCATGCCTCTGTCTCCTTAGTGCTGGGATTAAAGGCATGTGCCACCAAGCCTTGACCTAAGCTTTTCTTTGATCTCTTCTCACTATAGATCTTTATAAGCATGGCTACTATGCCTCAAGATCTGCATCAAAGGACAAACATACACATACACATACACACACACACACACACCTCACACACATCTCACACACCTCACACACCTCACACACACCACACACACACCTCACACACACCACACACATATAATATCACACACACACACACCTCACACATACACACACACCTCATTCATACACACCTCACTCATACACACACACCACACACACAGTATTACACACACACTCACACATACCTCATACACAAACAGTATCACACACACACACACACACACACACACACACACCTCACACACACCTCACTCATACACACAAACACACACACATACACACACCACAACACATACACACCACACACACACATACACACCTTACACACATACCACACACATACTCACACACACATACCTCACTCACACACACACCATACACCTCACTCATACACATACATACCACACACACACATACTCACACACACATACCTCACTCACACACACACCATACACCTCACTCATACACATACATACCACACACACACATACACACCTCACACACACACACCTCACACACATACCACACGCACCATACACATACACCCCCCACATACACACACACCTCACACACACCTCACTCATACACACACACACACACACCTCACACACATCTCACTCACACACACCTCACACACACTCACACACACCTCACACACATCTCACTCACACACACACCACACACACACACACACACACACACACACACACACACACACATCATTGGTACAGTATCCCAGGATGAGATCTGGACAGCCCCTCAGGCTCCTTGCAAAACCCTTCCCTGAGGAGGCCTGGGCCTGATTCACAGGCAAGCTAAATTAAAAGGCCAACCAGGACTATAGAGGTGCAGACAGCAATGCTTGCCCTGGGAAGGATCATTCCCGACACAACACAGCATGTTCATTTCACTAAGGGACAGCCAGCACGAAATAGGATGGCAGTGTGGGCTGCTGGCACCTGTCACTGGAAGTTAGATGATCCAGGCCTAACCCACACAAAGACAAACGCTAGGGATGTGGATGGCAGAGGCCCATTCTGTTCATGACACACAGAGACACTACAGAAAAGGGGCCTTTGTCAATGTGTATCAGTGGAAGCATCAAGATGCATGCCCAGGTAAGGGGACCACGTAGCACCAGAACACACTGTCACTGTCACATGGCCATGTAAAATTCTGGGTGTTCAGGACTGGGTCAAAACCCAGCACATGAAGCCCAAATGTGCTCAGAGACCAGATTCACAGTTGAGTGACAAAGGGACACTAGATGTCCAGCCTAACTCTACCCATCCTGGCAAACAGACTTTACAGACCCTTCGACCTCTCTGGAGCGCCCCTGGGCATGGCATACAACGTGAACCCTTTATAGGAACGGCACAGTTCCCACTTACAGAGTGAAAGCAAGCTCCGTAGGCTCAACATGGCTGCTTCTGAACAGGGGTCTGGTCCTCTTGTAGCTAAGAATTCCACCAGTGGGCAGCTATCTGGGCTTTCATGAGCAGCACATGTTCCTAGTCACCCACAGGCAGGAGATGCCTTGAAGAGACAAAATGGGGTGGGGGTGGGGCTTCAAGATGGCTCAACAGTAAAGTACTTGTGTGAGCCTGAGGACCTGACTTCTAACCCCGGGACCCACTTAAAATAGCTGGGCTGTTTAAACAGAGAGATGCAAAGCTGCAACCTCAGATCTGGGGAGGCAGAAATACCCTTTGACTTGCTGGGGAGCCAGTCTGGGCAAATCAGTGAGCCCCAGGTTCAAGGACAGACTCCTTCAAAAAAGTAAGGTAGAGAATGATCGAGAACAACACCTGAGGTTAGCTATTGCCTTTGTTATGTGCAAACACACATATGCCAACACACACATGAACACATATGCACACACATAAAGATGAAACAGGTTTATTAAAAATCCTGAATAAATAAGTAGACTGCCCAGAAAAGTAGGGAGGGGAAAAAACATTATGAGGCAGGAGGGTTTGGAAAGAAAAGGCCTTGCAAAGGTGAAGGTGTTTGTGACTAGCTGCATCGCATCTCTCAGTCTTGCCTCCTGACTCCAGGCCTACGTTCTGTGAGGTGGAGTCACATCCAGCCTGATTCTTTTATTTCTTGGCTATACCCACAGGATCTAAGCAGTTAGGGTATTGACGGTAACAACCATGAACTCCTCAGACTGCCCTCTTGCATGGCTCATGTATCATAAACCGGGAGGTGTTCTAGGCTGGTTTCTACCCATAGACGAATCCATCCGGGAGAGGTCATCGCTGAGATGGCTCTGTTCTGGCTGTAGGTGAACCCATTCCCATTGGCCTCCCCTTGCAGATGGCTGACTGCCACTCGATTCCTTCCTGCATGCCCCTCACATACGGAATTTGCCTGAAGGGCCTGCCACAGCCCTGGCTGCCCCTGGAACCCACCAGGGGCATTATAGAAACCCCGAGGACTCCACAAAGACCGGAGGGAGGCCCGAGCTCAGCTAGTGTTGGGGGCAGGAGGGTGGGTGGCAGAGTTTTGTCACAGCTGAACTGTGTCCCAGGCACTTAGGGCTGTCTTTGAGAGGAGCTTCCATCAGTTTAACCCTTCCAAGGATCTTCCTAGGGACACCAGTTTCTGGTAGAACTGGAGGCCGAGTCCTATGTTCGTGATGAGATACTCAGTGGACCCAGCCAGAGAAAGCTTCTCTTTGCTCTCTCTGGGGTTTCGCAGTGCAGGAGAACCACCAGCTCTCTTCACGCAGGGCCCCACACTTTCTGAGAGGCTCTGAAGGTGCCCCTCCCTGAGGCTCCCAAGGGCCTCAGCCACGGCCTTGGGCATTACCTTTCTCAACAGATCCTTCTGCCCTTACCACATAGGCTGAATTGGTGGGCAGCATACCCGGAGCCAGGAACAGTGACCCAGAACTTGGCCTATTACCAGACTCACGCAAGTTCCTGAGCCAGAGATCTTCATCTGTCGGGGTGCTAGCAAGCCTTGGTTATCCCGGCTGTCTCTCCCACAGAGAGGTCAGAGAGTGTTTCAGGTATGTCTGCTGGCAAGCCAGGCCAGGTGAATGACTGCTGGTGTTTATATCCCAGGCCTCTGCAGAGGGTGGGGCAGCTCAGCGTGGACCTGAGGGTTTCCTGCCTCAGGTCCTACTGAGAGGCCAGCTCAAGACTGAGTCCCAGCTGAAGAGGAGGGAAAAGTAAATGAGATGAACTCTGACGTGAGAATTTCCAGTTCAGTCCAAAGAACTGAACAAAGCCAGATCTTGAGAAGGGCTGGCATGAACTGGACTGGAAGAATGATGGAGACCATCATGCAGCACGCGGCCCCAAGACTGATGGCTGCAGAGGTAAGGGCTGAGGCCAAGTGCAGCCAGGGCTCCTCACCCGAGATGGTGCTAATTCTGAGGAAAGGGTTATCAGAGCCCAGCCCAGAGGCCAAAGGAGAGCCATGAACTCTGGGGTCACACTGCAGCAGTTGGTGTGTCCCTATAGGAAGCAAAACACCGTTTCCTTGGAGAACCATCTCTACAGCCTGCCTCCATCAAGGCAGTGGGGAGCATGTGGGTAGTGCTTGCTTCACAAAAGTCCACGGTAGGCATTTGGTCCAGAGTGGCCGCGTCACCAGAGTTCTCTAGCATCCCACTGGCCGGGCAGATGGTGCAGCCTCATATCTTCCTTCTGGATGTGCTCATAACAGGACTGGGGAGAGAGAGACAAGGATGGGCTGGCCTGTAGATCAGCTCCCAACAGCATACACGGTTGTGGGCTCTGAAAGCCACTGTGTCACCACCCTGTGTACACACGGCCCCCAGTTAGGAACAGCTGTCAGCTACGTCCTGCAGGCAAACAAGCCTTTTCTCCGCACACCGCTTGGAGCTGCAGCCCGGAGGGCAATGAGGCTCACCTGCCCTGTGACAAGCGGACCAGCCCTGTGAGGACCCTTCCCATAGGCTCATGGCCCTGGTCCCTCACCTCTAAAGCTGTGAGCAGGAAGTCATGGAGGCCACCTGTGTGGACGGGATCCATCATGTCACGGATCAGGTGGATCTCAGCTCCCAGATGCTGAATTCTAGAGAAAATACCATGGCAACCAAGGAGAGAAGAAGCAGGAGGTCATGGACCAGCACCCCACAGCTGGGGGAGCAGCCCCAGCCTAGAGAGCTAGACAGCTCTGAAATGGCCCCGCCTGTGTCCTAGGCTCCCAGGAGACCGGCCCCTTACTGGGCTTCGACTCCCCCTCTGTCCTGTGTTTGGTGTAGACAGCGTAGGGAGGGGTCCCCAGTCCCAACTCACCGAGCTCGGGACACCACGTAGATAAGCAGCGGCAACAGGTCATCCATGGGCAGTTTGTATTCGCGGCCCAGCACCCGTGACACCGTGGCCTCAATCTCGCCATAGGTCTTCTCAAGCACTTCCAGCTTTTCCCTCGGGTGCACGGTGGTGCTGCAAGTGGGGTGCAACTCCTGGTCAGCGCCTCAGGGCTCAGTCTTGAGAGGAGGAAGAGAAGGGACAGCACCCCCACCCTGTGCCCTTTCCATGCGCTCCCATTAGGGCAGACACTCACATGATCTTCTGCAGACACTCAGTGGCCGACAGGAAACACTTGTCCCGGACCAGAGAATATCTCTGGAAAGGTGAGGAGCAAACAGGGATCCAGCTCTGGTCCTCAGGGTCCCCTGCCACCCACACCTGTGCCATCACTGTCTTAATTACATCTCTGCCCCGGGGGCTAACCCAGGGCAATCCCACAGCTCCACTGTGGGCTGCATGGAGGAACTAAGCTCCAAGGGGTTGAGAGGAGAACCAAGACAGACAGATCATTTGATGACACTCAATGCCAAAGCTCATTATCAATGGTCTCCAGACCCAAGGGCTTGTTGAAACCCAGGTTCCTGAGTTGACTTCTTGCTTTTTCGAGACAGGGTTTCTCTGCATAGCCCTGGCTGTCCTGGAACTCACTCTGTAGATCAGGCCGGCCTCGAACTCAGAAATCCGCCTGCCTCTGCCTCACAAATGCTGGGATTAAAGGCGTGCACCACCACCACCTGGCATAAGACTTCTTGCTTTGCTTTCTGACTCTAAGGTTATGGACTTATACTGTGGATGAACGGTCAGGGTTAGGGTTCATCGGCTCAGTGGCAGAATTTTTGCCTAGCATTGCAAAAGCGGTGGGGGCCAAGAATCTGTCTCCCTTGGAGGATCCAGATGCTCTTGAAACAGTGCGGGGGTGGGGGTGGGGTGCTCAAGCGCCCTTGACCATGGCTGTCTCGTGCGGCTCTTTTTACACAGGAGAAAACTGACACTCTGAGCTCAGGTACCCAACCCACTGCCACAGCCAGGAGAAGAGCAGAGCCTGCGGTGGAGCCTGGTCACGTGGGAGTAACTCGAGACAGGAAGGAAGCCTAGGGTCTCTCTTCCTGCTCTGGCCTCTCCCAGGTAGTAGCGACTCAGAAGCTCCAGGACCACAGGCCCCTCCTCCTCCCAGGACCACAGGCCCCTCCTCCTCCCAGGACCACAGGCCCCTCCTCCTCCCAGGACCACAGGCCCCTCCTCCTCCCAGGACCACAGGCCCCTCCTCCTCCCAGGACCATAGGCCCCTCCTCCTCCCAGGACCACAGGCCCCTCCTCCTCCCAGGACCACAGGCCCCTCCTCCTTCTAGGACCACAGGCCCTTCCTCCTCCCAGGACCACAGGCCCCTCCTCCTTCTAGGACCACAGGCCCCTCCTCCTTCTAGGACCCAGGCCCCTCCTCCTTCTAGGACCACAGGCCCCTCCTTCTAGGATCACAGGCCCCTCCTCCTTCTAGGACCACAGGCCCTTCCTCTTTCTAGGAACACAGTCCCTTCCTCTTTCTAGGAACCCAGGCCCCTCCTCCCAGGCAAGCGGAACACAGCCCTCTCACCTGATTGCTTGTCAGCTTGAGGTCCTTGAGGGGCCACAAATGCCTGAAATTGGGGACATGAGGTGGGATGCTTTGCTAGTCTGAGCTCAGAGGACCTGTTTCTGTGTCCCCCAGGAAGGGCTAAGCATAAGCAAGGGCAAGAGAATGGAGTCACACTGGAGGAAGAGATCTTCCGCTGCTGGGTGACAAAGGAACACTAGGCTCTGGAGGAAAATCCTGAGATCCCAGCAGGGACAACCAAGCACTTGTGACATGCTCGAGTCAGAGGGGCACTGAGGAAAACGGGTGTATTAGAGGCAGTGGGGGTGGGGGAGGGCGGAGGCACTAGATGACAGCAGACACCTGTCTGACCTGCTCCCAGAGCAGCCCTCAGTTTCCCCTTCAAGACCCCTCCTCCCCCACTCTCAGCCCAAGTCCAGTGGTGGATCTGGAGGCAGGCCCAGTCAATGCTGGCCAGCACTCAGGGTAGGGCACCGAGCACTGTGGGAACTAAGGGATAGGAAAGGCTAGCTCTCTCTGGGGGACAGCGTAAGAGCTGAGCCACAAGGCTATAAATCTGGAGGGGCTGGTGCGGAGCTCTGGCAAAGTCGGAGGGGAAAACAAAGGTGCTTTCCTTGGCGGGATGTTTGAGCACCCAGACCCAGCTACATCCCCAGGGCTCTGAGGCATTTGTACAAATGAGCACGCTTCGCGGCTGGGGTTGGGTAGAAAGGTCCTCTCCCCCAGAGCCCTTGGCCGAGCTGCCAGGGACAAGCTGAGCTTACTTCTGCACATCCAGGAACTCCAGCAGCTTGGTGTCAGGGAACAGGCTGAGGTTGGCGATGCCCCGGCTGTACAGCCCATCCTCTCTCTCATGGAGAAGCAGGTACAGTGTGAAGAGCTCTGAGTAGAAGCTGGGCAGGATGAGGGGCAAGAGCAACCCGTGTACCTGCAGGTTCCTGAGAGGCCAGAAGGGGTGGGAGACGCTGCTGTCAGGGCTGCCGCCGCACCAGCAGAACTGGAGTCTGTCCCGTGGACGGCTAACTCCTGATCTGTGTGACTTGGGCTCATGTCCTCCACACCTCCATCTCAAGGTGCACAGGAAATGAGAAGGCCTCTGACAACTGCTTCCCCTCTGCGCAGCTCAAACATGTTAGAACAAAGATGTACCTAGTGCCTAGTGGCCTTGCTCCTGGGTGGCTCTCAGGACCCAGGTCATATGCCACTGTGTTGTATAAATGGTCGAGGCACCACGCTTGGTGGATAGCAAACGTGCCCAGTGCTTTCCTAAGAAGCATTGCCACCCAGAGGGAGGCCCCAGGTACAAAGGAAGGCCTTGCCAGGTAGGTACCTTGTCTCCATGCTCTCCTCCTCCAGGGTCTGGCCCTGGCGCCGTAAGGCAACCTTCAGCAGGCCCCTGCAAGCCGACGAGAGGGATGTGATGTGGCTGCTGCCCACAGAAACAGGACTCCACCCTCCCAGCCTCTAAAAGTGAGGGCACGTGGTCCCATCTCCTAGAACTGGCTGGCTAGATCTGCAGTGAGTGCTTGCAGAGTCTAGCCTCTCCTGCCGCTGGGGGTCCAAAGCTGGCACTATGGTGAGTGTTGGGCGGTCCTGGCACTCTGGTGGTAGCTGAAGCTCCTATCTGTAATGTTCATGGGACCTAAGTACTACAGGATGGGTGGAGCTTGAGATTCAGAGTCACACTCAGCCTACAGCAAAGGTAGGACTTCTATAGGGTCAGGGGTGTGCCAGGGACCAGACAGGGATTGGCCCCTGGCCAGGAGCTATCGGAGGCCCTTGCTGTCACCTCTTATACCTCTGCCCATCATTGATACACTGAGCAACCTCTGAACCTGTATTAAACCAGACTTGAGTTAGAGGCATCCAAGCCTTGGACAGGGCAATCCTGGGCCAGTCTCTAGGCCGTGGTCATCAACCTGTGCACAGGCTCACCTGTACGCAGCCCAAAGCTCATGGGCATGTTGCTTCACCTCCTCCTGGGCCATCTCCTGCAGGTGTTTGTTGGCCCCAATGCCTGAATACGTGGCCTGGAAGGTCAGCATCAGGGTGCCGAGCAACTTCCCCAGAGGGTGTCGGGAATTGCTCAGAGCCTGGACCCATGAGAGACAACAGGGATGTTTAGAACCAGAGTCTGGAGCACAAGAAGCCCAGACCAACCTCCCGGACAGGTACACCGAGGCCCTCTGAGAACCGGGAGCTCCAATGGCCTGTCCCCGCCAGTTAGCACCATGCTGTGAGATGCAGGAGGCCTCCCCAAGCCTGGGCCCTCACCTTCCTGAGGTACTGCTGCAGGGCCTTGGGCTTGCGGTGCTGCAGCAGCTCCTTCAGGGTATCTTCCATGCTGCCCACACAGTCCTCGGGGTGGCTCCTGGAGCACCATGCACAGTGTCCCTCACCCACCCCTGAGTCAGTACCCATTCCCAGGAGCTTCCCTAACCCTCTCTGACCTTTAGGGGCATCTAGAGGGCCAGGCTCACCTCTCACAACACAGGTACTCCTGGGACTTGCGTAGCTCCCTGGAGCTCTGCACATGGAAGCCCAGGAGGGCTTCCTGCAGCTCCCCAGGACAGCCTAAACGCACGAAGTCCCGAAAGGGGCTGTAGACTCCCTGCCAGCGGCTCTCCACAGGGAAGGCGCCCTGTCCCAGCTGTCTGTGATTGGGAACAGTGAGAGATGTGGAAGATGGAGCCGGAGCCCGCAAACCCTCGGTGCAGCACTAAGAGGGTCGGTGGGACCAGCCTGGCCCTGGGAATGAAGCAGGATGGAGAATGCAGACAGCTGATCTCCAAGGCAAGCAGAGAAGAAGAGAAGGCAGAGAGACGGGCATTGTGTTCTGAGATAGAGAGGAGACGGGTACATAGTTCTACAAAGGGCCTGGAGCACTGGAGGCCAAATCCAGATGGTAGGTCTTGGATCAAGATGGACCAGTGCCTGCAAGTCCAGGATTTCCTGTCCTGCCCTCTCCCATAGCCTCCCTGCCGGTGGATCCTGCCTTGCCAAGAGGCTGCGTGAGACCCGACTGTACGCCTCACAAGGAAAACCCTATCCTGCTGTCACCTCACACGTTTCCCACACCTGCACCCCACCAGGCTGAGGCAGACCTCTCCAGGACCACTCGAAATGCTACCGGGGACCGTTTTCCGTAATCCCCGCTTCGACACAGCCAGAGTCTCAACAAGAGTTAGTCACCTGAACTGAGTTTTCTAAAGGGGTGTTCTGTTCCCATAGGAACATAATCTGTCCCACAAACTGCTGCTTGAAATGAGGTGATTTTTACCGTTTGGTTTCTTCTACTTCTTGGCTACCAGGGAGCTTAGAGCCAGACCAAGGGGCACTGTAACTCTATCTATAACTACGTCTATCTCTTTAAGATCAACTCACAATCTTTCTAGGACAAAGAAAAGAAACCCTAAAACTAGGGTTAAAGTGAGACTCGCAATCTTATTTTCCTTCCAGTGTATGTCTAGTAGCCTGTCCACCTAGCCCAAGGCTTGAACAGCCTCTGGCTGGAACGCTGGTAATAAGGCCTCCGCTGAGCCCCGAGGCCAGGGGAAGAGAGAGACACAGCACACACTACCAATTAGGTTGGGCTCTCACCTCTTGCGTGTACTGCTTGGGTCGGGTGGGAGGGCAGCTGTGTCCAGCACTCCCTGTGTGTACAGTCCGTTATCTGTCCCACTGCTGAAAGAACCATCCAAGGTGAAGCCATTGGGGAAGGTGATCTTGCCCTGAGGACAGAGAAGGAGAGAAGAACTGTCTGAGCGCCCAGCCAGGCAAGTGTGTCAGTGCTGGGAACATTCCACCTGTCCATTCAAGGTGCTAGAATATTCTAGAAGTCTCACCCGCCTCTGCTTTGAGGCTAGGTGGCTTGGTCCAGGGATCCAGAGCGGGCAATTCTTTGCTGTGGAGAGTTGCTAAATTCATAGCACCCTTGAGCATTCATAAGGCACCAGATCTGCCTGCCTTCTGCATCCAAAATTATCCTCAGATTTCCAAAGCCCCAACATGAACACAACTACCTTTTGCTCTGTCAACTCCAGCAGGGACACAGAAAGAATGGTGACCCTGGGGAGAGCTGTCCAAGACTCGGGTGGGGACGGCTCTACCCGAGCACAGCACAGACACAACCAGACTGTGCCTCTGGGCAGGAGGCAAATCCTCCAGTCCCTTGTCACCTTGCTCTGTCAAGTCAGTACTGCACACCGCATGGCAAGGAGATGGAGTCCCTTGGACAACATGGAGGTGGGAGGGGCATCCTCCAGCTGCCCATCCTCTACCGTCAGCCTTGGCTTTGAACCCTGGACTTATGGGGCGGGGTGAGAAGTGGACGCCTGCTCACCTTCCCTAGGAGCGTCAGGTCCCTGGTGAAAGTTCCTTCATACAGAGAGTCATCCTCGCATAGCAGGATGCCTGGGCCCTGGAAAGGAGGGAAGAGAACAGAGGAGAGGGAGATGAGATTGGACAGAAAACCAGGGTGCGTGGACACTGACCCATGGGGCTAAGAACCCCCAAGCCCTGGCTCCGCTCACCCTTGAAGAGTTATATCCTGTGGATCCCACCCCTGGTCTTCCCTCAGACTTGGCCCGGACTCCTCAGCAGCCTCTTCAGGAAGCCCCTGAATACTCAGGAAGTGCTGGGTTTCCTTCCAGCTGTCCCTGTTCCCCTGGGTCCTCAGGGTCAAACAAGTTCCCTTACAACCTACCTATGGCAGGAAGCTCACTGACAGGTTCCTGTGTGTCCTTGACTCTGTGCTGTGGGCCTATCCTTGCCTTTCCTTCCCCTTTGCTTTCAGGTCTCCTTTGGTTCTTTCCAGAACAAAGTGGAGTCTAAATAAACAAGCTGTAAAACCAGGTACAGCTGTTGCCCAGAGCCCTACCACACACATCAAGCCCCTGTCTAGTAGAGAGGCAGGAGGCCACAGGGAGAAGCCCAGGCTGGCAGGGGAAGTTGGGTTTAATCTCAGCCTCAGCCGGATGTAACTGTGATGTTGGGTAGGTTCTCTGATGTGTGCCATCAATAAACGAGTGTCATTCCTACGCTAAGTACAATGGCATCAATAGCAGGAGTCACTCGAGGACTCCAGACGATGGTGACAGTTCAGCCAGGGCCAGTGAGGGGGTCCATGAAGGTCACTGGCTGTTCTATGGCACATTTGGCTCTTGCTAGCTTGTGTGTGTCCAATAAGCATCATTGACTTGAGTTGCAATGGAGGCTAGAAGAAACCCGGATCATGCCAAAGCCAGAGTAGATGGTAGCAGAGCTAGACATCCTTTGTCACCCACCCAGCTTGGCTTTAATTCCCCTACAGAGTTCCCAAGGCAGGGGCTACCACTCACGGCCATCTTGTCCCCTTGGAATGTGCCCTGATAGCAGACGCCTGCCTGGGTGACCACGACCCCGGGGCCATGACGCTGGTCAGCCTGCCACATGCCAATGTAGCGCTCGCCCCTAAGGGAAAAGAGAGTGTGAAAGAGGAGGCTCAGAATGGTTCCCTTGTGCCTTCTGGAAGCTCTGCTGGCGGGGGATATGAGGGAGACAGATGGCACTAGAAAATGAAACCCAAGAGAACAGAAGATGGCAGAGAAGGGAGTCATCCTTGGGGGAAGATATGCTGGGTGGAGCCCCCTAGAGGTAACAGAAAGCATCGACGGAGGGAGGTGCCACGGAGACAGGTGTCCACACAGAAAAGACAAAAAAGCTGAAGGGGTGCACAGGGGACAGAGAGGGACTGTGGCTTGAGCCAGCTGGACCTCTGGTTTCTCTCTACCAGCACTCACCTGTCCCTGTCCTCCTCAATGCCGTAGCCACTCCTCTGGCCTCTCTCCCAGTGGCCCGTGTACCTGAAGGGCTGGGAGGCCTGCCGGGCACTGTCGAGGATGCCAAACCCGTGCCGCAGACCGGCCTGAAAATAGCCCTTGTACACCTCATCAGTGCCATACCTAGAGAGAGATGCACTAACGGCTGGTCCCATCTCAAGGAGCTCAGTCCGGAGGACACGCCTCCCCTCACCTTGCCCCTGCAGGCCAAAGGTCACTTACTCACAGATGCCGTACTCACACATCCTGCCTTCCCGCCAGTGGCACTTGTAACAGTCAAACTTGTCCTCAGAGGCCTGGGGCACCAGGCAGATGCCAAAGCTGTCCGTGTGGTTGGGTGGGGTTGTGAGTGAGTATCCAGATCACTTGCCTGACCAGATGCCCCTGCCATGTCCCTCCATGCTACCCAGCCGTCCTTGTCTTCAAGGAGTCCCCCAGCAGATCTCAGAGGCCCCTGTTTCCCTTACAAAAGGTCCTTGGGACGCCCCTCCCCCACCCCAGGAAGGAAGGCTGAGACCCATGGTCCTATTCCCTCCAGGTTCCGCCAGGTTCCCCTTCGGCATCTATGTGGTGAGAGGGGCTGGGCCATCGGACCACCCCTGTGGGAGGCTTGGGGATTTGGGGTAGCCACTGGGTAACAACTTCTCTGGCTACCTCACATGCCAGCACCTGCCCAGCCAGCCTTACCCGTGCTCCAGGCCCTGGTAGAAATCCCCCACGTGGTTCCGTCCATCTGGCCACTTCAGGGTTCCCCTGGAACACAGGAGGTCCACAGTATCAGGCCACCAGACCAATCCCCAGACAGCTGCATCCCCAGAGCCCTCAGAGTCACCTCCCTTCCTCTACTCTAGCTTCTTCCAACTAGACTTTCTGTTCACCTAGTCCTCGCGGGAGCGCTGAGATACCTCACAGAAAGTGGCCCCATCATCTCCTGGCACAGGTGTACAAGCAGCGTGGGGCACTGGGGTACCCTCGACAAGTGCCACATGGGAGAGCCCTGGCAACACTTATACCCTCCTTCCCCCTTGAATCCCAGGAGTTGCAGAGCATAACTCCTAGTCAATGGGATTTCTAGCGAGCTCCTTCTTTCGGACAACGCGCCGGAAGTGCTTAGCCCACAGCAACCGTGACTCACTTGCCGTGGGGCTTGGCTCGACACCACTCGCCTTCGTAGGTAGCCTGGGAGAGCCGGCCTTCGCGGCGGAAAGTGTAGGCCACACAGCGACTTTCAGGAGGCACAGACGGCTCCCGGCCTGATCCCAGCACAGGGAAGTCCTTCTTGCCACATAGGGCCTGGCACACAGCCTGGGTCACCTTCCAGTGCCAGACAACCTGGTAGGGACAGGAAGGCAGGGGACACGTCATGGCTGCTACAGGTATGCCCTAAAGAGGCCTCCCAGGGCACTTCCCTCTTCCCCTCAACCCTGTCCTCAGACACACTGCCCTCCTATGGCGCATGGCAGCAGACCTGAGGTCCCTTGAGCAGCCCAGGGACTAGACATCCCAGGGGGCTGAGCAAGGGTGGGAGCCAGCCTCCACTCCAACCCAATGATGGGAAAATTCCCAATTCCCGTTCCTCTAACCCAAGAGACCCAAACCTAGGCCCACCCCTGATCCGCTTCTGAGCCTGTAGGCTCAGCACTCTGCCCTCCCCTGGCTTCCGACTTGACCTCCGTTCATGCATTCACCTGGCCCTGGGCGTCTCTGGTGCAAAAGGAGAACTCTTCTTCAGGCGTGAGGATGTGGAGCACACATCTAGGCAGAGATGATCAGTGAGCTCCATTTCTGTCCAAGGTTGGAAGTGGGGCTCACGTGTGAGCCTGGTGATGTGGGGGGGGGGGGGTTCACTGGGCATGGGAGGGAAGTCCAGGGCCCCTGCAGAGCAGTCACTCACTTGTCCTGGCCGGGATCCACCCACACTAATTTCAGGTCAAAAGTGTGGACACTGTGGCCCTGGAAGAAGATGGAGACAGGTGCTGTCCAGAGCTGCATTTATAGAGTCACTTGCACTGAAGTCTCGCAGATCCCAGGCCCAGAGCACCGTCCTTCCAGAGGCCTGCTCCCCTTTAGAGGTGACACTTGCACTGAAGTCCCGCAGATCCCAGGCCCAAAGCACCGTCGTCCTCCCACAGCGGCCTGTTCCCCTTTAGAGGCAGCAGCTCCTCCTTCTTTTCTCACCCTAGGACCTGGGCAGGCCTCCCTCACCCCGTGGGGGTTGCTAGGGCTTTCTAGAAACACAGTTGGCCCCTGGCAGCCTTTGCTGCAAACCTCTCTAAGGCTCCGCTTGCCTGGGATGGAGGCCCACCGCAGAGCCTGACACGTGCAGGTTCACGCACATGCCTTCACAGTCTCCATGCTCTGGGCATCTGCTGCTCAGCCGCCATGCCCTCCTGAGCTTGCCCCAAGCATTCTTCTCCTTCTACCAGAGAAGCTCCCCTGCCCTGAGCCTGACAGGGAAGTCCCTTCGAGTGCTATCATCTCCCATGTGGCCCATGCAGGCTGCTCACTTGACCCGGAAGTGGAAGGGGCTCAAGGCCAAGCCTGAGAATGGAGGAGTTCACAGGTCACAGCAGAGACACAAGTGAGTCCCACAGAAACAAAGGCATGAGCAAATGCCCAGGCTAAAACAATCCCTTCCTCCCTTTCTCCCTCCCGTCTTTCCTCTCCCTCCTTCTTCCCCTCCCCTTTTCCCTCTCCCCCTCCCTTCCTCTCTTTTTTCTTCTCCCTTCCCTCCCTTTCCTCCCTCCCTCCTCCCTTCTTTCTTCTCCCCTTCCCTCCCTTTTTCTCCACCCTCCCTCTCTCCCCCTTCTTCCCTCTCCCCCACCCTTCCTCTCTTTTTTCTTCTCCCCTCCCTCCCTCTCCTCCCTCCCTCTCTCCTCCCTTCTCCCCTCTCTCCCTCAAGTTGTTGTTTTGTCAGGCAATTTGTAGCAGCAGCAAGAAAAGGAACTTAGGCAAGCAGGAAGGATCAGAAACATCTCTAGTAGACACACTGCAGCCACAGGAAAGGGGTTACAGGCACAATCAGAACAAACCCCAAGCCAGGGTGCCATGCTGAGGCAGGGCGAGACAGGGCTGTGAGCACCACAAGTGCCAGGTGAGTTTAGCCAAGGTTACTGGCTATGTGACAAACCCTGAAGCCTCATCTGGCTTCCTCTTGACCCGCAATCCTTGGCCTCAGCCTCGGCTCTGATCCCTTCCTGTTCAGGTTCTAATCTGACCCCAGAACCCCCACCTCACGTTCCCCCCTCCTAACCTGCAGCAGGACAAGGGCATCGTCAAAGAGCAGCACTCGCTCAGCCCGCAGTGGGGAGACCACCACGGGGATGTCCTGGCTGTCCTGCAAGAGTCGGTGAGTAGGGGTGCAGAGTACATCCTGGTGGGATAAAGAGGGAGACAAGAAGTTCAGGTGCCTAGACTAGAGGCTGCTGGTCAATGCTGCACCTCCCTCCTGCACCCCAGACACCCCAGAGACTATCCCGGCATGCCTGGAGTATCACCCACCTCTCTCTCTCTCTCTCTCTCTCTCTCTCTCTCTCTCTCTCTCTCTCTCTCTCTCTCTCTCTCACACACACACACACACACACACACACAAACATACATATGCTGATGCTCCAAGATGCAGGGGCCAGGGAAGGGAAGGGGCCACCCCCTGATCCAGCCCAGAAGATCAGCTCGGTTTCTTTCTCTGTTCTTTCCTGGGTGGTCTCATACTGCCCCATCACAGCCAGCAGGTTCCTGATACCCTCACCTGGTATGCTAAACTCTGTCACCCATGGTTATTCTGGCCTGCTCTACTCCTGGCCCAAGCCTGTCATTCCTTCTGGGGACTCTCCATCCAGCGGGGCATTATAAACTGTGCTAGACAGTGACAGGCATGTGTAATTGGTGACACCACCAGAAAAGTCAGTTCTGCTGCCCGAGCCGATGGCTAAGGGTGACTGACAGCCCCCAGGCTACCAGCTCTCCTTCCTGATGGGGAAACTGAGGCATAGAGCTGTTCAGACCACCCAGCACAGCATGGAATAACCCCCGTCCTTGACTGTCCCAAAGCCCCAGACTCACCCTGAGCCTGCTGCTGACGCTGTGCCACAGGGCCTGTGTGGCCACAGCTTGGTCCAAGGCCTGCCTCACGAAGGACTGCAGGTTTCCAAACAGGGAAACTGCATGCAACACCAGCTTCTGGGCTGGGTGGCTCTGTGGGAGGATGGGGAAGGAGGAGAGGGTCTGACGGACTTGGAACCAGCCCCCCGTCCCCGTGACAGCTATGAGGGTCCCAGCCCAGCCTCAGCCACAGCTCAGCTCATTCTTCCTGATAACTCTGCTGGAGACAGCGTGAATGTGCTTCCAGATGGATATTTCAATGACACACGCCATAGTGTGGCCCTGGGCCATACGTCCTCGTACTGGGTAGAGAATTCTTTGTCTGTTCTTTGGGTGTCAAGTGTCCCATCAAGGGAGAGCCATGCTGCCAAGATCCCCTAGAGCAGATTCACAACCCCCAGAACCCCTCCCCCGGGAAGGGCTACGTTCTCTCGGGACCCCTCCCTACGGCTTATCTTGGTCCCCTGAGCCTGAGTCCTCTTTCTCTTCTTCTCCACACCTCCTTCTGGATTGCTTCTGGTACCCACCTCATCAAGGGTGTCCCTGAGGCTCAGCAGGAGGAGCACATATTTCTGCACGTGCTGGGTGAGTGGCTGGCGGAGGGCCTGGCACAGCGTGGTGCCCACGGAGCCCTCAGAGCTCCCAGAGGACAGTAGCTGCCGCAGTGCCTTTCGCTGACTCCTCCAGAACTCACTGCATTTAGGAAGGGACACATACTACCTCCCCACTCCCCATTCCAAGCCTAGTTCATTGGCACCACCCCCACTGTAACCACTCTCCCAGCTCCCAGACCTGGGACACCAACCCTGTACCCCATTAGCCCAGCAAAACACTGAGCTCTCTGCCTGGGGGCTTTGCACCCTCACCTCAGAGGAGATAGGGACAGTAACTGTTGGGTGGGCAAAGCACCCACCCTGCTGCTTTGGGGTGGGCTTCCCCAACTCCCCCTCCCCAGACACTCACCCCCACATAGGGGCTACTGTGGCAGCCCCAAGCTCACCTCCTCTTCTTTGAGACCTTCTGAAAGGCTTGCACCACAACGCAGTCAGTATAGGACTTGATGTACCTGTGAACAACCCAGGATCACCTTGAAAGCCCAGCTCCCACTGCACACTCAGCCCCTGCCCTTTCGCAGGCCCCAGATCCCACCCACTGAGCAGCCAGAATCCCGATGGTCCAGACAATTGCTTCACACCCTCAAGCTGCAACCCAACAGTTGTATCTCATAGGTCTGGTCCAGGTCTGAGCCTATAAGTCTGCTGCCAAGCCAATACCCTAGCCCATAGGAGACCCACTCCAGCTGACCCTTAGTACCAAATAGCAGAGATGGCACTCTAGCACAGTGGCCAAGCAAAGACTTCCAGGGGGCAGGGGCGGGGGCAGGGGCATCTTACTCCATGTGGGCCTGTAGGACAAGCTCAGCATTGCTCAGTAACAGTATGGCCTCCAGACCCATGGAAGGTGGGTGGTATAGCCTCTGCCGCAGCGAAAGCAGGCTCTGCTCTGTCACCTCCCACAACCGCTGAGCACTCTCATGCAGCTGCTGCAGAAGCCGAAGGCACTCTTTGCCGCAGGGATCTGAGGGTTCCGGGTCTGTGGAAAGCAGAGCCACCCTCAGCTGGCGTTGATGGGTGGTCCTGTAGCTCTGGGTTACTCAGGACTGTATTAGTACTCCATAGAGCTCCTCCGGGGCAGGGCAAGCTGGGGTAAAGGGCTGAACCCTGAGTAAATTAGGGTTGTGTGTGTGCCTCCTACTGAACAGGATGACCCTAATCATTTTGGGGATCCGAGACTCCTTGCTCCCCCTAGTCTCTGCCTCTTCTCTTTAGACCCAGATGCAGAGCGTGTAGTCTTCAAGGTCGTCCAGCCACCTCAGAGACACAGACAGGCTGTGAGGGAGGAGAGCACCCGCCCAAAGGTCTCATTCCAAGGGAGACTCCTTAGGTGTCCTGCCTTCTAAGAAGGGCTTTCCAAAGCATCGCAAGGAGCTTTGTGTGGTGACAGGGAGTGAGGGAGGCTATGTAGGCCTGCGGTCCTCAGAAGCCATTCGGGAAGGCAACAGCCAGGACCTGGTGGCCAAGGCCTCAGCTCCATCAAAAGGAGGCAGGCAGGGTCACGTGCCAGCACTTCCACTTGAGTTTGAGAAGGCTGTCTCAGAATGTCTGACAAGGGAGAAATCGTATGCCTGGGGGCCACTCCGATGCTCCCTCCCTCCCCCTACACTCACCAGCTGAGAGCAGAGGCTGCAGGACGAGACTGATGGTTCGAGCAAGACTTGTTGAGAAGACCTCCTCCAGCCGGAGCAGGTCTGCCTCCTCAGAGCTACACATAGCCAGGGTGCGAGACACTCGGCCTACTGGGTAGGAAGGACACAGGTCACAGCCCAGAGAACATGGCAGGGGCACAAATATCCTTCCCAGTCCCCAGAGGTAAGACCCATAACCACCCACATCAGAGTCAATCAGTGAGCCTAGCTTTGCACAGAGAGGAGGTCTATTCTGGTCACCGACCCTGCCCCGCTCCCTGACGGGGCCCTGGAGGGAATAAGAGCTGAAAACTACCAAGGGAAGCATCCCTTCCCACCCAAAAGCATGTGTTCTTCCAGCTCAGTTTTGGCCTGCTCAGACACTCCATGAATCCAGGCACCGAAGGGATAACTACCTAATCATTCTTTGTCTTTCCACTGAAAGGCCCCACTCAGGGACTCTGTGATCTTTGGGGCAAGGGACACGAATACTATCAAAAGAGCTCAACAATACGCTGATACCCAAGCTCGGGGTCCTTGTCACTAAACAGAGCCCAGTAAGCCAGGAGGGATCTGATACAACAGCAGTCTGGAGGCCTCCTGCTGAAGCCACAGGGGAGACGAGGGAGTAGTGGGGCACACCCAGCACCGAAGAGAGGGAGGCGGAGGCAGCAGGATTTTGCTAAGGACTGGAGTGCAGACTGAGCTAAGATGTGACCTTAGAAAGGAAGGGGGAGCCGGGCGGTGGTGGCGCACGCCTTTAGTCACAGCACTTGGGAGGCAGAGGCAGGCGGATTTCTGAGTTCGAGGCCAGCCTGGTCTACAGAGTGAGTTCCAGGACAGCCAGGGCTACACAGAGAAACCCTGTCTCGAAAAACAACAACAACAACAACAACAACAAAAAGAAAGAAAGAAAGAAAGAAAGAAAGAAAGAAAGAAAGAAAGAAGGAAAGAAAGAAAGGAAAGAAGGGAGAAAGACAAGGAGCAAGGGGAGGGAGGGAGGAAAAGGAACAGAGAGAAGACAGCTTAGTAGCTGGGAGAAGTAAAAGAAAGGCTCATTGGGGCACCTGCCCAGCCTGTGAGGATGGCCTGCCTTCACTGGCCAACAGACAAGCTTGACTTTGCCTCAGTCAACCCTGAAGACCATGGAGAGCTTCAGAACAAGGCAACAGCAAGACAAACCCGGTGACAGGTGACAGATGGGGCCAGGCAATGAGCAAACTCAGCATGGGCAGGGGCCCAGCCCCTACACGCCTACCTCCCCCAACCAGACTGAGACGGCTGGATGGGTCCCACTCAGGAACAGAGTCCCTGGGGTAGGCAGGCAGATCAGCCGGGGCCTTGAAATGTTCTGCCCCAGCTGAGGGATCTTCTCAGCAAGCGGCAATGCAACATCCTGACTCGAGGCAGGGGTCGTGAGGAAGCATGGCTGACCCTATGCCACAGTCAGGCTGTCTGTGGCCCTGCTCAGGAAAAGCCTCCCGAAGCTAGCTAGCCCTTGCTGTCTTCACTTGGCAAGGATGTTCATCTGTCCAGAGGGCCTGACGGGACGGGAGAGACGCCTCAGGAGGGACTTAAAGCCTCTTCACTCCGCCTTATCCCGACACTCTGAAAACTTTTGAAATTAGCAGACTGGGGTGAGTCAGATGTCCCTGGGGTAGCCAATGATGGGCAGCTGACATCGGGTGTAGACCCCAGCAAATGTTAAGGGGGCTCAATCTTCCTGAAGGCACCCCCAAATGTCACAGGAGCATCACAGGTCCCCTGGCAGAACCTAGGGCTCTGGAGGACTGGCTCCAGACCAGAGCGGGGCGGGGCGGGGACCTTAGAACTCTGGCCCAGACATTCCTGCCCCACCTTTCCTGCTGCTGTTCGGCTGCGTGGGGAGGAGAGACCGGAAAGGGAAGCTGCTAGACACCCAGCAGCAGCCATCTTTGCTGGCAGTAAACGTAGTGCCTCCCCCACAAACACACACAAGCAGAGGGAGCGCAGACTGACCATGAGAGCCCAGATGAGGGACTGAGGTGGGTTAGAGTGACCTGGACCTCCCTGACCCTCAGCCACGTTTCCAGACATTCACAGGATAGAAAGTCTATCCCTGTAACCTTGAACTACCCTGGTACCCAGCCTCACATATCACCTACTGTCCACAAGAGAGCAACCTCACAGCTTGGTACATCACAGCTTGCCCATCCCTGGTCCTCTCTGAATCGGAGACCTAACTAGATCAGGACATTTCAAACTCTTGTGGTTGCCCCTCAAAAGAATAAACTGCAGAGAGACGCTTCTTTTGGCACAGAACCTGGTCCTTGAGCTCCCCATCGCCAAACATCCCAAAGCATAGGATGGACCTGGGTAGATCCAACAGAGCCAGGTTGGCAGCCACTAAGTCTATAAGTACTACCTCTTAGATCTGTGGTCCCAGAAGGATTGCCATCCCCAGGAGGTCACATCACCAGAGGAAAGGGCAGACATTAAACATAGATGGTAAAAGGTGTCCTGAGAGGCCTGCACCTGGGAAGACGGCGAGGAGCTCTGGGCTCATCTAGAAGCGGTGTCGTGAGTATAAGGCTGGACACGAGTGTTTGAGAGAGTGTGTGCCAGCAAGCGTATTCTCCTCTCTAGCCCTGGGCCCAGCAGCACCCATGCCATAGCCCTCTGGTCAACAACACAGCCTTCTCATACTCTCCCGCCTGCCAACTCTGAGGCCCTTAGTGGCAGGCTGTGCAAAAGGTGAATGTGAGGCATGGAAAGCCCAGGAGGGTTTAGAAATATGTCTGTAGACCAGGTGCAGAGCTCATTCCCAGGCCCCTCACTCCCAGCCCTAACAGGCGCGCCAGAACTAAGTGGCTCAGAGGCGCTGGGTGACTCACTGAGGAACACAGTGCATTCCTGGCAGGGCCCAGCCTCGCTTCTCATCCCCAGGTAGACTTGACGCTCACAAGCTGGCAGGGTGAGGCCAAAAAAAGTTAAGTTTGGGTGTACAGGTGACTCAGCTATTGTCCTTGTGGCCATCTAAACAGTAGCTGGACCTTTCCCTTGCATTCCTGGCCTCTGTCCACACCAGATGGCTCCCAAGCAGGGTCACTGGGGCCTTCCCTGCCCTCACCCAGTCCTGGCCCCTAAGGCCCCTAAACCACACCCTAGCATGGCACTCACTCTGGTATTTCCTAGTCTGGAGTGGCATGGACCTTATTTCTGCTGGGTAGGCCTTTTCCTGGACTATGCTAGAGGCCCATTAATCAACCTACATGCCTGGTGGGCAGTGGAGAAAGTATCTGCTCCAGGCAAGTGCACAGAACTGTCACACCCGCCCTCCAGTCTTCAGCCCCGGCTCTGCCTCTCCACCGGTCCAAGCTTCTTGCCCTACATGCGTCCCAGTCTCTGCATTCGCTTCCCCTTCCTCGGCCTGCCATGACGCCCAGGAGTTGCCCAAACTACTCTGCTCCAACATTCGAACATCCGTCTAGGCTCCTCCCAGGCAGGCAACACCACCTTCTCGGCTTCTCTGTCAGCCCTTCCGCTCTGATCAGCCAGGTCACCTGCTCCTGGCAGCCTCTCTCCCTCTGGGTGATACACTCGCACCCGGGTTCTGGTCTGGCCGTAGGGCACTGCGCTCGCACTCCGCGCTGCTGCTGGGGGTCGGACCCCGCGCTGCTTTTAAACCCGGGCCGGGTGACCACGGGACCGGGAGGAGGAAGCTGAGACCGAAGATGGAGGGCTCGTGACCATGGCAGCGGGAGGAGGCGAGAGCCCCCACCCGCCGCAGAGCTCGTGGGAGCAGCGGACCCCGCCCACCGACGCGCGCCCTTACCTGCGCTGTGCGCCGCGGTGCCCCGAGTGGCCGCGCAGCTCCGCGCCCGGCCGCCCTCCCTCTCCGCGCCCCGCCCGGAGGTGTTGCCGAGGAGGCGGGGCGCGGCCTCGGAATGTCCCCAAGCCAACAACTCTCTCCCAGAGCCTCTCCCGCCAGACTGCGAAAGCTCCCCCGCCGGTCCGCGAGCTCCCCGGGATCGCACCCTGGCTGTCTTTCGCCTTCTTACCTCCCTCTCCCGATCCGAGGACGACAGGCAGTGCCTGAGGCCACCCCGATTTCCCTACCCACCGACTCTGCCCAGGCTGTAGCTCCGAGACCTTGCCGACTCCCATTGGGTCACCGGGCCCCCCACCTTCACCCCTACACACCCGCGAAGGAGCCCCTGGTTAGATTAGGGGAAACTTGTTGCTTAGAGCAGTCGGCCATGATAACCAGCAGCCCCTGAACTGGGCGTGCTTCGGTAGCAGCTACTGCTGTATGTGACCTTGAAGGAGGCCCCCTGCTTTCATTCCGGGTACAGCCTGAAGCTGGCCAGTTTCCTGTGCCAAAGCCTTCGACCTTGGAAAGAGCAGCGCAGTTCCAAACCAAACTCTTGGAAGGAGGAGGGACCACGGTTCAAACCTGTAACAAAGAGCCCTGCTGTCCAGCTGCCGGGCTCCCTTTTGGCCAGCAAGCAAATCACCCCTCCACCTGCAGTGGCACCCGGCCTCTAGGAGCTGACTGGCCTGGCTGAGTTGCTCCTAAGCCTTCCAAGCCTGAGCACAGAGAGAAGCCTGGGGAAGAGACAGCTGTGAAAGAGAGCAGGGAGAGTCCACCCAAGTTTTGGACAGCCTCCATGCATCCTGCCGGACAGAAGAGACTTCTAAGAGTCTCTGAGAAGGGGCCTGCCAACCTCAGCAACCCTGGCTCCCTCGGGTTGCTTTTTGGTGAGCATTTAAGTTCGGCCAGTCTGCCCTACAGTGGCAGGCTCTGAGTTTGTGGCCCAGTAACCCTATCGCGGTTGCTGCTCTCCTTCACTCCCCTACCCCAATCTTGGTCTCCATCGACAAGAACCCTCCCCAGCCTTTTCTTTCCTCCCCACTTGGCCAAGACATCTCCTTCCTTCCAGCCTTTTCCCCCCTTTTTCCTTCCTTCCTTCCTTCCTTCCTTTCTCTCAAATACTTTTTTTAAAAAAGGTAAATGTATTGCAGGTTCTCATTTTTGCATGTGTGTGTGTGTGTGTGTGTGTGTGTGTGTGAGAGAGAGAGAGAGAGAAAGAGAGAGAGAGAGAGAGAGAGAGAGAGAGATGGTTGACTGTGTCTCCTTCGGTGCTGTCGGTTTTTTTGTTTGTTTGTTTGTTTGTTTGTTTGTTTTTGAGACAGTCTCTCATTGACCTTCACCTAACCACATAGACTAAACTGACTGGCCGGTGAGTACCTGCTTGCCCCTTCTTCCTCAGTGATGAGATTACCACACCTGGCTTTTTCACATGGGTTTTGGGGATCATGCCTACAATGCAAGTACTGAACTAACTGAGCTGACACCTCAGCCCCAGCTTTACTGCTTTCAATACTCTCTCCCATGTACCCTGCCCCCACTCCCCCATTCTCCCCGCTCCCCAGGAGCCCCATTCCCCCAGATTCCTACTTCTCTAGCCCTGCCCTCTGCCTGCCTCTTTTTGGCCAGCAGGGCTGGCCATGAGCTAGAAAGGTTTGGTCTTGTGTCAGATGTCTCCAAGCCAGCTCTTTCCTTCTCTCAGCCTCAGTTTCTCCATCTGCACATGTATCTGAAGGGGGGCAATGCTGCCTAGGCTCTCAACAGGAAGGAAGAAAGGGGCATCCCAGCTTCCTTCATGAGAATGTGGCTTCCTCAGCCACTCGGCCTCCTCACATGCATCCCCATTCCCTGTTTTATTATCTGCCAGGAGGCAAGGCCTACCAAGCATCTCTTCCGGTTAGTACGTGACTGAGGACTGGATTCTGCACCCCGCCCCGCCCCGTAGTTTCCAAAGGGCAAGATCTACTGAATCCCTCACCCTTGCTCCTGGCATCACAGGATTCCTGTTTCAGCTCCTCACAGATTTGCACATGACATGTGCATGCACGCAGTGCCCCATGTGAGACATGTGACAGAATATGTATTCAGCTGGACCACCTGGGTCCTCCACCACTGGAAAGGTGGGGCCCCTAGGCTACACCTCTCCATGCTAACGGCCCCATCCGTGGACACTTGTGCAACCATGTACAAAGACATAGACTGACACACAGACACACACAGAGCTGCATGCAGAATGCAAGGCGCTCCCTTGCGCACCAGTGTCTTGGTATATAAGCTCAAGTTCATGCACATACAGGTCTGACCCAGGCTGGGCTCAGCCCTGAGCTATTCTGGGTCGGGCGTAGGGCCAACAAGATCAGGGACAGCCAGCTCCCAGCAAACCCAGCTGCTGTGTCACTGGCCCAAGCTATCTAACTCCCACCCCCACCTCAGGCTAAGTCCATGGTGGCTTGGATCCCAGTCTGGCTCTGTGACTGGGTGGGTGGAGGCATCTCCATTCACTACCCCTCAGCTTCTCCAAAGCCAAGCCTTGAGTTCCATGGTGTCAAGCTCCAGAAAAGAAATGTCCACGGGGTCTCCTGGTCACTGCTCAGTTCCCTACCCATGACTTCCAACCCAGAGGCCCTGGAGGCTGGCTTTGGTCCCACAGGAAACCCATCAGATATAAAAATAGTACAACAAGGACAAGTAGTGGTTGGCATGCCAGCACATATGTCTCCACACAGGAGGGACTGCTCTCTTCCAGGGAACCAGAACTCCCCCAGCCCAGCCTTGATGGGCCCACCTGGTGGGGTACAAGGGCATGTTGAGGGGACCTAGGAAGAAGCCGCACAATACCAGAGAGTGGTCAGAGTCCTGAATCAGAGGCAGGAGACTGAGCTGAGTGTTGCAATTTCCAGAGGCCAAACAGAGCTCCTCCCTGGGATTCCTCCCTCGCTAGAGAACAGGGTAGATCTGGCGAGATGGCTCAGCCAGAAAGGGCAAACAGGCCAGTGCTGGACACCCTGGCAACCAGAGCTCAGTCTGGGGAACCCATATAAAACTGTAAAGGGAGAAACTACTTCACAAAGTTGGTCTCTGACCTCTACATGCATGACATGGGCACTGGGTACACACACACACACACACACACACACACACTAATAAATTAAGGGCTGTAGGGCATGATGGCACATGGCTTTAACCTAGCACTCTGGAGGCAAAGGTAGGTAGATCTCTTTGAGTTCAAGAGCAGCCTGTTTCACACAGCAAGCCCCAGGCCACTCAGTGTCACATAGCTTTTTCTCAAAGGAAAAAAAAAAGAAGAGAAAGAGAGAAAATGGAGGAGACGAAGAGTCAATGCAAAGGCCAGCATTCTGACCACGATGTATTTTAAGTTTCGTTTTCACTGGAAAACTGGAAACGCCCTAAATATCTAACAATAGAGCACCGATTGATGGAGATCTATGGCTTTGCTTTTATGCCGTAGAGCCTTCCACAATGACAATTGTAAAGACTAGCATGCAACAATGGCTTGACATGAACCTGTTTTACAGACAGGGACTGATGGGTAGGTAACCAGCTGTGGGCCAGAGTTCACAGCCATCAGCATCAGTAAGGTTTTGGTATATATATTTTTAGAGACAGGTCTCATGGAGCCCAGGATAGTTTTGAACTCCTGATTCTCTATCCACCTCCCAAGTGCTGAGTTTAAGCTTTAATGACTACAGATGTTATATTTTAAAAAATGCATAAAACTTATAAGACATGTAATTCAAAAGCTTAATTGTTTAAATTCTTTTACATTAACTACATTTTGTGAATTTTGAATAACATCCCCCTTTTCCCAACTTTTCCAATTTCAGAGGGGAAAAACAAGAAATTTAAATAAGTTTTCAAATGCTGTTTCTTTTGTCTTGCTATGTAGCCCTGGCTGGCCCAGAACTCACTATATAGACCAGGCTGACCTCATACCCACAGTGATCCCCCTGCCTCTGGCTCCTAAGTGCTGGGGTTATAGGTGTTTAGCTTCAATTATCAGATGGTGTGTCTTATAAGTTCATAACTTTTATGCTTCTTTGGCTATTAACACTTAAGACTTTTCAGATACCCTATTATTCTAAGTCAATTGGATTTTGAAGCCTATAAGACAGTATGACAGTATTATGTGCCCACATACGTGTGTGTGTGTGTGTGTGTGTGTGTGTGTGTGTGTGTGTGAGGAGAGGAGAGAGAGAGAGAGAGAGAGAGAGAGAGAGAGAGAGAGAGAGAGAATCGAGGGGGAATCTGGAAACTTGCATTGAACAAAAAGATGTGGATTCAAAGGCAAGTGAGATGTCAGCTCTGTTCAAGACCCTGTCTGAAATTAGCCTGAGCTGTGTAGCAAGACCCTAATCAATACATGAGAGGTGGGGGAAGGGGCCTCCTGCTGCGAGATGCAGCATGCTCCTCTCTCTCTCTCCTCCCTCTCCTTCCGTTTGTCTTTGTTTGTTTGTTTTTTGTTTTTTGTTTTGTTTTTTTTTTGAGATAGGGTTTCTCGGTGTGGCCCTGGCTGTCCTGGAACTCACTCTGTAGACTAGGCTGGCCCCAACTCAGAAATTTGCCTACCTCTACCCCCCCAACCCTCGCTGGGATTAAAGGCGTGGCTTCCTCTACCCGCCCCCCCCCGCTGGGATTAAAGGCGTGGCTTCCGTTTGTTTTTATTTATGTTTGCAGTGCTGGTGACTGAACAGGGCAAGCGCTCTTCCACGCAACCATAATTCTGGCTTCCCCTACTTTTTGCCAGACAAACAAGAAAATGTACTTTAATTCTTAAAATGAATTTATTTTCTTATGTGTATGAATGTTTTGCCTGTGTACACCACATGCCTGTCGAGTTCAGGAGGAAGTGTCAAATCTTCTGGGACTGGAGTTACTGATGGTTGAGAGCCATCCCGCAGATGCTGGGAATCAAACTCGGGACCTCTGCAAGAGCAACAAATGCTCCTAACCACTGAGCCTCTTCCAAGAGAAGGAACTTTGAACATCAGTACCCTCCCTGGGTTGAGCAGCAAGGGAGATCCTGTGAGCAGCAGTCCAATGTGTCCTGCTAAGGTGAGCCGGCTTTCAAAGCCAACAGTCACTGTACCCTCCCCTCTCCCCACCATTAGCCCTGTGATAGCCTCGGGCTTCTTAGTCCCCAGGCTAGAACTTCCCATTGCCACAACCCAGTTGCCTGGTTCACCTGGACAAAGTTCAGTTCTGCCTCTCTAAGCACATGCCCCAGGGTCATTATCCCCGCCTCCCCCACCTGCCATCACCCCCCTGCTATCAATGTGGTTTTCAGTAGCCTGACCCAGGTCTAGCCTGTGGCTGAGGCTTGAGGAAGTAGGAGGGAGAGACCTGCTGCTGCTGCTGCTGCTGCTGCTGCTGCTGCTTTAGTTGGAGAAGCATTCCTGGGGGTGGGGAAGGTGTATTCTGTCGTGTTGTTTTGGGCTTTTATTCTGTTTCTTGCTTGCTTTGGATGAAGCTACCCCTAGGTTTTTGCCAGCTACTGTCGAGACTGACTTTGATCTCAGTCCTTTTCAAACAGTAGCTGTTTTCCTGGCTGCCCTGTTAAATGCAGTCCCTGAAGGGCACGTGGCCTTCTGCTCCCTGTTGAGGCCTCCTCTGTCCTTATCCATCGATGGCACATACAGGATAGAGCCCTATGAGACCTATGGAAGGGCCTTGCTGAGGACTCTCCCCCCTCTCCCCGCCCCCCAGCCTGGCCTCCACAGCTGTTCTTGGTGAGAGAAAAGATGCCGAGCCTGCTTCTCCTAGCACTCAGCAAGCAGGTGCTAGTGGAAAGAAGGAAGGAAAATGGGAGAGTGAGGTGGACTACGCATAGGTATTTCCAAGCTCCCTCCCACCCTGCTCTAAGACCGTATCCCCTCCTCTGGGTCTCCACGGATGCTCACAAACTCCATCCCTGGGCCGTCAATGTTCCCACCGGGTTAGGCCCACAGTGCAGCTTCAAGGACTTGCTAGGTCAAGGCCCAGGCTATATGGCAGGCCATTCAACAGGGTCAGAAAATGATCTTCCCGGGATATAGTCCTGTGGGGCAGAAGCTCCTCCCACAACATCAACATATGGCCAGCTTGAACTATACTATGCCTGGTTCTCCACATCCTCCCCTCCTTCTGCTTTGGTGTCCAGGGTGACCAGAGCTGCCTCTGGGCAGGAAGCCAGCCCAGAAAGTCCAGGATATCCCTCGGTGCCTGTCACCATGGCAACATGCCCGCTCTGCCCCCTCCCAAGTCCAGTACCATTTTTTTTCCCCAAACTCAGGACGTCAGAATGGGAAGGGCCTCCTAGATCAGTTGATTCCAGCCCCTCCCCTGTCCCAAGTGGAGAAACTGAGGCCCGAGGGAGAAGGGACGGGAGTGTAGGGGGGTATATGTTAGTCAAGGACCTACCCCTAAACGTTTCCCTTCCTCCCCTCCTTCCCCCCCACCTCAGTGTCCTTGGGGTGTAGTGGAGGTCTAAAAGTCTGATAGCCTAGGCGGGGTGCCACCCACACCTACCCTCACCCCAGCAGTGATGGCGCAGGTGGCGTCCCGGGAACCTGACACCCAAGATGAATAAATGATGCGGACTCAGCCGCCCGCAGCCAGGACTCTCCGCGGCCGCTGCCACCACCACCATCACCGCCTGCCGGTGGCCAGGGGCAGTCACCCGGTAGCTCTGTGCATCAGCCCCCTGGGCTCTCAGGACCTGCACGGGAGCGCGCGGCAAACGAGAGAACATGGCCGGGAGGCAGCGTGGCTCGGGGCGGCTCTGGGCGCTGGGCGGCGCCGCGCTGGGGGCTTGCCTGGCGGGTGTCGCCACGCAGCTGGTAGAGGTGAGGCACGGCATCATGGAGGGATCGGGATGCTGGCACCGTCGAGGCAGGGGCCAGCGGGTGCGGGGCGCTGACTCTAGCCCTTCATCTTGCTTGGTGGGGTGACATGGCCCCTTGCCCTTCACGCTTAGAGTCACTGGTCTGAGCACAGACTCTGACTTCAGGGACACAAGGAGTTTGTGTCCATGAGTGGAGGAGGGATACAGCTTTGCCATCCGGTCTTTGTTTTCCTAGAGTATGGGGAGAGGGGACCTTCAGCTCTTAGTTTTCTCGATTTCTAGTCTCATAGAGGACATTCGGACCCTGAATTTAAGGTTTGCTAGGGGAACTGGCCTTTCTCTACACACATCTCCCTAACTTAGGCGGGACCCAGGGTCTGGAAATCCAACTAGGTTCTAGTGATTACTGGAACTGTGGACGGTTTCTGAGCAGACGCCTCACGAACAGTTCCTCTTTGGAAGAGAATAATGAGAAAAAGTCACAGCTTGGGTAGGCTGAGAGGATTCAGCCCAGAGAGGAGGTGAAGAAGATGGGTGGGTGGAGCAAGCTGGCCAGGAGCCTGGCTGGGGCCACCTGCAGCCTTTCCAGTAAGAGGTAGCAGAACAGACGTCAGGAGCTGGAGGCAAGAGGGCAGGAGGACAGAGTGGAGGTCTGGGAGGCAGTTGCTAAGGGACAGGTAGGGTGGCATGGAAGACAGAGCCAGCCACACTCAGGGTTCTGAGGGGGCAGAGCTTTGAACTGGTCTGAGTCTGAGGGCAGCACCCTGTCATATAGATACCTCTGCCCCTGTGTAGTGTGTCCCTTCTGCAACTGACCAGTGGTGTGGAAGAGGCTGTTCAAGTCAGGTATCAGTCCCCAGTAAGGGAAGCCAGGCTGGCTTGGGTCCCATGGGGCAGCCTAGGGCCTCTCACCAACTGCCCTGAAACTGAGCTGTTGTCAGAGCAAAGGCTGTAGCCACAGGCAAGTCAGCTCTGAGGCAAGGAGTCTCCCGCTCCAAGTAGTTCATCGTCTCCTGGCACAGGAGAGCAAATCACATTTGGATGCCATCTGCCTACAGCTCATGCAAGGCCTTTCTTCTAGGAAGCGTAGAAAATACAGGCAGGGCTGGGATCTGCGTCCCTTCTCTGTCCAGCCCTGCAAGGTTCCTCTCTACCAGGCTGTGCCTCTGGAGGAGGCAGGACCTCCACGTTTCAGAATTTCTACTTTACGGGGCCTTCCTTAAGATGCCTGGTTGTGGCCCGTTATCCTCCGCCAAAGAGCCTGATCAGGATCTTCCAGTTAGACAGTTAGTCAGGTCAAAACACCAGGCCTGTGAAATGGGGAGCAGCCACTGCCAAGACCCCAATTCTGATGCTGCAGTCAGGAACCGAACAAAATACACATTATTCTAACCACACATTTGCCCTCTGCCCATGTGTGTGCCCACTCGCCCACACATGCCATGTATCCATTCCCTACCCTCACAGGGGGTTCCCTGATCCACCAAGAGATAATGCTGGTTTAGTCGTACATTATCGTCAGTTTTGCCATCAGATTGGAGAGTCTCCAGAAACAGCCGGCACTACCCTACTCCAATGACAGGGAGAGAAACGGAGGTTCAGAGTAAAGAAAGGAGGTCCCCACCCTCGTCCCTCCTAGTGAGCAGAAGAGCTTAGAAGTCATGTACCGGTCAGTCGGTCGTTGGCTCAGTGAGTCTGGGTTGCCTGGCATAGGTCACCCTCCCCGTGGGTGGCAGTTGTTAGATAAGGAAGTGCCCGCTTCTAGAAGGTGCTTATCTATGTTTATGGACCGCAGTGGGGGTGTGGGAACAGGAGAGAGGTTGAGAAACAGGTGGCTTTTCTTTCTCAGATAGCCACAAGGGACACTTCCAGCCCATCCTTACCGATCATTTAGGAGATGGCATATTGCACAAATGCCTTGGTCTCTCCCCTTTCCTTGTCTCTTAGCCAAACTTTCTGATACAGGATTGTATCTATTTCTAGTCAAAACTACCCTCTCTCATAAGGCACAGCCATATTCCCATAGATACCTGGGGCAAAGTCACATAACCTCAAAACACCCAGGACAGGCTGAGAATGAAACTAAGTTGGTAAGCGTTTGCCTAGCACACACAAAACCCCAAGTTCAATCCCCAGTGCAGCATCTATAAAAACAAACACACCCAGGGCAAAGCCATAGCTCCAAGACACCCCGATCAATGATGTGCTCTCCTTACCTTCTAGAAACGCAAGGTGGGATGTTATATTTTAATACCCTGTGGCCAGGTCCCCTTAGACCTGAGACTTGATTGTGCCTCCTAAAAGCCCACAGATCCTGTGTCCTTTTTAGCCGCACTTACATGGTGTAGCCACCTGGTGGCGCTACATTACAATTTTTCTCGGCTTATCCTGGCAGGCCTAGGTGGCATGGTGATGAGTGAGTAGGGCAGGAGCCAACGTGTGGAAACCTGCATGAGGAAAGTCTTACCCATGTAGCCCAGCCGTAGAGCTCTATTGGGAGATGACAGCAAAACCAGTCTACCAGGCAGCACACCTGGCCCATGAAACAGGCCTTGCCCTTGTCTCTGGCCTTGGTCCTAAGACCCCATCCGTGCTGGCTAGGACACACTGTCCACATTTGCTTCTTTGAGCCTTGTTTCCCCAAGCATCAACCACTATTCAAGTCCAAGTCCTTGGTGACACGGTCTGGGACTCTGATCACTGCTTTTATTCTGAGTCGTGGAGCTTTTGAGGTCTAAGGTGTTGGTTGTGAATGTCTGAAACCTTTTGGGAGTTCTAAAATGTGTGGGCTGAGTCCTTGCTGACCCCATCCCAGCCTGCTGGCCTGTGCCTGGCTCACTCCTTTCTCTCTTGACCCACAGCCCAGCACTGCCCCGCCCAAGCCCAAGCCACCCCCACTGACCAAGGAGACTGTGGTATTCTGGGACATGCGCCTGTGGCACGTGGTGGGCATCTTTTCGCTCTTCGTGTTGTCCATCAGTGAGTAGCTATACCCTGTCCTCTCTGCCTCACCACAGGAGGAACACAGCCCTTCTAGCATTCCTGACCCCTTCTGTACTCCATGGGTTCAGAGCAGCAATTCCGAGCAGTTCAAATAGGCTAGGCACGCACAAGAGGCCCACCGTGGTCTCTGGCACCTCCTCACTCACACGAAGTCCCTGTGGAGGGCTGACGGGCCAGCGGTGACCCGAAGATTTCTGCTGGACCCAGGGAGGCAGCCACATGGCAATTATGTTAATTATAGGGGACTCCAACTGAATCCAGGACATGTCATATTTCCTATGGCTGGCTTCCTGATGCTTTTCTTGCAGTTTGGCCAATTCAGAGAGCCTACACCCAGGGGCCCCAGCAAGGCCAGCCTCCACTGAGCAAATGCGGCTTCCAGACCCTGAGCCCTACCTCTTCAAGTACCATTTTCCAGAAACGATTCATACCTACTTTTCAGAGCAGGGGTCCACTCCTCTCCTCCAGTCCGGACTCACTGATGCAGTAGGATCCCTCGACCCTCTCCCATTGTAGAGTTGGTGGGGAGTGGGGTGGGGAGTGGCAGCAAATTGAATGAAAAGCAGGCCAGGTGGGACACCAGGGCACAAAGCAAGGGCAAGGAGGGGCAAACAAAGAGAGAAGAAACCCACTCACTTACAACAGCCCGTAGAGGAGGGGTCTTCTGGGCTGTGGACCAGAGGGAGCCTGGCTGGGAAGCGTCTCTAGAGGGGACCGTATGGCCAGAAGCTAGGCGGAAACTGGCCTCTATGCCAGGTCTCCGATAAAACCCATGGGACGTCACCGAAATGTACCCAAAATGGAGGCTAAAGTGACATTTGAGTTCTGGTGGCAGCTTCCCCAAGAGATGGCCTAGACTGCTGGATGGCCACAAAGAAACCATCCAGATGTGAAGGGCTCTCAAGATGTCTGATTCGTACAGGCTTCTTGTCCTCTAGTGAGAGTACCCCCTGCTTCTCCCAGATCTGGGGAACTAGCTGATTGTATTCCCAGCTAAGACCTAGAGAGGAGACAGCTCAGTGATGCCTCCACCCCCCACCCCGCAAGAGGGATGTCTGCAGCCAGAGCCACAGTATCCTGAAGGAGACCCACCTTTGTCATCAAGAGGCAGAGTTGGGGGGCAGCTGCCCCAAGGAACCCCAGAGCAGTGAAGGGAACACCTCTGGGGTACTCCCCCAACCCCAGGGTAACAACTAGGAGCCTGAGGCCTCTCCCAGGCCCTGCTCTCAGAGAATGGGGGAGGGGCCTGGGGCCACACCAGAAATTTGCAGTCAAACTAAAGAGGCCCATGGAAGTCATTTGCAGAGCATCCCTCCTCCCCTAACTGCATTTCCTAGAGGGGGAAAGGTCAGGGATGGAAGATCCCTGCAGACCGGGTCAGCAATGGCTGCCTTCCGTAGCATAGCCTCTGGGGGTGATGCGAGAAGCTCTCTCCTCTACTTCCCAGACTGCCTGGACTCAGGCAGGTGTTAGTGGCGCATTGTCTCCCCACAATTCCCTCAGAGATGGGGACTAGGGCTGAATAAAGGTCCCCTGGAAGATGCCAGAATTCGCAGCTCTGTCCTGGGCTTCAGAACTTGACCTCAAATCCTTATTCCTTTTCTTTGAAGAGAAGCAAGCAGGGCAGGCTTAGATGGACAGTATGTGATCCTTGTTTTGGCTGCCAGCAGCTGCCTGATTGGCATCTTCTGAGCTCTGGGTTTCCAGGACATGGCACCAGCTACATGGATGGAGCCTTAGCAGGCAGGGTCCTCAGGGTACCATTGGGATGACTAACAAAGATGACCTAAGCCAGTAGGACTGGAGCATGAGAGAGACCTTGAGTCCAAAGCATCCACACAGAGGTCTGGGTAAGGCCAAAGCAGAGCACTCTGGGTAATAAAAGACCGTTGTCGGCTCAGGTCTAACACCAGAGCCACACGCTGGGGCCCTAGTGTTGCCAGCCTCTTCCTGGATGCTGATGGTTCCCAAAAGAACCTAATCTAGTTCCCAGTAGTGAAGGCTTTTGGTCAATGCCTCCCATCCGTCTGTCCATCCGTCTACCCGTCCATCCATCCATCCATCCATCCATCCATTCCATCCCATTGCTTCTCCCATTCTAAAGTCTGGGTGAGACAAATGGGAGGAAAATATTTGGCTCAAGGTACACAGCTTTGGTTGAATAAGATGACCCTAGACTCCCTGGTCTGATCCATTTCCTCAAAATAGACCTGGCTTGTCATGCCTGGGCCCTTCTACACCTCAGTAGCCTGCCAGGAAGTTCTGTCTGGTCATATTATTTATAATAGGAACCAGCCCCACCCCCTCCGTAGGGGCTGGGGCCACAGTGGTCAGATTGTGGGAGTCTTAGAAAAATAAACTCTGTCCAGCCAGGCAGGTTCTGGCAGCCCTGACCTGCCCATCACTAGACAGGCCAGCTCCATGTTCTGCCCAGTTGACGTGGCATAGCTGCCTTTAACCAGAAAAACATCCCTGGGATAACTCCCCCAGGAGTAAGTGCCTGGGACAGGGTCTCGGCGGCCTCACCAGTTTCTTCCCCAGCCAGGGTCCAGGCTTGTCCTCAGCGAAGCTGAAGAGGATGCAGTCACACCTTTGGGTGTTTAAGGCACCTCTGTCTGTGACAAGGAGGCTGGAGAAGGAGACCTGGGGTGTCTTAGAAGCACTCAGAGAGGCCTAGGTCAGAAGCACAGGGTGATTCTAGGTAGCCTTGGCTAGAGCCGTATACCTAAGACCTTCACTTTACCCTCCTCTAGCACCCAGTGTGATCAGCGACTATCAGACCAAGACTGGCTATAGAATTTGTGGGCTACTACAATGAAAATCCCAGGTGTCATGTCCAAGTTGCTAAGAATTTGACAGTAAAGCATTACATTAAGCATGGGGCCATGTGCATCTGTGTAAAGTCAGATTTTGCCTGGGAGGTCATCTTGGGCTTTTGCAGAAATCTCATGTGAGACATGCTTAAGCAGATGGAGTTAGGACTAGTTAGGTACCACTCAATCTGGCTGACACCTTACCCCAGCCATACCTGTTCTGACATCTATACAGTCATCACGCTGTGTTGTGTCTTCAACTGCCGTGTACCACGGACGCGGAAGGAGATCGAGGCTCGGTATCTACAGCGAAAGGCAGCCAAGATGTACACAGACAAGCTGGAGACCGTGCCTCCCCTTAATGAACTCACAGAAATCCCTGGAGGTAAGTAGATTCCAGCCCAATTGCAGCCTGCCCTGAACCCTGCAGCCAGCCACTTTCTCAGTCCCATTATTCCAATTGAACCTGTCTCTGCCCTCTCGCTGCAGCTGGTTCAGAGAAGGGACTGGGCACTGTCCCAGGAGAGCAGAGTGCAGAAGCTGGTCAGGGCCAGGCAACTAAAACAAGGAGCCTGTTTTCTAGCAGAAAAACTGTGGAGGGGCTGGGGAGGCGATTCAGTCAGTAAGGTCTTTGCCGTCCAAACACAAGGACCTGAGTTTGGTGCTCCAACACCCACATTAAAGGCAGACAGCTATAGAAGATGTCCAACATCAACCTCTGATCTCTACACCCATGCCCATGCATGTTTGCACTCATAGGCATGTATACACACACATCCCAAATAAAAAAGATCTGAGGAGAAAGGGCAGGGGAGGCGAGGTTCTGCGGCCTTTTCCTGTCTCACCACTGCCGCTTGGTCTCTTCCCTCCCCTCAGAGGATAAGAAGAAAAAGAAGAAGGACAGTGTGGACACGGTGGCTATCAAGGTAGAGGAGGACGAGAAGAATGAGGCAAAGAAGAAAGGAGAGAAGTGAGGGCGGCTTCCTGAGGTGGCAGCTGGGGCTGACAGGCCCTGAAGAACAAGTTCAGGCTGGGATCCAGGTGTCAGGACTTCATGTTTATACGTGGACTGCAGAGGCGGTGGTCCAAGGGGAAGCCATAGCCATGGCTGTCGCCTCGTGGCCCAAAAGATGTAGGGACAAGACTTCACTAGTGTCCATCCTGGACTCTGCTCCTTTCACATCATCAGTCTGGGCACTTGTCATGAGCCACTGTCCCTCCATAGTTATAGAGTGGCCTCACACTCCTCTCGCTGTCCAGATACACTTCCGTCCCACTCAGGGGCAGAAGCGGTTTCTGTCCCACTTTAGGGGCAGAAGCGGCTTTGAAGGAGTCAGGGACTGATCGTTTAGGATGGCAGGATTGAACAGGATTGCTCAAAAACACAGAGGGAGGGGTTTGAGGGGGGCTTGTGACGTGAGAATTTTTCTGACAGAGTTAGATAGCCACCCCAAGTAGCAAGGAAATTGCCCCATGTTCAACAGTAATCTGTCCCTGGCTGCTAGGGTGGCCCTGTTAGTAGGAGAGTCCCTGACCTGGCAGATGCCAAGCTCTGAAAACAAGGTAACAGTGTGACAGAGCTGAGGCTACTGAGTGCTGGCAGGAGGCCAGCACCAAAGGGCTTCTGGCTCAGGGGTGGGGTCTAAACATAGGGGACAGAAGGGAGTGAGCAGAGTGAGAAAGCCTGGGTCTCCTCATGGGAATCTTGAAATAGTTAAGATGCCGGGCACCGGGCACGGACCATTCCGGTTGCCAGGACTCTATCAGATGATGGCAACCGTCAGCCATCTGACTACTGAACAGTGGTATGCAGGTCCTCTTCTGCCATGTCTCTTACAAAAAAGAAAAAAAAAAGCATCTCTGCCAAAAAGACAATTGAAACGCCATCGAGGGGCTGGTTCTAGAGAGGAGAGATGTATGCTGAGGCACTTCCAGAATCAAAATGAGGAGCTCTGACCAGAGCTGGGTACGGAGACCCTGGGGAGACTTTCCGGGTGGGAAGCCTGCTAGAAAGGTGTCCTGAGGAAATCTGTAAATAAAGCTGGGTGCCTTCTCAGCCCTAGACGTATAAAACTTCATCCTGAGGTGAACGTTCACCCCGGTCCCATTTTGCCAGGCCCTGAGGGTTCCCGTAGAAGGTGACACAACAATACATAATAATAGGTGCCTCAGACAAACCTGAAGTTCTCCCTGATCTCTGTCCCAGCCCAGCGGCTGAGGAGCAGTTACAGTCACCACGGCATCAAGCGGACCAGGAGGGAAACTGAGGCGCTGAGCTGAGCTTCTCCTGCACTCTACTGTACTCTCAACAGGCCTCTGACAGTTTGAACCTGGTGCTGGGGTTCACAAGAATCATCCCTCCTCATCCCACGAGGAGAAGCATGCCAGGTGGGCATGAGGAAGGAGCATCGAGGGGGCGGAGGGACCACAGAGGCCCTATGGTGGAAGCAGAGGAGCCTGACTAGGTAGGCGCAGTCGACTGACTGACCTCTACCTTCAGAGCCCAGTCCATGGGCTTCTCTCAAGACACACCAGAACCACTCTGTGTGGCAAGGCAGTGGAAATCCAAGACGGCTGAGGGCACTCAGAGCAGCAGCTGGTGCAGCCTGTGGGGAGTGTGTCCGCTCTACTGGGTTTGTGTAGCTGCACCTCCAGGCTGGGAGCGGGACTAACTAACTGGTTACAGTACTCTGTGGAGCTTGGGGAACAATATTCTGGAGAGTTCCAGCTACTGGCCAGAAGGCAGTCGAGACCAGGGAGAATCCAATTCCCACTCAAGTCTCACAGAAGGGACATGTCACTCTCCATCTAGGGGTCAGCCCCAGCGTCAGCCTGGGTAGCCCATCCTAATCTTTCCTCTGCCCCTTCATATACCCACTCTTTCCGCAGGAGCCCCCACAAACCTGGAGCGACCCCATGCTCTTCAGTATAAGTGCCCATCCCATTGCGTATCCCTGCTTCTCACTAGAGCAGGCTCAGAGAGGAGGAGACATGGAAAGAAGAAGTGTTTAATCTCTGCTAGTCCCCGCTGGCTGAGCGCCACCCCCACATCAGCACTCAGGAGGAGGGGAAGGAAGGAGAGACATGGCAGTGTCACAGAGTGCCCAGAATGAGGACCAGAAGGAAAGCCAGAAGCAAGGTCCTGGATGGGGCCGGAAGGGCTGGGGGCTCCCCACTCAGGAGGTTCCAGATCCAAGGCTGGTAGTAGGAGACCTGCAGAAAGATGAGCGGGGCCTCGCTCTTCTTGCAGCCTGGGCCCCAGCTCATCATTCCCACCAGGTACCATGTGTCATCTGAAGAGCAGACCAAGGGCTCTCCAGTTATCTCCTGCAAGGAGGGAGGAAGTTAAAAAGGTCAGGGAGGTGAAGCCATGTCTGAAGGGGGCATAACCCAACTCAGGGACCCCACCCAGGATGTTCCCAACCAGGCTCTTTCCATACCTACTCCCCCCCCAACCCCCCAGTATGAACAAAGCTGACAGTTCCTCTCCATAAGACACTCCATCATCAATCGTAGCTCCACCCCCACCTCTCTCCCAGGCTCCTTCCCATCTTATCCAGCCCATCCCTTTTCTGGTCCCTACATCCCGTCCTCCCCTCCCCTCCATCCTCTCCCACCCCTACCCTTGCTTATGTTTCTCATCCTCCCTCTGTCCCTCCCCTCTCCACAGCCCTCAGCTCCGCCTCCTGCATCCCTCCACCCCTCCACATAAGTGGGCAAGAGACAGCAGTCCTCACGTAGCAGAACTCCTCCCTGTTGTTGTCCGAGGCACAGATCATCTGAGGGTTGATGATCCGAACCAGAGAGGAGATCCTGGAGAACTTGTGGTAGAAATGATCACATTCCTTGTTGTTCAGAATGGACACTTCCTTCTCCTGGAGGTACTGGAACTGGGGCCAGACGTCTGTGGGACAGGTCCCTAGTCAGGTTTAGCCACTGGCTAACCTGTCTCATTGGCATAGTGGCCACAGAGGGGGTCTCCATATCTGGACTCTCTTCCCCTCTGGCCAGTAGGTCCCAAGGAGGTGCTGGAACATAATCCACACCTACCAGGCTCTTGGCTCTGCTAGTCCTCTCCCAAGTGCCTGCCAGGCCTCTCAGGGTCAAAGCCCTGGGGCCTCTTTCTCACTAAGCTTCCCCAGACCCACCCCACAACCCTACCCCAACCCCCTACCTCACCCCCACATCACCACTGTCTTCCATCCCAACCCAAAATGCGCCTGAGCTCCTGGGGGTTAGGAAACTTCTGATCACTCCCAGATGGGCCACAGAATGGCTGTTTAGGGGGTAAATTGGATCCCTAAGGATACAGAGAAGGGCGTATCTCTTGTGCATTGACTCCATAAAGGGAGTGGATATTCCCAGAATCCTTGGCTGGGCATGAGAGAACGGACCTGTCTTGAGAGCCTTGCTTCTACAATGGAATGACACGGGGTGAGGATGGGGGTGGGGGTGGGTAGCACTGGAAGAAAAGCAGGATGGGAGTGGACCTTGGGAAACTCTGAGTTTTTCAGACACAAACTGCATCTATTCTGGGAAGCATCTTGAAGACCTGAGAACCCATTCTCTTGTACTCTCTACCTGGCGACGCCCTACAGCTGTGTGTGGATGACAAACTTTTGTTCTGAGACCTTCCTGCTCTCAAGAAAGTTCTGTTTAGGGCTGGAGAGATGGCTCAGCGGTTAAGAACACCGACTGCTCTTCCAAAGGTCCTGAGTTCAAATCCCAGCAACCACGTTGTGGCTCACAACCATCTGTAATGAGATCTGACGCCCTCTTCTGGTGTGTCTGAAGACAGACACTTAGATATAATAATGAATTAAAAAAAACTTAAAAAAAAAAAAAAGAAAAGAAAAGTTCTGTTTACATCAGCTGTCACGATCCTGAGACTTCCATGGTTCCCAGAGGCCTAACTGACCATAGTATGGTCACTGACAAGACCCCCAAGGGGCAGGAGACTTGAGAGATGAGAAGCCAAGAGAGTTCCTGGATCAGTCAGCTCCTTAAAAAAGGCACTCCAGAAATGTTCATCCATGGGGCACCCCAGCCACACCCAAGTCCTCTTTCGCCTCCCTGCACCCTAGGGATGGGAGGTGGGGGCTCTGACTCACCATTAGCCCTGGGATATCCCCAGCCTATCACAGTGCAGAGAGAACTGTCATCCACTATATAATCCAGGCCAGGCAGGCAGATAGGCCACACATATTTGCTGTACTTGAGTCCCCACTTGAGCTTGAGGAGGCCAATGTCATGGACCCGGCCAACCCAAGACCAGTACCGCCTAGGTTGGTAGCCACTGTTTATGATGATCCGATGTACCGGCACATCTGAGCTGGTTCCTGTCGTCTGATTAATCCATGGGCTCCCCGCCCTCACTGTATAGTTAACATGTTTCCTATGGGAATGGGATGGGGATGGATTCCATCAACTCCAAGTTCCTGCCTCAGCCCCCAATACGCCCCTCCGTACCACTGTGGCCCTTTAAGCAAATCCAGGCAGGCCACCTCCTGCTTCAAGCCCCCCTGAGCCTATTCCTTATGATAGAGTCCTGCACACACGGTGTGGTCCTCTTTGTTGTGTGGAAGAGGAAAATGGCAATTCAGAGACATGCCATGGCCTGCTCAGGGATGTACATGTAGAAGTGTCTTGGGATACGGTCTCTTTCTTCAAATCAGAATCTGAGTTTTTGCCTATGTTTCCCCTCAGGCTGGAACGGAGTCCCTATGTAATGACTCTGACCTGAATCTCAAGCCACCTTCCCATGGGAACATGCTTTCACTGGTCGATCACCCACCTCTTTGTCTCTAGCCCACCCGAGAGGTTCTAAGTCAGGGCCTCTCTCAGAAGAGAGGCAATTGGAACGAAAGACCTAGGGCCTTCTGAACCTCTGATCCTCACCTACAGAACGACAGCACAGGACTGAAGGGGAGGCAGAAGGGTAAAGGGTAGGTACATGCCAAAAGCCGAGCCGCCCGAGCCCCCTCCCCCCAACCCCCCACCCCGAGCCCCGGGAAGGAATCTGAGACCCAACCCTCCCTTGCTCGGGGTGCGGGTGAGGCAAGGCCTGGCTCTGTGGGCTCCACACAGGACACGATTGCTACTTGACGGGTCACCTGGGAGAATGACTGTGACTCTGGCATTCCAAATGCCTTTCCACCCACCCGCCTGGGCCCCAACTCACTGGCTCAGGCAATGGGCCACGGTCAGCACCCACTGGGAAGCGATGAGGATGCCAGCACAGACGTGTGAGCCGTTAGCCTGCACACTGATCATCCATGGCCACCGCCGCACCATGGCTTCTGGGTCCCTGAGAGTAGGGTCTGGTTCGTGGGAGGAGCCACAGACTAAAGAGGAAGAAAAGAGTCTGATGTGGGATGAACTTGGGGCTCTGTCCGCATTTCCCCCTTCCCCCAGCTTCTCTGTCCTCTCCAGCTTCTCCACCCTCTCCAGCCTCTCCAGTCTCTCCAGCCACTCACCTGTAGTACCCAACCTTTCCTATGTGTTGCTATGGAATGACAGCATCCACCTATGGACAGCCCCAGCTTCA
This sequence comes from Mastomys coucha, assembly GCF_008632895.1. Taxonomy (NCBI): domain Eukaryota; kingdom Metazoa; phylum Chordata; class Mammalia; order Rodentia; family Muridae; genus Mastomys; species Mastomys coucha. The sequence continues at coordinate 104,794,351 of NW_022196906.1, read as the reverse complement.
GAAAAGCCTGAGCATTATTCGGATGCTCCTTGTTCCTACAGCCTGGTTCCCAAAGCACTCTAATAACAAGCCAGACCCTTCCCAAATGCACCTGCATTCCTATCTGACTGCAGACTGTTCCTCCTATTTGACCCCTTCTCTGTGGTTCACGGAGATAAAGATAGATGACCCAACAGTAAAACAGGCTGTATGAGGGAGCAGGCACACCCCAAAGAGGAAATGGAGCAAGAGCCATGGAAGCTTGCCTGGTCTCCTTGGGACTCGGGATATCCAGCTTTAAACTGTATCACACATCTGCCTGTCAAAAGCTTAGTATTTGTGATATCAAATGCTGGTGAGAATGCTAGGTCATGATGTACTCTCCTGCAGAGGGGAGTGCCAGCTGCTAAGGGCACTATGAAAAAAGTTGTGAAAACTCAAGAAAGGGGGTTAGAGAGATGGTTCAGTTATTAAGAGCACTGGGTGCACTGGGTTGGGGTATCAGAGACCACCTTTAATCCCAGCACTTAGGAGACAGAGGCAGGTGGATGTCTGAGTTTAAAGCCAGCTTGGTCTGCAGAGTGAGTTCCAGGACAGCCAGGGAAAAACAGAGAAAAAAAAGCACTAGCTACTTTCCCCAAGCATAAGCATAGGAGTTGGGTTCCCAGCATGCATGTGGTCGCTCTCTCGCAACCATCCATAGCTCCAGTTTGGGGGAATACAGTGTCCTCTCTGGCTTCTAGAGGTACCAGGCCCATAGGTAGCACGGATACATGCATGCAGGCAAGGCACTATATGCATAAGAATAAAATAAATTGAAGATAACCATATCTAGCTGTCCAGCTATTTCCACTTAATTATGTTCTAAACAAATCAGTGGATTGTGAAACCAAGTAAATGGGCCATGGCTAGCATGTTTACATATTTTTTATGTATGTATGTGTTCATTTGAAGTGCTGGGATGGGATTCAGGGCCTGGTGTTATTCATGTGTGGGTGGGCGGACACATACTTCTGTGTGCACAGGGAGGCCAGAGGAGGATTAGCAGTGTCCTCATTGCCCTGTTAGTCTCTCTCTCTGTCTCTCTCTTTTTTTGTTTTTGTTTTTTGTTTGTTTGTTTGTTTTTTGAGACAGGGTTTCTCTGTGTAGTCTCTCTCCCTCTCTCTCTCTCTTTTTTCTAAAGATTTATTTATTTATTATATATAAGTACATTGCAGCTGTCTTCTGACACACAAGAAGAGGGCATCAGATCTCGTTACGGATGGTTGTGAGCCACCATGTGGTTGCTGGGATTTGAACTCAGGACCTCCGGAAGAGCAGTCAGTGCTCTTAACTGCTGAGCCACGTCTCCAGCCCGCCACCAGTCTCTTGAAACAGCGTCTCCCACTGAACCAGAAGCTAGATTGGCAGCTTCCTCAGCAGGGTCCTGGCGTCCCAGAAATCTCCTGCCTCTATTCTCCATTCTCCTACCCCTCCTCACAAAGTGCTGGAGTTACTGGAGCATGGGACCACACCCACTCATAGGCCATGGGACCACACCCACTCATAGGCCATGGGACCACACCCACTCATAGGCCATGGGACCACACCCACTCATAGGCCATGGGACCACACCCACTTATAGGCCATGGGACCACACCCACTTATAGGCCATGGGATCACACCCACTCATAGGCCATGGGACCACACCCACTTATAGGCCATGGGACCACACCCACTCATAGGCCATGGGATCACACCCACTCATAGGCCATGGGATCACACCCACTTATAGGCCATGGGATCACACCCACTTATAGGCCATGGGACCACACCCACTTATAGGCCATGGGACCACACCCACTTATAGGCCATGGGACCACACCCACTCATAGGCCATGGGATCACACCCACTCATAGGCCCTGGAGTTTTAACTCAGGCCCTCCTGTTTGCATGGTAAGAGCTCTCTTACCCGCTGAGTGATTATCTCCCCAGCCCATCACAGCATTTTAAAAAGTTCCTCAGCTAAGGGACTATCAGCACACACCACACACAGTACCTTGATGTCCCCTGCTAGATTTTTGGAGGCAGTTAAAGTGTCTGCATTGAATCCTGGGAGAATAACTATCTCTTATGTGGGTCTTAACCACACACCATTGTTTACGTGAGTGTATACTGGTGCACTGGTTAAGTTTAATTGCCAACTTGACACACCTGAAAGAAAAGCCTGCATGGATAAATTGTCTAAATGAGATTGGCCTATGGGTAATTCTTTGGGCGTGGGGGTGAGGGTTGTCTTGATTATTAGCTGATGCTGGATGGCACAGCTCTCTGTGGAGTGGCACTATCCCTAGCAGGTGGACCTGGGCTATATAAGAAAACAAGCTAAGCACGGTCCCATGAGCGAGCATGACTCGGAGCAAGCAGCCTCCCTCCATAGTTTCTGTTTCAGGTTCTTGCCCTAGCTCTCCTCAGTGATGGATTACGACCTGAAAAATGGAAGGAAACTAAAGTCCCCACCCCCAAGTGCCTTTACCACACCAACAGCAAGGAAATTAAAACACCGGCTGTGCTCTGAAGACCCCACAAGAAGTCTCACACAGGCCTCTTGGAGTTCTGCTGTGGGTTCCGGGATGGGAACCTGAGAAGGGGCAAGCCGGGTCAAAGGAGGGCCTGCAGCTGCCAGAGAGGCATCTGGCCAGCAGCCAGCTCTGGGTACCAGGACACCACTCCCAAAACTCAGCACTCCACTCCGAGCACTAGCTTCGGCTTTCCTCAGCCTGCCCCCTGTTTACCTCACCAGGATGGAAGACCTGTAAGCAAAGGACGCTGAAGGAAGGCCCATGCTCAATGAACGCCTGCACAGAGACGGTCCCTTCTGTCTACTCTCCCTTTGGGTCCTTGATACCACGACCCTTTGACCTCAGAGATCAAAAACTCCCTGACCTCTGCAGCTCAGTACTCACAGGAGAGGTTGCTGGGTTTCCTGTTAGGAACGGACCCAGTCGTGACCGCCGCGCCCACAACCCCCACCGTTTTCGGTGGAGCGGTCGTGGTCTCTGAGTTCGGTGGAGCCGTCGTGGTCTCTGAAGTCTGGTCCTGCCGAGGAAGGCGAAGCCTGCCGGAGGGGCAGATGCCCCTGGAGGCACAGGAGACTCCAGGGCCTGTCGGGGCTGCGGTGGACAGCGTCCCCGGGGGTTCTCCTGCGGCCAGGCAGCCTGTGGAAGGTCATGAGCGGGTCAGAGGCGGCCACGGGTGGGCGTGCCGGGGAGGGCGCTGGGGACGGATGCGCTCACCTGCAGGCCGCCGAGGCAGGAGCAGCAGCAGCAGCAGCAAGAGCAGGAGAAAGGCGCGGGCGCGGGCGCGGGTGTGGGAGGCCCCAGGCACACGGGGACCCTGAGAACCCTGCCCACGGACCCCTGCCCCGCACCAGGACTCCATTGCAACGCTAGGTTCCTCCACAATGGCGCCCTCCATCGGGCACCTCGTGGCGCTCTGGTGCCCAGCCTGCGTGGCGCCCCCTGGATGCCATTCGCTGGGGCGCTCCCGCCAAAGGAGCGCAAGGAGTGTATGCCTTGAGTTTTTCCTCAGACTCGTGGGGGATTTCTCTGGGTCCCTTTGCCTCACCTCAGCTAATTTCTAAGCTTCCGTGCTATGTCCACTGGCAGCCGCAGCAGCGAGCGGAAGGCCAACCCCGACGTGTCAATACCCTTACCCGCCTCTGCCTTCAATGCATCCATACCTTCAATGAATACTAACAGCGCAGGCCATTGTCCCAGGGCACTGATGAAGCAAAGTAATGTGTTCATTAGGGGTTCACTATGTAGCCCAGGCTGGTCTCGAACTCACCGCAATTCTGCCTTGGCCTCCCAAGTGCTGGGATGATAGGTATGAGTCGCCAGGCTTGGCTTTGATGACGATTTTTAAAGGCTGCAACATTTGAAGCAATGTGCTATCTAGATCCACTTACTGAGGCTAGGGAGCCATAAGGGAGAAGTGATGGTATCCATTGGTCAACAGTGAGAACAGAAGGTCACTTTGTTTGGGCTTTTGAGTTAGTACATTTAAAAGGTAATGTAGATTAGTCCTGGGAGCCTTAGTGCAAGGATATTGGAAATTTTTAGCCTAATAGACAAAGTAACATTCTCACCTTTTTGTTTTGTTTTGTTTTTTGTTTTGTTTTGTTTGTTTTTCAAGACAGGGTTTCTCTGTGTTGCCCTGGCTGTCCTGGAACTCACTCTGTAGACCAGGCTGGCCTCGAACTCAGAAATCCGCCTGCCTCTGCCTCCCAAGTGCTGGGATTAAAGGCGTGCGCCACCACCGCCTGGCGATATTCTCACTTCTTATCAAGGCCTTGGTTCTTGGGAGAAACACCTGAGCAGACAATTTAGTGTTCCTAGCCCAGGGAACAAAAGCAAACACTGCCACCACATTTCTGCCTCCCCATGGGGGAAGGGGAACTGTTGCTCTTGGCCAGCAGACCTGAGAGGTCTCACTGACAGAGGTCACTGAAACACACCAGGAGTCCCGATGCAGTCTCTTCACCTACATCACCCAACCCTGCCAGGGACAGAGGAGAAACTGACTGGGATCTGGAGACCCCTCAGCGGAAAGTTAGGGGTTGGCAGAGACAAGAAGGCAGCAGAACACAGCTGGTAGAGCCAAGGCTCTCATCTGACCTTGGGAAGTCTCTTAGAAAGAAGTTAGTTCTTACAGGAGGGCCTGAGGAAAGACACAGGGAGGAGGCCCGGGAATATGGGAGCTACTGAAATGCTAGATTCACAGAGCAGGGACTTCAAGCCCCAGTCAACAAGAGTGAAAGCTACAGGCTGGAGAGCCGGGCTAGTGGTTAAGAGTGTGTGCCGACAGAGAAACCCTGTCTGGAAAGAAAGAGTGTGTGCTGCTCTTTCAGAAGACCTGAGTCTGAGTCCCAGGAGCCACAGCTGGTACCCATAACCGCTTGCAACTGCAGCTCTAGGGGAAATCTGGCACTCTTGCTTCCATGAGCATCCACATCCATGTGCCCCTGCACTCACATAAATGTAATTTCTTAAAAAAAATAGGAAATTCTAAGGGAAACAAGGGAAGAACCTCCAGGATCACCCAACACACCTATGAGAGACATGGAGTAAGAGTCTCAGACATGGAGTAAGAGTCTCAGGCATGGAGTAAGAGTCTCAGACATGGAGTAAGAGTCTCAGAGAGCCTCAGCTTGAGAAACAGCCAAATTTTATGAGGGACGTGTCCCAAAGGGTCAAAGTCAAGAACATGGTAACTTTCAGATGGCTCAAAAGGTTCAAGAGCATCTTCATTGAACAACTGGGGAACAAAACCCACAGTGGGCCGAGGGCCCTTCCCCAAAGTCCCTCTGTCCTGAAGTCCTGTCCAGCCTCCGGTATCCACATCTTCTGAGGGCAGAGCAGAGAGGAGGGAGAAGTAGTCTCTGGGAGTGGCTGTCACAGAAACACAGCTCACAAGAGCCACAGGGAGCCCAAGGATACCAGCAGAATGTAGCCAGTGAGGATGAGCGGGCTCAGGAAGGAGGGAACAGCCATGCTGGCAAACTTCAAGTCGCCGATCTGTCTCTTGATCCAGTGGGTGAAGTAGGAGGTGCTGGTGTAGATGCTTGGGAATTGGCGACGGCCACAGCCAAAGTTCCAGCTCACCACGCCCATCTGGATCCAGGTCTTGTTCATCTGGCAAACCAGGGAGCTCCCGGAAGTGTCCTGCAGTGGGGAGGGGAGGGCGCGGGGGAGGGGGGACAGGAGGTGTCAAGTAGCAGCAATATTTGCTAGATTAGGTCTTTGTTGTCCTCAAGGATGAGACCCAAGAATGAACCTGTTGTGTGACATGGAAATTCAGTACTAAGGTCCTGGCTTGGGACTGCACTGGCCTCTTCGTCGGTCTGCTAGTTCACTGACCACTGAGCCATCCTGAAGCCCTGGTGGGTCTCTAAAGTACAATTGTTGATCTTCCCATAGTTTTGCTTAGAGAGGGAGATCTTAGAAGCTTTGACCAGCTCCTCTGCTTGTGTGCACAGGCAGGCATATCCAGAAGAATAACCTAACAGTGTCATACATCAAAAGGTAACAGTAGGTTCCTTACTATTTAAAGAAGATTCTTTTTATGGACTTCTTGTTGCCCAGTGACAGAGCATTCACCTAGGATGCATGGGATCCTGAGTTCTATCTGTAGCATAAGAAAATGGGGATGGGGGAACCCTTTTGTATCATTTGAAATTTTTATGAACCAGGAAAGAGCTAATATGTATGTATGGATGGATGGATGGATGGGGATATATGTGTATGTGTGTGTGTCACTGAATGTTAGGCTCAAAATACTAGGAAAAGAATTAGTAAGAGTAACTCAAGTATTTGAGAGCAAAGGAATGGTTAACTTGTGGAATGAAACTGGGGCGGGGGGGGGGGATACAATTACCCTGTGGTGTGAATGAAAACAGAGAAGAGAACCTGTACCCGCAGAAAAATGTTCTCTCCCAGAACCTTAAGACTGTTTATGCCAGGCAGTGGTGGCGCACGCCTTGAATTCCGTAGCATTTGGGAGCCAGAGGCTGGCAGATTTCTGAGTTCGAGGCCAGCCTGATCTACAGAATGAGTTCCAGGACAACCAGGGCTACATGGAGAAACCCTGTCTCGAAAAACAAAAACAAAACCAAAAAAAGTTAGTGTTGAAGACTGACAGGAAATCTGATTAACCCAATAACTATGTATAAAACAACTTAAAATGGTGTCTAGGAACAATCCATCACTAGAAAACCTGTCGATGTCTCTGTGGCACTTCAACCCAATCTTCAAAGATGAGGCAATTTGTGTTACTTCAAATGTTCCAAAAACATGAACAAATTATTTTCCATGTGCAGTTCTCATGATTAACATGAAACTTAACAAAGGGAATGACTTTCTCTAAACACCTTTTAAGAAAATATTAATTTATTTTCTTTTATGTGCATAAGTTTCTTTTATGTGCATAAGTGTTTCACTGCACATGCCTGTGCAGTACATGTGTGCCTGGTGTCCCCAGAGGTCATAAGAGGGTGCCATATCCCCTAGAACTAGAGTTATGGATGGTTATCAGCCACCAGTGGGAGTTGGGAATCAAACTGAGGTCCTCTGCAAGAACTAGTGTGTTGAGGTTTGATCATTTGATATGCCTTGTGGTGATAAATTAAATACTGACCCCCTAGGGCTGGCTGCTTCCAGGAATGAGAGAATCCAACTGTACAGTGTGACCTTGCTCCCAAGAGTAAAACTATTGGTTAAATAAAGGTACTGACAGCTAATAGTTGGGCAGAAGAGACATAAGTGGGGTTGGGGGTTTCCGGGCTTGGAGTCTGAGGAGACTACAAAGAAGGAGAGGAAGGTGGAGAGAGAAGATGCCATAGGGTAAGAATCTTAAGATCACGGCCATGAAGGCTGGCCAGCTGAAGTTAAGAGCAGCCAAGATGGAGCAGGAATGACTCAGGGTTACAGTTAGGAAAGTAGATTCTAATAGCGTGGAGGGTAGAGAGATCTGCTCAGCTTCAGTGTTGACAAGACTTAGATGCTTGTGCATCTTTTATCTGAGAACTGAGTGCTCAAAGAAGGGCAGAAGCCTCCGACTGAGATTAAATCCATTTGACAACACAACTGCTGACAACTCTCAACATCTTAAAGTGGACCCTGGCCTCACTGGAGGAAAAAAAAAGGCTACATGGTTTATCCTACCGACAATTGCTTGTTCCCTAAGGCCAGGCCTCTCTGGACCTGACTCTACCCGAGAGCCCAGCAGTGTTTGTTGGATGTAAATAAATTATAACCCAACTAGCTGCCTTCCTAGAACTTAGGGGACTCTAGGTTACATTATCTTAGGGTATATTAGCCACTAAGTTAAAGACAGAACCTACATTGCCACTCCACTTAGACTTGGGGGTAAACTTCCCATAATCCTTTGGTGCGTCAGTGACCCATAGGCATTTGTTTCTTTTCTCAGACATTCTGTCAAGACTACTTGACAGTTAATGTTAAACTACTTTTTAACTTACATGCTTTCGAGCATATGAACCTTCAGTCTAAGAGATACTTACCTTTTTACTTGTAAACAAAGTATGTTTCCCTGTAAAGAACTTATCTTCTAAAGGAGTTCTGTCTTTTAATTCAGGAGAGTCAGGACTTAGGAGAAAAATTAAACCATTTTCTCAAGAAAACATGAGTCTGGGGACTGGGGAGATGGCTCAGAAGTTAAGAGCACTTGTTGCTCTTGCAGAGGACCCAGATTCAGTTCCCAGTGCCCACAACCACGTCCAGGGGATCTAATGCTCTCTTCTGGGCTTTACACACACCAGGCATGCACACAGTGCACAGACAAATATGCAGGCAAAGCACCTATACACATAAAGTATTTTAAATAAGAAAGTGAAAGATAACAGCTCAAAAGCATTATGGACTAGAAGCAGCAGTGATTGGAACTTACAGAATAGTACTTTGTCTGCAGAAGTGTTAGCCAGGGCCTGGCCCAGATCTGCAGGCGTGTGGCTAATATTCAGGGGTATTAAAATGGCTACAGAACTGGGCGTGGTAGTGCAAGACTTTAATCCTACCACTTCAGCATGCAGAGGCAGGTAGATCTGTGAGTTCAAGGCAAGTCCGCCTGGTCTAAATGGTGAGTTCCAGGCCTACCAGGTCTATGTAGTGAGATCCTCTCTAAATAACAAAAAATAAATAAAAAAATAAAAAAATAAAAAATAAACAAGGAACTTTCTATGGGCAAGGGCAAAAAAAAAAAAAAAAAATCACCCCTGTAATGGTTTGAATGAGAATGGCCCCCATAAGTTAGTGTTTGAATCCTTCCTTCGGGAGGATTGGAGGTGAGGGCTTGTGGGAGGGCGTGTTACAAGGGGTAGGCACTGAGGTTCCAAAGGCCTCCAGCCATCTCCAGAGTGTTTTCTGCTTCCTGATTCCAGATGTGAATGCTCAGTAGCTGCTCCAGAGGCAGGCTGTCTGACTACTGCCATTTTCCCTGTTGTGATGGTGATGGGCTATCATCTTTCTAGAGCCATAAACCTCAAATAAACACCTTCTTCTCTAAGTTGCCCTGGTCATGGTGTTGAAGCACAGTCATAGATAACTAGCTAATACAACGTCTTCCCCCCATGACCACCCCTCCCCAATACTGGAAAATGGAAATTCAGACTTTTGTACTGGGTCTCTGATGGCCACATGCAAAGGAAATTTAAGCCAAGAACTGAGAATGTTGTACACATTTAACCCCAGCACTTGAAAGGCAGAGGCAAGTGGATCTCTGTGAGTTTGCAACTAGCTTCATCTACACAGTAAATTGCAGGACAGCCAGGGCTAGGTAGAGAGATGTTGCCTCAGTATGACCCCTCCCCATGCTGCCTGCCCTCACCCTATCTACACAGTCCACACCTGACAAGTGTCCAGGCCCCATTCCGAGCTTGTACATAACATGTCATTCCCAATGAACTTCTTCTGGTTCTTCAGCAGGAGGAACTGGTATCGATGATTGCAAATTTCATTGTTTACAATCCTGACGGCCAAGCCTTGGACACTATAGGGAGTCTTTGGGGCTCCTATGGAGAGAAAGATCTAGTCATGCCTTCAACTTTGGAACCTGTTTCCAACTCAAGAGTCATTTGTGCATGAGAGGACATGTCCTGAGATGATCATTCATAAAAGCTGCCTGACTTTCAAAATTGTTCCCACTCATTGAGAAAACTAAGAACCAAGGATGGCACACAACTTTAATCCCAGCATGTAGAAGGCAGAGGCAGGTGGATATCTGAGTTTGAGGCCAGCTTGGTCTACAGAGTGAGTTCCAGAATAGCTAAGGCTATGTAGAGAGACTTTGCCTCAAAAACAAATAAACAAACCAACGACGGCAACAAACTAAACTAAAACAAAACGAGTGAAGCAAAAGTCTCCCAGGGGCTTGGGGTGAAAGCCAAGTATCAAGTGAGAACAAGGAGATATTTCCCCAACAATTCTGGGTCTGTGAGAATAAGCATTGGTTCACTGCTCCTGCGAATGGCAGCAAGATCCTAGATGGCTAGATATGGCACCTGATGCCGGCTGAAAGGTTGCTAGGACTCCAAATAACACCAACAGGGCTGCATCTCTGAGAATTATGGGTACATACTGACTAGAGAGGCCACCTCCATGCCTCATCATATCCGCCAATGCAGATCCCCTATGAGCAGCCAAAGATTTAATTTCCTACTCTGCTGAAGGCTAACGACTTCGTGTAGGATCTGATCTAACTGGGCTTTGGGGGTTGGAGAGATGGCTGAGCAAGTACACCAAGCCTGATGAACTGAGCTTCATCCGAGGGCCCTTGGGGTGAAAAGAGAGAATCAACTCCTCAAAAGTTGCCCTCTGACTTTCAAGTACACACTGTGGCACATGTACGTCAGCACAGGTACACACACACACACACACACACACACACACACACACACATATTTTAACTTTGGAAGCTGAGGTCCTCATGGGTCACTTGTCTCTCTTATCCTTGAATGCTGAGTGTATCTTTGGGCTCAGGAAATGCTTGCAGATGACAAAGTGAATGAAGAAATGAGCGAATGACCCCATAACCATGTTCTGCAGAGACAGATGTCTTGAGACCTCTGCTCTCCTGTACTCACCTTTGGCATTTTCGAGTCCCCATCCGACGACCCAGCACATGGTGCCAATGCTTGGCTTGAAATTGATAGAAGGGAGACAGATTGGCTGGATGAGGGGGGACCAGGTGACAGGATACTTGAGCTTCAGGATGGCGATGTCATGGGACATGTGATTGATGAAGTTCTCATGAATCACAATTCTAGTGACCAGGAGTTCTGAGGTGCTGTTGTCCGGGAGGGTCTGGACTCCCACCTTCACAGTGTAGTTAGCCGGGTTCTTGGATCTGGAGGCCCAGGGAAGAGGCAGGTCACTAGTAATAAGGCCATGACTGACTATAAGGTTCTGAGTGATAGGCTACCTCGAATAATGCCCTCTACTCCCAAATGCCCAGATTCACCAAGACCCATCCCCACTCCCTAGCCCCCCACCAAGGCCTGAAAGCCAAGCCCCCAAATGAGGATGCCCGGGAGCTGACCTTTGAAAGCAGTGTGCAGCAGTGAGGATCCAGTGGTGGTGGATGAGGGAACCGCTGCAGACGTACACTCCCAGGAAAAGAATGCTTACCTGCCATGGCCACTTGCCTACCTCCACCACCTTCCCGTTTACCACCTTGCAGGTTACATTGGTCTGACCACAGGACCAGAACCAGGGTCCTGAGGAGAGAGTGGAGAGAGGGATGCAAAGGGTAGACCTCGCCCCACAGGCCATGGCAGACTGTCAATGCATCTTCCTGCTGTGTCCCAAGCAGTCACTGCCATTTGGATAAGTCAGGAGGGACTGAAGATACCACCTCAAAACTCAGAACCACAGACCCAGAAGCAGCTGGAGGCCCCAGTTATAAAGAAACTCCCTTAATCAGCGGAGTCCAGACAACTGCCTGACACTTGTTATGGTTATGAGCAATCACTCCAGGACTCATTCTTGCCCATGGTTTGTATGGATGACTCGGGGGGGGGGG
>NW_022196906.1:104743945-104782702 GCF_008632895.1 Mastomys coucha | reverse complement strand
ATAGAAAGGAGAGAATCACCAGAGTGGTGAGATCATCAGCTCAGAGCAAGTGTTGGGGCCTCGTGCCCAGGATTCCTGTTGGTTGTATCTAAAAATACTTTTTTTTTTCTTTTTTTTCTTTTAGAGACAGGGTTTCTCTGTGTAGCTCTGGCTGTCCTGAAACTCACTCTGTAGACCAGGCTGGCCTCGAACTCAGAAATCCGCCTGCCTCTGCCTCCCAAGTGCTGGGATTAAAGGCGTGCACCACCAACGCCCAGCAGTTGTATCTAAAAATACATGGACTGTTTTTTTTTGTTTTTGTTTTTTGTTTTTGTTTTGTTTTTTTGAGACCGGGCTTCTCTGTGTAACCCTGGCTGTCCTGGAACTCTGTAGACTAGGCTGGCCTCGAACTGACAGAGATCTACCTGCCTCTGTCTCCTAGGTAAAGGTATATGCCACCTCTGTCCGGCTTTCTCTCCTCCTCCTCCTCCTCCTCCTCCTCCTCCTCCTCCTCCTCCTCTCCCTCCTCCTCCTCTCCCTCTTCCTCCTCATCCTCTTCTTCTTCTCCTCCTCCTCCTCTTCCTCCTCCTCTTCCTCCTCTCCCTTCTCCTCCTCCTCTCCCTCCTCCTCCTCATCTTCTTCTTCTTCTCCTCCTCCTCCTCTTCCTCCTCTCCCTTCTCCTCCTCTCCCTCCTCCTCTTCCTCTTCCTCCTCCTCCTTCTCCTCCCTCCCTTCTTCCTCTCCTCCTCCTTCTTCTTGCAGTGATGTTTTACTGCACAACTCTAGCCACAGAGAGGCTTGCCCGCCTCTCCCTGGCCTCAAGAACAGGGACAGAGGATAGGAGCTTGCATTGAACTGGAGATAAGATTGAGATTTTTAGTTTTTGTACTAAACTAGTTAGTTTTGTTAACTAACTAGTTTTTATTGTTTTTATTAATTCGTTCTATTTTTATGTGTATGGTCTTTTGCTTGTATATACATCTGCACATCATGTGTGTGCCATACACAGAAGGATATAAGATTCCTTGGAACTGGAATTACAGATGGTTGTGAGCTGCTTGACCTGGGTGCTGTCAATCAAACCTCTGGGAGAATAGTCAGTATTCTTAACTGATTAATCATCTTTCCAGTCCCTGCTTTTCTTTTTCTTTTTTAAAATACAGGGTCTAGCCGGGCAGCGGTGGTGCACGCCTTTAATCCCAGCACTTGGGAGGCAGAGACAGGCAGATTTCTGAGTTCAAGGCTAGCCTAGTCTACAGAGTGAGTTCCAGGACAGCCAGAGCTATACAGAGAAACCTTGTCTTGAAAAACCAAAATAGATAAATTAATTAAATTAAATAAAATACAGGGTCTATGTAGCCCAGGCTAGGCAGTCAAAGTAACCAAGGTTGATGGTGTAATCCTGATTTCCCTTTATCTCCTGAGTGCTGGGGTTACACATGTGTGCCATCATGCACAGTGGGAGTGAGGTTTGCTGTTTCTTGGTGGGAGGAACTTTTGTTGTTGTTGTTGTTGTTGTCTTGTTTATTTTAAATAGGACATTTCATCACACATGGTCACTGAGCTCCTCAAACAGGGTGGAATGGACTACATCACACCATCAGAAGCTGCCATGACAGAGTCTACTTCCTTCAGCAGTACACCATGCAATGTAGAAGAGTGTCAGGACTTGACAGTTACAGTCTGGGGGACTGTGGTGAGGATGGTTGAGGGGCAATGGGTAGCCCTAATAGCCAGGATAAACGAGCTATTAGCAGATAACACCTGGTAGGTCCCACCTTGTTGAAATCACTACGGTGTGGATGTAATGTGCATGTTCCTCTGAAGGTTCATATACAGAGTTGGGCCTCAGGAAGTGATATGGGGGTGTTAAGAGGTATGGTTTACGGTTGGGGAGATGGGTTAGGTCTCCTGCAAGCATGAGGACCTAGTGGATTCCCAGGCAGATGTGGCAATGGACACATCTGTAACCCCAGTGCTAGCGGGCCGACACAAGTAGATCCTAGGTGCTCTCCTGGCAGCCAGTATGACTGAAATGCTGAGTTCCAGGTTCAGTGAAAGATCTTGTCTCAAAAAATATGGTGGAGAAGTGATTGAGAGCAACATCTTGATGTCAACCTCTAGCCTACACATGCGCCTGCACAGGTGAACATGCTCACAGGGGCAGAGGTGGAATCTGGTGAGGGGTTTTAAGATCAGTAGGGACATGTCCTCAAAGGAGTCTAGGACCCCACCAAGCCTCTCTCTGCTTCTGACTTTATGTAAGTATCCACTACCTTCATTAGAAGGTTTCTTCTCCTACCCTCAAACTCTACCCCATGTGACAAATCTTTAGAGTCCCCAGCCCCTGCTGCTATCAGGTATATGCTCCCTTGTCATAGACTCCTGTGGGTAGAATGTTTTTACTTTCACCTCCTGGCCTTCCACAGGGGTTACAGGGACCGTACAGACCCTTACGTCTTCACACAGTACTGCCTGCCTCTCTGGATACTCAGATCGTGTCTACATCCCATCTCCATGCCTGTCTCCTTTATCCCCACCCCTACCCCAGAGAGCCACATTCCTGGACTTTCTCATACACAATGGTAAGCTTGTGGCCATTCATTGTTGCTGCTGTTTCTTCTTCTTTATGGACACTGGTAGTTTTTAATGAGTATGCCCCCTATAGGCTCATATATTTGAATGCTTTTCCATAGTGACTGAGAAGGATTAGGAGGTGTGGCCTTGTTGGAGGAGGTGTGTCACTGTGGGGTGAGCTTTGAGGTTTCAAAAGCCCACACCAGACCCAGTCTTTGCCTATAACTCAAGGACCAAATGTGAGTCCAGTTACTGCTACAGCACTATGCCGACCTTCCTGTTGCCATAGTCTAGCCTTCTGAAACTGTAAGCAAGCCCTCAATCAAACGCTTCCTTTTATAACTTGCCTTGGGCGTGGTGTTTCATCACAGCACTAGACTAGTGACTAGGATCTTTTTGTTTCTGATTCCAGTCTTTCTCAACCAAGCCCGTTCAGTGTTGAGAGTCAGGAGACAGCGTAAGAAGCTTACCCTCTCTTTTCCCATAAAGCAGCAACCCCAAAGGGAGCCAAAGTTCCGAGAAAAGAGCTTCACCAGTCCCACAGCGACAACTCTGAGGGTAAGACGGGCCCTCTCCTCAGCTTCCTCGCCCTCTGTCAGATCACAGGGTCTCAAATAACAGATCCTTCAAGATCTTGTGTCCAAGACAGAACTGACCCCAACCTTCCTCTAAACCTTATACAGGACTCATGCGATTCAGTCTGGAGATGCTAACAGTAGGTATCGGTGCCAAGGAGGGAGCATGATGGCTTGATTTTAATATTTGTATTATTTTTGACTCGGTGTATGTGTGTTATGGCGATGTGTTTGCATGTGCATGCGAATGCAGGTGGATTCTTTGGAGCTAGAGTAGTTTCAGGCAGTTGTGAGCTGCCTCAGATGCGGGTGCTGGGAACCAAACCTAGGTCCTCTGGAAAACAGTGCACTCTCTTAACCACTGAGCCATCTCCGTAGCCACGATGGGTTCTTTGTGTCCTTCATGTGCAGTGTGCTGCAGATCAACCTGGTCCCAATGCCACTCTTCCATCTGTAGCAGGCACTCAGGAATTCAAATGGATTCCACTTCAGACCTTGATACTCTGTCTTGATGTTCTAGAAGCTGGGCACCACCACTTACAAACAGGATCCTGATACTTTTGTTGCTTTCATAGGTGGCCACCCAAAAGATTATTGGCTTTGTGGACTCTATTCCTGTAAGGTCATAGCTGACTCCCACACCCTCACCAGAGGCATAGCAGCTAGTTCCCATGCTGGGGCCTAACACTGCACATAACCTAACCATCCTGAAAACATCATTACTGCTTGACAGCCCAGTGAAGTTCAGGGTTCGGTCACTCATTCAACAGTGCACTAGTTCAGGAGAGAAGTGTCCCACCATGATGGAAGAAGACAGCACCCAAGCTGGGGGATATGCACCTGATTCCCTGTTACCACACCAGCTAGCTTCCTCTCAGGCACAAGATGTATGCCAGCAGGTGACTCAAGGTAGGGCTCCTACCATAAGAACTACCTTTTTCAGGAAGAAGCTACATATCCTCTGCCACTCAAATATTTCAATTTCAAAGCATCTATTGAAAGTTGTTTGGTTTTGTTGTTGTTTGTTTGTTTTTGTTCTGTTTTGTTTTGAGTCCTGGTTCTACCACACAGAAAGCACTAAGGCTGGACCCAGGTTTCCTGGGTGGAACGGAGGCCCCAGCATCCACCACTGAGGTGTAAACTGTCTCATCTGAGAATTGCTGTAGGATGAGGGGACACTCATGACAACGCAGTCATTGTCACAAGTCCTAAGATTCCCAGGCAAACTCATCCATATAGTGGATGTTAGTTCATTCCCTCATCTACTTGTGCTCACCCTGAAAACTGATGCTGGTGCCACCCTGTATGGGACACCTGGGTCATGAAAGGTCACAGCTCACACCCATCCCACCAGCCTCCTGAGGATACACCCATCCCAGTACTGACAGATAGGAGGACAACCAATGTAGACACCAGGTTCTCAGATCCCTCCTGGTCTCTCTCCTACCTTCCACATGGGGCAGATTATTAAGTCTGGCAGAAGAAAGTGGAGGTGAGAGAAGACCCTGAGGATCTACTGATCCACACGCCATGGCAAGGAGTCCAGCCCTTACTGCTCCTTAGAACAAGATGGAGCGTCTCCGTGGTACAAGGATTCTAGAACTCAGTTGTTTACTTAGGATCGAAGATGGCAGGCCTCTGCCCAAGGGTAGGGGCTCACCCTGCTGAAGCAACCTCAAGAGGTCGGTTGCCACAGCCATGGAGGGGGGCTGTCAGAAACAACCCTGGAATGGTGCTCTGGGGGTTCGGTGCTGAGCCTGTGACCGACCACGCCTGGTCCGTTACAATGTCTCCCAAGCCCAGCTCTCAGCAAGGGCCTTCATGATGCCCTCATGCCTATCTCTGAGCCTGTGACCTTGTCCCTTGTTGCCTTGATAGAACCAGGGGTGAGGTTTGTGACAGTGTCTTACGGTTAGCCTCTGGAGTTCCCCTGAGTTCCCATCAGCCTCCACGGGTGAGCCCCTAGAGATACGAAAACTAAGACACAAGTCCTTTGCATAGTGTATAAGTGCTCTATGACTGGAGACTTCCATTTTCCCTCAGGGATTGTATTTTTAAAAGAGAGCAGGACCTGGGGAGGGTGAGGGATGGGTGGGGTGCTGGTGTGGGGCTGCTGGGGAAGGAGGACCTGCCGGCCGAATCTTTATCCTTCAACCGAATAAACGGTGTCTAGGGACACCTCCCCACCTCTCCACTTGAGACATCTTCTTCTTCCCCCAAGGATTCATGTTCCTCACAGTGTTCATGGCTGCACCCCACTTCTGCTGCCCCCTGCCACCCGTGGTGCTGAAGGCCCAGAGGGGCATACTCTTACAGGCTGCTGAGGGGGACGAAATGATATGATCACTGTAGAGTGCCATCTAGTAAAGCAGATAGATGTACAGAGAACACAAGCTTCACCCTACGAACAGCTCTAGAGGCGGCAAGATGGTGAAGGACAGAGGCAGACTTCACAGGGGGCTGCTGGGAAGCCCCATGGGGAGGGCCCGCCTGCTGCCTCAGAGAATGGATGGATGCCCAGTGGCTCCCGAGGACTGAATGTTGCTGCACATGGCTCTGTGGAAAACCCCATAACACGGATGAATAAGGCCTCTGAAATGGAATTGTACTTGCTGTGTGATGTTCAAAAACAAGCAAATCAAACTTTTCCCCTTGGGTATTGGTGGTAGAAAATGGGAGTTCCTATGGCCGGATGCTCTCTACACAGCAGAAAGGACATAGAAAGGGGAGAGAAAGTGTAGCGAGAACTTAGAGAAACTCTCTGCCTCTGTGAAAAATAATACTTTCTTTTAAAATATTTATTTCACTTTATGTGTGTTTGCCTGAAAAAATTATATATATATTTATATGTATGTATGTATGTATGTATGTATATATGCACCATGTGTGTTCAGCACCCACAGAGGCCAGAAGAGCGTGAGTAACCCCTACCCCAGATCCAAGTTATAGACAGTTGTGAGCTGCTGTTACGTGTTGCAGAGAGGGAAACCTGGGACCTCTGGCAGCAGCAGCAAGTGCTCTTAACTGCTGAGCCATCTCTCCAGCCCCATCTTTCAAAAGACTTTTGAGAAGAAGAAAGGCATTTGGTCAATAAAACAAAGATAGTAAAATAAAAACCAAGCATATCTGTAATCAAGTGAAGAAAATGTATACAATTCTATTTTATGAAGAAAAATATTGTGCATGTATGGGTAGTTTTGCCTGCATGTATGTCTGTGCTCCTGGCACCCAAGGAGGCCAGAGAGGGCGTCAGGTTCCCTGGAGCAGCAGGTCCCCTGGAGCAGCAGGTCCCCTGGAGCAGGACCTGCAGGTGGCTGCTAGCTGTTGCGCAGATGCAGGATTTAACAGTGATATCTCTGTTGCTATTTGTTCTCTTACTTGGAAACTTCATGGGGGTGGGAACTCTGCTCTGCCCGGGACTCTACAGGAAGTTCAACTGACTCAGCCGCATTTCCCAGGCAATTTCTGCGGGGTGTTCTTAACACCTGAATCAATGGTATCTATCTATCTATCTATCTATCTATCTATCTATCTATCTATCTATCTATCTACCTATCTGTCTGTCTGTCTGTCTGTCTATCATCTATCTATCAAATATCTATCTATCATTTATTCATATCAGCTATCTATCATCTATTTATCTATCAATCATCTATCATCTATCTATAGATATCATTTATTATTTATGTATCATCTACCTACCTACCTATTATCCAACCATCTACCTATTTATTATTTTAGTTTTTTTTTTTTTAAGATTTATTTATTATATGTAAGTGCACTGTAGCTGTTTTCAGACACCCCAAAGAGGGCATCAGATCTCATTACGGATAGTTGTGAGCCATCATGTGGTTGCTGGGATTTGAACTCACGACCTTTGGAAGAGCAGTTGGCACCCTTAACCACTGAGCCATCTCTCCAGCCCAGTTCTGTTTGTTATACATTCAATAAACTCACTTATTCAAAACCCAAAGTATGGCTGTCATAGATCCTTCTCCAAACCGTCTAAAATAGAACTCTAAGGTGAATAGACAAATCCTTTTTGTGTGTTTTTGTGTGGTAAGGCTCTCAGAAAACCACAGACTGTACAGGTGTAAAGTACAGGAGGTATTGACAAGATTTGAAGAGCACAATTGGCAAGGAGGAAGCAATGGGCTGAAGCACAAACTTTGTTCAGCAAGTGTTTTCAATTCAAATGCACGAAGCATTCAGATTGGGCCATCAGGCCTTTGATGTGCTTTGTAACTTTCTACAGTGGGAGGATCATGCTTAAGGAAGGAAGGGGGGATGGAGGGAGTGAAAGAAGGGCGGTAGGAAGCTGGCTAGCTCCACAGCTGAGTCTAGAGTTCTGGCCTGGATTATCACTGCTGGCCCGCAAGGCATTATTTCATCTGCCCCCTGACATGTGACCATGATACAAGTCTGGAAGCTGAGCCCGCAAGCCTTTATTCCTATGTCCCAGTACTAGAAACACAGCAGAAACCATAAGCCCCAGAAATAGGGGCTCCTCCCATCTACCAGAACTTCCAGAATCACCTCCTAAAAACAGGGGCAGGGGAGAAAAAAGAGAAGAGAGACAGCTCATGCTCACACACAAATTTAATCTCTGCTCTTGGTCTGAAATTCCAGAGTGCTGCTTCTGAGCTATCCTTCCCTTCTCCTGGTTAGTCAAGCAAGGGCCTAGTCACCCACCATAGCCCTCCCTGCGAGGCTGCCAAAGCAGAACCCAAGTTCTCCGGGGACCCTGACTCTTGTGGAATATGGACATGCCACCTGTGCTCAGTCATCTACCTAGTGCCTGTCCAGCAGAGGCAAAACAGGAAGAGGAAGGGGTGGGGAAGTCATGGGCTCACTGGGAACTGCAGCAGCCAGGGCAGGAAAAGAAGCCAGGATGTCCTGCGGGGCCCCGACAGCGCCCCACGGCTCATTTGCTCCTTGATCCATATGGTATATTTGGTGATGCGGGTGTATACACTTAGATTTGGTACTTTGGCGCAGGCCTTCTCCCATGAGAATACCCCAGCCAGAATCCATCTGCCATCGACTTCACAAGCCAATGGCCCCCCGGGGTCTCCCTGGAGAAGACAAAGACGGAGGCTCTGCTGGGACCAAAGGACCTACGATGCCCACAGTTTGAGAAAATCATTTCTCCTGGAGCTCACTAGCTGGGGCCCCTTGGCTTCTCAGCTGGAGACTACGCATATGAATTGCAGCCAGTAGCAGCCATAACGGCGGTGAGAGCAGAGCCTGGTGACAGTAAGGGGGAAAGAGGCCAAGCCCGAGGGACCTGAACCCCACCCCAGGACTCACTCCCCAGAAAGACAGTTGCCAGAATGCTCCCAGAAACTCACGTAACACAAGTCCTCCCTATAATTGGTGGTACAGATCATGTTCTTCCGGATAAGGGGGATAACGCGGGGATAGAAGGTCTTCATGTGGAAAATACTGTCACAATTCTTGTTGTCTATAACGAGTACCTCAGCCTCCCAAAGCTCTGAAGTCAGTGTCAACTTGGCTGTAGAGAGCATAAGGGATAAGCTGCGACCCCCCCCCCCGACTCTGCTCAGTCCTGGCTCTGCCCAGTGGCGTGGACCTTCCGAGCCTGCAGGTCAGCTGAGCTCTCCCCTACCACCCTAGCGCATCTTCCTCCCGGCGGTCTTTCCCTGCAGTGCCAGCGGACATAGCAAGCCCCTCAGCAGGCAAGGCTTTGGCTCAGGAGCCTCTTCTCCAGGAAGGTTTTGCTGCAGAACCCAGAAGGCTACTGAGTCCCAGCACAGCTACTTACAACTTGGGATGACAACTCTGTGATTCCTCTTTCCATGGCGTTTGTTCCCTTCACTGTAGCCGACGGTTATGTCCAGGCATCAGGTCAGCTATCTGTTCGGAGCTCAGCTCAGATCCCCTCATCTTTGCCTTGCTTGTTTTGTTGTAAACAGTCTCATGTGGTATCAAACTTCTGTACTTGAGGCTGACTTTGAACCCATCACTTCCTGGCTGCACCTCCCTAATGCTGGATTACAGGTGGCATTCATCCATACACCTGGCTTCTTCGACACTTGCTCTGTTGGCCTCTGTACTGCTCACCTCTAGTGCCCTATTCTGTGACTTCCTTTCATGCTGTTTCAGCTGTTTCAGTTGTGGCCAGGGAGGGAGGGAAGGGAGAAGGGAGGGAGGGGGACTTGGTGATTCCCCAACTGTTGCTTTTCTCTAAAAGGCAGATGGTCATGCCTACCAGCCCAAGCAGTCTCAGCCTTACTGCAGTGCTGTGTGAACCATGATGACAAGCACCATATGAAGAAAGACCACAGCCGCAGCCTCTTCAAAGGCACCACAGGGGAGGGGACAATAAAGACCCAAAGGGGCGGCGTCCCCAACCCATCCAACTCACCTGGGGAGTGCTGCTTCAGCTGGCCCCAGCCAGTTATCCAGCACTTCATCCCGACCTTCAAGTTGAAGTTGTGCTCTGGAAGACAGATGGGTTGCACGTACTTGTTGAAAGTGACGGGGATTTCAAGAGAGAGAAGGGCAATGTCGCTTCTGATGAAGTTCCGGCCCCAGTACTTGGGATGCATAATGATGTCACCCACGGGAATCTTCAGGGCCCAGGAGGAGCTGTTGGGGTTGAGGCTGCTGCTACCCAACATCACTGAGTATTCTTTGTTGCTGCAAGGAATGCAGGAGCCCACCTGTTAGACATCAGTTTCCCCGCACAACTACGCACCTGCCTCCTCCCAGGACCTTTCCTGTCTCTGAAGTCCACTCAGGCTGGGTTAACCCAGCCTGCGGAGCTCAAGGTCCAAGGCGTAACAGCTGTCTCATTCAGAGCCACACTGAGTGAAGGTGTGTTGGTGTCAGTGCCCATAAATATCTCCTGGTGTGGGAGTGGGGGCTAGGTTTTCCTGCTGCCCAGTTTAGGATACAGCCTCTATTGCTCGGGTCCCATCCCAACTTAGTCAGAGGATCTTGTGAGATCTTGAGGCTGGCCCTTCCCATGCTTCAGTATTTCCTCCTCCTGCATAGTTTCCAATTAGTATTGCGGAAGCTGGACTGGGCCCACAGTCGCTCTTGGTCTTTAGATCCTGGGTACACAGGTCACACTCACCTCTGGATGCAATGAGCCGCGGACACCACCCAGCTTCGATCAATGAGGGCTCCTCCACACACGTGCTCATTTTCTATCTGAAGGCTCACTTCCCAGGGCCAGTGGTGGCTCTCCTCCAAGTTGTCTGTCCACCAGGGTGTGCCACAAACTTCAGAACAGGCAAGGCAAGAGAGTACAGAGTCCACAGAGAGGAAAATCAGAGTGACCAGGAACACGCCACCCTTGGGGTGGGGTGGAGTCTCCAAGGCTGTAACATCAGGGGCTTCTTCCCATTTCAAAGAGAAGAGACTGGCAGGGATCGAGTAGTGGACCCCAAGGGTACTGAACCAGCCAAACAAGGACAATTGCAAAGATAGAGAAAGAGACAGACAACTGAGTCTCAGCTGGAGCCTGAGACTCACAGAGGGAGACCTATGCTCAACTTTAAGACAGTGCAGAAACAGATCAGGGCTTTCAAGATGACAAATGGCCGGGCGGTGGTGGCTCACACCTTTAGTCCCAGCACTTGGAAGGCAGAGGCAGGCGGATTTCTGAGTTCAAGGCTAGCCTGGTCTACAGAGTGAGTTCCAGGACAGCCAGGGCTACACAAAGAAACACTGTCTCGAAAAACCAAAAGAAAAAAAAAAAGATGACAAATGCTTTTCTTGCACAGGAGCCTGTTCTTCAAAAGCTGTGCTGTTGGCTGCATTTCTTTGATGCAAAAACAAACAAACAAACAAACAAAAAAACCTATGGCCTTCTTTACCCTAAGTAGTCTGGAGCTCACGGTTATTAGTTTGTCTAGGGGTCTACCAGTTGACAAGGTTTATGAATGAACGAATGAATGAAGGAACAAACATAGGTGCAGAGATTCTAAATAAAGTACAATGTGCTGCAGGGCGTGGTGGCAAATGCCTTTAAACCCAGTGTTCAGGAGTCAGAGGCAAGCAGATCTCTGTGAGTTCAAGGCCAGCCTGGTCTACACAGGGAGTCGTGGACAGCCAGGGCTATGTAGAGAGATCCCGTCTCCAAGAAACAGATAAAATAATAAAAATAAAAACAAAAAATTTAAAAAGAGGAGACGGAAAAACCTCAAAACATATTTATGAAAAGGAAGGGTGGGTTACAGGCAATAATATAACAAAGCAACTTAGGGGCTAAGGAGACAGATCAGTTGGTAAAGAGCTTGGTGTGCAGGCATGAAGACATGAGTTCAATCCCCAGTACAGGGTGAAGCCGGGCATGGTAGTACACACTTGTAATCCCCGTGCTAGGGAGGAAGGACGGGCAGATTGCTGGAGCACACTAGCCAGTCTATCCTAATCAGTAACCTCCCAACCAGTGACAGACTCTGTCTCCACAAACAGAGTGGGCAGCGCATGAGGAACAACACCTGAGTTTGACTTTTGGTCTCCACATGCACTTGCATGTGTGCGCATACACACACTCACACGTACACACACACATACCCCTCTAAATGAGACTGAATTGCAGAGGGAAAACTGAAAGGAGCAAGGCTTGGACAGAAGCAAGAACATAGTAAATCAACCTCACAGTCAGTAGTGGACCTTAGTGGAGTCCTGACAACCCAAGGCAAGTCCTATGATCCCAATCATGCGCTCCCTGGATCTAAGGAAAAAGATAGGACACGCTGGGATCTGGGCTCCTGAGACAACCACCCAGGAGGCTTGTTATGCAACTGTGGGAAAGGCTGAAAGCCTGAGCTGAATTAAAGTGGCTCTGCATTCCTATGGAAGACCCAGGCACTCTGTTCCAAACAGTAGGGTTGTGTCCTCGCAGCTGCATGTGCTCTTCCTACCAAACCAGAAACGCTGCTTAGGCAGAGACTGGGAGAGCATATTTTCCCCAGGATCTGCAACTTTCCCTGCTACGAGGCCCCATTGACCCACCTGGTTCCATGTGGTTCTCATTATAACCTGAGGAGGGAAGGACAACAGATGTGAGGCAGGAACTTGTGGCAGGGTAGCAGTAAAGGGGTGCTGCGTTGTCGTCGTAGTCGTCGTCGTCGTCGTCATCGTCGTCGTCGTCGTCGTCGTCGTCGTCATCATCATCAACTAGTCCATTCACTCATTCATGGAAGAGTACCTAATCTCATGCTGTTCCCCAGTCTGAAGTCACAGACTGGGAAACAAGGGTACAAGGGCCTATCTTGAGACACTCATTGCCCAGTCCACCATGTGGGCCTGGGCCAGAGGCATCAGGTGAAGCCAGAAGATGTGGCCAGTGGAAGAGACAGCTGAGAGGAGAGAATACCAGGAACTGTCTCAAAGAGGAGAAGAAAAAGATAAATATTGATTTTTAAAAATCCCTCCAGGAAGAAACACAGTAATAGTATATTCCAGACACTCTGAAGAGCAAAATCGACATCTGTGGTGGAGGAGGAAGATAATGTGCCGAGAGGAGCAGCTCAGCTCCCCGGGGCTATTGAGTTCATCCAAGGAGCAAAGAGGGAAGAGGCAAGGAAAATCAAACAGCACCTTCAGAAACACCCTTATGTCAGAGATGAGACTGGGTGGCCTGATGTGGGTACTGAGGAGAGAGGAGTGTGTGTGTGTGTGTGTGTGTGTGTGTGTATGTGTGTGTATGTATGTATGTATGTATGTGTGCTGTGTGTATATGTGTGTGTATGTGTGTGTATGTGTGTGTATGTGTGTGTATGTGTGTGTATGTATGTGTGTATGTATATGTATGTGTAAGTGTATGTGTGTGTATGTGTGTGTATGTATGTATTGTGTGTATGTGTATGTGTGTATATGTGTGTGTATGTGTATGTATGTGTGTATGTGTGTGTAAGTGTATGTGTGTGTGTGTCTCTGTGTGTGTGTAATACCAGCACTAAGGAAGTGGAGACAGGAGGTTCAGGACATCAAGGCTGTCCTAGGGCTCATGAGACCTTACTCCCACCCCCCAACTAATGAAAGGAGAAAAGGGGGAGGGGCTGAGGGAGAAGCCACAGGAAATTTAAAAAAGCAGAGAGATGTAAAGCAAACAAAAAGAACATGTCAGAAATGGGCTGCAGATTACATGGGAAATAAAAGTGCCAGAGGGAAACACGAAGTGAAACTGGCTCTTGGGGAAGGCTGGCCCCGGGGGCGGGAGGGGGCGTGCAGAAGAAAGGCGGTCCAAGTATTGGGATGGTGATGGAGCAAGACTGCTGTAAGCCCCGCCTCTCAATATGGAGAGGGTCCTGCTCCGGCCCCAGCCCACTCAGGAAGCACACTCCCTTTGTCAGTCAGATTTGGAGGGATCTCTGGGGGCTGTGGGGCAAGGGAGTCTGAGAAGACAGCGCTCAAGGGCCTGGACTCTGCTGGTAATGGGAAAAAAAACAAAAACAAAACCCCAACGTTTAGAATTCCATCCTTTAGAGAGGATGGAGCCGCGGAAAGCAGAAGGCGCCTGGGCGTAAAGGGAGGCCAGGGATGCTCCCCAGGAGGCCGCGGCACAGTTATGGCTCGAGGAATCTAGGAGTGGCAGGAGAGAGGTGACAGCGAGGTGGGGATGGCACACAGAAGTTTCAGGTGGCGGAAAGGAACAGCCAACCTGAGCAAGACTGGAGGGGAGCGGACACATAAAGGACAACAGAGAAGGAGGTGCCTGTCCCACCTAAGTTTGACCGCGGAGGCAGCAACAGCAGCGCCGCACAGGTTAGGATCCAGCGCCTCAAGGATCCAGGCCCAGCGTCCAGGCCGCGCAATGACGTAGCCATCCAAGGCTGTGCCCCTAAGGATGGCCGAGATAGCGCCGGCGTGCTGTCACGTGCCCACACCCCAGTACGTGATGGCGTCTTAGACACGCGACTGACCTGGCGCCAAGAGCCTGACTATGCCTCTTCAAGGCCTTTGAGTTCTCGCATCTGGACCCACTCTGGTCCTTAAGATGACTTTAGATCCCTTGACTGGGACTGGGTCTCAGATTCCAGATCTATGGGAGCATCCTCAGTGCTCTAAGATCCTGGAGGTGCATCCGGAGCCTAACTGGTCAAAGATCCCTGGGCTGGGATTGGCAGCTTGATGTCCAGTCTCAGGGTATATACTCTTGTTCTCAGCCTGATGCCTAAGGAGTTTCACAGTTACTATTGACGAGGACCGGGAAAACCCAAGAAAGAAAATAACAGTATGGTTAAGAAAGACAGTTTTGGGCTGAACCGAATCTAAGACTATATCAAGGCGGGAGCAGAGTGCTGAATAAAGAAGGGCAGCATACCCTTCCATAGACCAGCAATATGACAGGATGTTACCACTGACGAGGACTGGCTACTTTTTGCCTGGCTTTGGGCATAAACAGGGCTTTTCATGGAAAGATGATCTTTCTGGATTTACAGAGCCCACCAGTGATTGGGAGGCCATCACCAAAATTCCTCTGTTTCTTTATTCCAGGTGTCCAACAGAGCTCTGGAGATCCCATCACCTAGCCTGTCTTTTAAATTTTATTTTATTTTTATGTGTATGAGTATTTTGTCTGTATGTCTGTCTATGCACCACAGTATGTACCTGATGCCTACAGAAACCAGAAGGCAGCATCAGATCCCCTAGAGCTGGAGCTAGAAGTCACCATATGGGTTTTTGTGAATCAGACATGGTCCCCGTAGAAGCTCTTAACCATTGAGCCATCTCTCCAGCCCCAGCCTGGCCTTTAAATGAGTTTGAATAAGTAAACGGTGCCATTCGCATGTGGAGGCAGGCAAGAGAAGGTTGCCTTCTGCTGGTATTTGGTTCCCAAAGTTAGGCCTCCTTCATGCAGCTGGACCAGCATCACCTCGGAACTTGCTAGAAATCTTCATTTTTCAAGCTCTGGCTCATACTTCCAGAGTTGAAAACTCCCTTAGTGAGGCCAATGATATGAATTGTTGTTTTTTTGACAGCGTCTATGGTGGTTTGAATAGATTTGGTCCTCATAGATTCAGGTGTTTCAATGTTTGACCATGGAGAGTGGCACTATTAGGAGGTGTGGCCTTATTGGAATAGGTGTGGCCTTGTTGGAGGAAGTGCATTACTGTGTGGGTGGGCTTTGAGGTCTCCTGTGCTCAAGCTCCGTCCAGTGTGGAATCAGAGCATCCTCCTGGCTGCCTGCTGACCACAATCTCTTTCTTGGCTGCCTGTGGATCAAGATGTAGACTCCCTGTTCCTCCAGCACCATGCCTGCCTGCACACTGCCATGCTTCCTGCCATGGTGATAACAGACTAAACCTCTGAAACTGTAAGCCAGCCCCAATTAAACGTTTTTCTTTGCAAGAGTTGCCTTGGTCATAGTGTCTGTTCACAGCAATAAAACTGCAAGACAAGGTCCGATTCTATGTCGTCTTTACTGGCTTTGAACTTGCGGTAATCCTCCTGCCTCTTGCCTCCGAAGAGCTAGGATTACAAATGTGTCCCATCATTCCTGGCAGTAAGGTGGATTTTAACAAGCCCTCCGGATATGCTCACACAGGTAAAGGAAGGATGGACCATGAGGCTAAGAGTAGGACTATACAATGGGGGAAAGCTACCTGTCCACATCTGTGTCTGTAACTGGCTGTAGTGAGCAAAGTTAAATATGTATTGTTAATCTACAAAGAGCTGGTGGTTTCTGGAGAGTGAAGGTGGTTTGGGATTTGTTGTTGTTTTGACATGGCACTTCATGTATCCCAGGTTAGCCTCAAACTTGATCTGTAGCAAAGGAACAACTGATTGTCCTCGCTTTCACCTTTCAAATGGTGGGGATACAGGCAAACACTGCTTCACCAGGTCAGTGTCCAGTGGTTTTTTTTTAAAAAAAAAAAAAAAAAAAAAACATCTTTGGTGATGAGTGTCTTCATGACAGAGATGCATCTGACAGCAGAGTGTGGTGGCGCACATCTTTAATCCCAGCACCTGGAAGGCAGAGGCAGGCAGATCTCTAAGTTCCAGGACAGCCAGGGCTATGTAATGATATCCTGTCTCAAAAACAAACAAACAAACAAACAAAACTAGAGAGAGAGAGAGGAGAGAGAGAGAGAGCGAGCGCTTCCTTGGACAATGGTTGGAACTGAATGTCCATGAAAGCCATAGAGAAGAGAGGGTGAAAACATAACACAGACCCGGGAAAGATGAGCGTGGGAGAGCGTGGGAGAGGGAGACTGGGGGCGGATCAGTGAGCAAGTCAACAGTGAGTCAGGGATAACAAATGCAGTATGAGATGGAAGGCTGTACGCAGTGTAGTGAATCTTTCTTAAAATCCTCTGGACTTTGGGAACACAGCCTTTGGAAATAAAGTCACACGAGTAGCAAGAAGAGAGAAAGACTTTCTCACGCACCAGCTTCGTTCCCCCTGTCCTCAGTTCCTGCCTCCCCTGAGCTGCTCTTGGCTGCAAAAGTGGTGCCGCTCAGCTAATGTTCCTGCCCAGGCACACGGGGAGCAGGAAAGCCTGTCAAAGCTGCCTATAGGACTCAGCTCTTCTGTGCTCTAAGAGGAATTTTGAATAACTTCCCTAGGTAAATGGGGGTCCAGTTCTCTAAGAAAAACACCCCAGGGGAGCAAAGCTTCAGAACACAGAGGCGTTCTTCAAACATTTATTCAGTGTGCGTTTGAAATCTCCCCTCTCCAGAACCTCAGTGCAACTTGGGGAGATCCTGGATTCGACCACTGAGGTACTGAGGAAAGGCGCCAGGCAGGATTGCCTTCCCGAGAAGCCTGTGAGGCAGAGGCTGCACACTCCCTGGCAGATCCCCAAGTGGGTACAAGGGAATTTCTGCCAGTCCCAGATGCATAAGTGCCAGTCTCGTACCTCTGCAGGGAATTGCTGGTGTATCCCTTTCCCTCCCCTCTCATTCTCCCTCTCTTCCAGGAGTCACTAAGCTGTGTGATGCAAACAGAGCCACCTTAGCAGCCTAGTGTCTGTCCCACTGATGATGTTATCTCTACTTGGCAGATGTCCCTCAAGATGCTATGAGTCATTGTTCGACACCTAGCAAGCAAGCTGGTCCTCTGGTCCAGGTTAGTTCACCCTCTGTCCACCAGTCATGGGTGTGTCTGAGACGAGTATCCAGAATATACCAGTCAGGGCACTTTGCAGTCCCCAATCTCCCTGCCACAGTCTACTGTGGCAATGGATGCTGACTGGAATTTGAAGAAAGGGCAGAGAGACAGAATGGGAGTTCGGAGAAGAGGCCCAGTGGCAGACTCAAAACCCTCAGGAAGACGGAGGCTAAGGAGGTCACAGAGCTACCAGGAGGGCCAGATGTAGCACGGGAGACAGGTATAGGACCAAAGCTCCCGTGGAATCCATACGGGAAGCCTGACTTAAAATATATCTGACCCACTCATTGTATTCAGTGATGTCTGTGTAAACTGAGGGGACAGAGACTTGACCGCAGCTGATGCTCCAGCTCATGATTCCCACCTGGGTCCACGTGTTGTCAGATTCGCAGACAAGGGGGTTCCCAGAATCTCCCTGGAACAGAAGAGAAAGAAAGCAACTGTTGGGACAGAGGAGAGAGCAGACTGCATTGCAAGGTGCTGGAAGACTTTCTCAGGCACCCAGAGCCTCTCCCGGACTAGCTTCTTTTAATGACTGAGATTTAACAGATGTCAAGCTCCTATGAAAACTTCAACATTCTCTGGGCAATAATATGCCCTCTGTGGTGATCAGGCTCACAGACATAAGTTGCAAATCCAATGGTGTCCAGAATAGCAGTCGTATATTGAAATTTACCTTGAAAGTCCCTAATCTATAGACACCAAACCCTGTCTGAGAAACATCTAAGCCTGTCATGACTCGTGACCCCGCAGCTGTGGTGGCCTGGCCTCTAGAGTGTGTAGCCAAGCAGAGCCCACTCCGGGTTCAGCCCGTGTCTATTTAGGCTGGTCAGTCCTGGGTCTTTAAGAACTTAAATATTTTGAGTGAGCATCATCATTGATTGCAATGAGGTACTGGGATCCTTACCTCTCTGCCTTAGAAGTTCTTCCTGCCCTAACTTCATTGAGGAACCCCCCTCCACAGGTCAACTGCATTGCCTTCAAGAGCCTGAGACAAGTCCAACTTCCATCTCTAGCACCATTCTGCATTGGCCTTGCCCCAACCTAAACCTAAGGCACCACAACCAGCCACCTCAAACACACACTCCCGCTACCTCAGGGTCTTCTTAAGACTCCTAGATGATGGCACAAGCTTAAAAGACTTCAGTCCAGGCACCATATACCCAAGGGAGTCACTTATCTAGATGGTAACTGACCACATGCTCCCAGCTTCAGCTCCCAGTTCTGGCTGGGCCAGTCTAGAAATTTGACCTAACCCCCCAGGCTGCTTATATTCCAACTCTAACCATGTGTATGGCCTCATTTCTTATCCCATTGCTCCAAACACACACAAAACTTTCTTCAGCATAAGACCTCTGAACTCTTCCACATGCCTGTGTTCCATCACAATAATGGTACCCTCTCTTTTCCAAGAAATTCAAATTTGTACCCACAAACAGTCCAACACCTCCTTCTCAAGAGTGCAGCCTATGCCGAGGGGAGGAATGGACCTGGGGACCCCAGAGGAAGACACACCTCCAGTTTCTCTCCTTGCGTTTTGCCTTCCAGAGATTTACAATGCCTACGTTGCAAGGCTGTGATGTGGGTCAACAAAGGCAATATAGGTCAAATGTTCACACTGGCATGGTTGTGTGCCTCATAAAACTCGGTGGAAAACACTGCTTACGTCATCACCCCCAGAGTATAATGCTTTCGCAGGGTCCCTAGGTAGCAAAGGCTAACCCTTTTTAGAAAAAGGAGGACCAGGCCAGGCTAACTCATCAGAAACATGAGAATTCACTCCACAGACCTTAACTAAGGTTTATGCAGCATGCAGTAGCTGGGCACAGTGGCTCACACCTTCAATCCCAGCATCGGGAGGCAGAGACAGGAGGATCTCTGTAAGTTCAAGGCCAGCCTGGTCTACATGGTGAGTCCCAGGGGCTACACAGGGCTAAAAAGGTGGCGGATAACTCAAACCTTTGAGGTGACAACCAAACTATACAGGCTTTAAGGGCCCCATAAACTGACCCAACAAGGACTCTGTCCTGAGTCTTGGTGACCGCAGATCATCCCTTTAGTCACCAGGTTTTTCGATGTTCCCAGCTGTCTCTGGAACAGCTGATTACAGTACTTCTGGAGAAGAATGCTTTGCTGAGCCTCCTGAAGGAGAACGGATACAAACCCTGCATCTATAGAAAGACAATTTAGGATCTATTCCAGAAGACAGGCAGGAACCATCAGCATCCTCTCCGGCTGCCACCGAGTGTGTGAATACACAGTTGGTCCCTTAAAGACAGACAGGACATGCACTGGATACCTGTCCCATAGGAAACAGACAAGAAAAGGTCTCGCCAGCCAGAAAATGACAACCAAGCCTCTGTCAGAGTCTTTATGGTAAGAGGGTCGTAGTCACTGGGCGCCAGTAGAGCACCTTTGCTTTCTATCATGGGACCACAGACTTTTCGGACAGGTGGTGCTATGAAGGGCTGAAAGTCTAAGACATCCCTCTCTGACGATGCTGCTCCGGCTCAGCCCAGCAGGCAGGAAGGAGCTCAAGCCTTTGGGGGAAGAACAGCTCATTACCCCAGGCCAAACCTAACTCTGACAAAGGCCATCACTCCTGTCACCCTACCACAGTTGTAATGTACTTGCTGTCAGACTGTTCCCCCATCTCCTTCCCGGTCAGCCAGCTAGAAGCTCGCCCCTTCCCCTGCAGACCAGCCCCAGATCACCAGGCCAACCCACTTCCGGATCCTGCCAGACAGACTCACCAATTTCCTTCTGTTGGGTCCAGCCCGTCACCCAGCATACTGTCCCGTTTTTCATTCGGAAGGGCTTTCCGGGAAGGCAGACGGGCTGGATAATGGAGGAGTAGTTCACAGGGAAGTACAACAGAGCAAGGGCAATGTCACCCCTCATCGTTCGAATGTCAAAGTCGGAAGGGTAAACGATGTCTTGGACCGGGACCAGGGTCACATTTTCAGAATGCAACACGTTGTCACCCAGCATCACCATGTACTCCTCCTGCCTGCAAGGACGACACAGGCTGTTACAGAGATCCTGAAGGGTTTACATATCTGCTCTACACGCAGTGAGTGCTTCTAAGCCTGGCCTTATCTCCCATGCCAGGCATCAGCCCGTTCCCTCCCTTCAAACCACACTCCTTTCTGTAGGACCCCTGACCACCCTTGCCTGCAAGTGTGGCTTCTAGACCATTGTAACCTGGAAACCTGATAAACAGATGATGTTCAGGTGTTACCTGAGACTGGATAAAAATCCTTGGATCACCACTCCTTTTACATATAAGGAGGAAAAATAATCTGTTTTTTTTCCTTTTTCTTTTTTCTTTTTTTTGGGGGGGGGTGAAAAACATTAAGAGATGGGGGACAGGACACCCAAAACCAGGTCCCCAGATACTCACTCATATATGCAGTGGGCCGCAGTCAACACCCATCGGTGGCTGATGAGGGAGCCTCCACATACATGTTCATTTTGACTCTGCAGGCTCACCTGCCAAGGCCACTTCCTCCCTGCAGATAAACTTCCATGATTTATCTCTGTAATTCTATGGCCGCAAGTGTCTAAAGAGAAATTAAAAGTGAAGCCACTGCTCCACGCTTCCATCCCGTTTCACACACAGTCAAGGTCATCCTCTGGAAGGGACTCTCTCCAGCCCTCCAAAGGCGGGAGCTGACCTCCGCTCCCCAGCCCGACTGGGTCGCCCTTTGACCTCCCAGACAAGCCTGACATCAATAGTAGTACCTGGAGAAAACGGTTGTCCTAGAGACGACCTCCTGGATTCCAGGATCATTTTGGTTGTGGTCGCTGAAGGAGGCCCTAACCCTGGAGTCTCAGTCCAGTCCAGAGACACCGGAACTCCTGAAGGATGTGAAATACTCAGGGGTTCCAAGCGGCTCTGCTGTGCCGGGGCCCCTGGATTACTTTGGGGCCTCCGGAGCCTCCGGGACCTGTGCATCACGCCGGAATCCTCCCTGGGTTTGTAATTACCACCTGAGGAAGAGACCAACAGGAAAAGCTCAGCTTGAGCCACACCTGCGCTGGTGCGGCTGCTGGCTCCTGGGCTGACTGCCCCTACAACTCCAGCACTGTCACCAACGCCAACACCGTCACCATGGCCACTCCCACCCAAGCCAAGTTCCATGAAGCCACACCTCCCCCACGGCTCCCACCAGGACCCCTGTCCGCAGCTAAGGCCTCACTGAACAGAGGATGAAGAAGCTGAAGCCAGACCAGGAGGGCTAGGAAGCCGCCCCTGTCTCCCTGACAGAAGCCACCCATCCAAGCCTTAGATTCAGGCAATCCCTCTCCTGGTACTCCCCGCCCCCACCCCCCAGAGCGGCTCGCGCAGGTGCCTTGGTGTGAGCAGGAGGGCTGTGGGCGTGTAGGTCCAGAGCTAAGCCTAAATACATCGGATGCCTCAGTTATCTGCTCAAAAGCTAGCTGGGCAGCACTCTCTTAGAGACTTTGAAGGTATACTAGATCTTATCAATATTAAATACAAAAGGGGCTGCAGCACTGGCTGCTATTGCTGTAGACCTGGATTCAGTTCCCAGCACCCACATGGTGGCTCACAACTACTCATAACTCCAGTTCCGGAGGATCCCATCTCTCTTCTGAGCTCTGGGACCCCAGGCACACGTGTGCGCGCACATACACACACACAGAGGCATACACACACACACACACACACACACACACGCAGAGCTCTCACACACATGAATTAAGAAATAATTTAAAAAATTTAATAAAAAGCCTACCTCGGTCCCAGACAGCATAACATCATAATAGTCTGGTAATTTCCCCTTTAATCTCTGCTGATAAAATAAAGCCCATACCTCAAACGTCAGCACTACACAGCTTTGGTAATCAATGTAAAGTGGCAACACCTATAGTTACAATCCAGGTCAAGACACAGGACTATGCCAACGGTTCAGGAGCCCCTCCATGTGCCTTCTGAGACACAACAGGAGGCTCTTCTCCAATATTCAGTCACCTTCCTTTCATGGAATTAGCTACTGCTGCACTGTGTAGTACCCAGCCCCAGACATGCTCCCCCACCTGCTGTGCTTGAGTCTGGAAAGGGATTTTTTTGCACGTATGACATCTTTAAGAGAAGGCTGTGCTTCCTCCTTCTGTCCCTCAGACTTCATGTGCAGAAAGGTTGGTGAGCGGAGTCCCCTGCAGTCTAGATTCTTGGAATCTTACCCAGTCTTAGTTAGTCTTCTGGCTTCTCTATTTCCTGTAAGTTCACGGTGAGACCCAGGTCCTGGCTCTTGGTTAATTAGCCAGGTGCTAGATTCTCTTTGGAGACATACACTGTCTCCGTGATTTCCTTCTTTAATATTTATTTTTTATTACATGTGTATGAGTGTTTTGCCTGCATGTATGGAAATGCACAGCATATGTGCTTGTCGCCCATAGAGGCCAGAAGAGAGCTCTAGATTCCCTGGGACTGGAGTTACGGATGCCATATGGGTACTGGGACCTGAACCAGGCTCCTCTATAAGAGCAGCCAGCTCTTAACTGCTGAGCCTTCTCTCCAGCCCCACCACATGGTTCTTTTGTGACTTTAGAAATGGTTTGATGATTTTGCCTAGAAACACTAATCCCTTGAGGGGTTGAAAATAGTGATCTCATAATTACAGTATTTTTCTTTCATTTGACGGCTGGATATTAGCACATTTTACGGGTTTTTAAAGAATTGCAACTATCATCCCTGCTGTGGTGGAATTAGAAAACTCAGCCGCAATATTTTGGACTTTTACCCACTAAGAAATGAAATTCATTCATCCAGCAGTGGTAGCTTGAGCTGTAACACCAACAATCAGGGGACACAGTGAAAAAGCCTGCTTAAGGTCCGCCTGGCTGTGTAGTGTGTTCAAGGCTTCCCAGTGCTGAAAAGTAAGGCCTAGTCTCAAATAATAAATGGAGTGGGATTCATTTCCCCAGTCTTGTTGGCCTTGTGACCTGCTTCTAACTTCACCCATTTAGACTGTCCTGGGAGCCTGGTCCTGCTTGCGGGTGAGTGTCTTCTCAAAAACAAAAACAAAAAAACCAAAAAAACTCAACACCATCCAGTACACCGTGTTATGCTTTATAAAGACATCTTAAGCGTTGAGTTAGCAAATACTGAACCATGGCTCTTATTGGAAACCCAGGCTTATGCTCCGCGACTATGCTTACGGTATTCCCGGCCAGCAGATCTCCATTTCTAAGTGTGTTATGTTACTCTGTAAACACAGCTCCTTAGATCCACTCTGCTAGTTGACTACACTCCCAGCCAATGGCACCTCTAACCCGTGCTTAAGGAAACCTGATCCAAGAAACCTCTTCTCCACGGAATACATCCTAGCTTTCTTCACTTAGGAATGACAAACAGCGGTTCAGATTATTGTTGCGGTTCTTTGAAACTGGTGGAAAAAAATTCCAGAAAACCCCACAAATATGTCAGAAAAACGTGGTGGTAAACACTTGTTCAAATGAGAACTGAAAGAAGCTGAGAAACCATTATGCGAGTCAGCTTTTTCCGAGGCGCGTGCACACCAGATGCTCCGCCCCCCTCTGTGTGGAAGCGTATGCGTACTAGATGCTTCATCGAGGTCCAACGAGGAAATGTTGAGCAGGGAAGAACTACCCTCAAACTCTTCCCGACACTCATATTATTCAATTTTTGCCAAGCGTGGTTTCTGGAAGCAGTTTTGAGGGCAATGAATGCAGTGGGTTGGAGAGAAATGCAGTATCACTGGGAGATACGCTCGATATAGAGTGCCTATTCCTATCAGTACACAGCTCTTTTGGTTTTGAGCCCAGTAGTCTTTTTTTTTTTCTTTTTTTTATTTGTGTATTTTATCCATAGAGGTCAAAAGACTTCATCAGGTCTTCTGGGACTGGATATTTTTGTTGTTTGTTTTGTTTTTTTTTTTGTTGTTTTTCGAGACAGGGTTTCTATGTATAGCCCTGGCTGTCCTGGAACTCACTCTGTAGACCAGGCTGGCCTCAAACTCAGAAATCTGCCTGCCTCTGCCTCCCCAGTGCTGGGATTAAAGGCATGTGCCACCACTGCCCAGCTCTGGGATTGGATTTTTAAGGATGGTTATGAACTACCATGTTGAAACTGAGAATTGAACCCCGGGCCCTTAACCTCTGAGCCATCTCTCCAGCTCTGACCCTTTGTTTTTGTTTTGTTTTGTTTTGTTTTTAAAGATTTATTTATTATATGTAAGTACACTGTAGTTGTCTTCAGACATTCTAGAAGAGGGAGTCAGATCTTATTACAGATGGTTGTGAGCCACCTTGTGGTTGCTGGGACTTGAACTCAGTACCTTTGGAAGAGCAGTCAGTGCTCTTAACTGCTGAGCCATCTCTCCAGCCCTGACCCTGTGGTCTTTAATAGTGATCTTGCTGTCTAGAATGGTGGGGGATCTCAAGTTCCTTTTAGTTATTTCCTAATCACGCCTATAGATTTTTCTCAAGCTTTCTCTCTGGGCACTAGAAATGGTTATTGATATCTGGATCTCTTGACCTTTATGACCAGAAACTGCATGTACTATGTGTAAGTTTTGCCTCACTTTAATCTAGTGTGCTCAGTACAACGCACTGTCTGTCCCTCATCTCCTCCTCTCTCTGCATCATCCCTTTTAGAGAGAGGTTCCACCCAACCGCCACACCCTTTAACTAGAGTCTTTTTAATAACTTCTTTCTTGGATTGGTTCATGTCCCTCTACTCTAGGTGGAGCACAGGTTCTAGTACTTCAGGCAGTTGGAGTACCACAGCACCAGGCCAGGATATTTTACAAGCTGAAATATCCCTGCCATGACCCACTGAAGTGCTCCCCCGCCCATGGAAATAGATCTCTACTGGAATTTGAAGAGGGTATGGCCACATAGTGCTAGGCTGGGACTGGGATGGCTATAGTGATGGTGTTGATGGTTGTTGTTGGTGGTACGGTTGGGGCAGTCATGTCAGGAGCAAGAAGCTTCGAGGCACACTATTCTTATTGGACTCTGCTCTTCCTCACATTGGACTTACAGGCCCAAGGGAGGATTCTGGAGAGATGCTAAAAGCCCATAGGCCCTGGCATTGAGGAATAACCTGGTAATCCCAAAGAATAGACCCTGGTATTAAGCAATAACCTGAGAATCTCAGAGATTCCAGATCCCTATCATAGCTCCTGTGTTTCTAGCCCCCACAGGACCTCCAAGACCAAGGACTTCCTGAGATGGTGGCCACAGTGAGAAGAGTCTTAGGATCCAATGGCAGTTCCCACATACTGCTTCTGGTACCAGGGCTCTCCATACCTGCCTGGGCGATCAAAGCACAGCCCAGTCCGACTGGGAAGGTGGAATCAGCTCCTTTCCTGGAGGAGTAAAGAGACAGGCCCTTCCTGAGGATGAGGTTGACTATACTGGCAGCCCATGTGTGGACATGGGTGGGGAATATGGTATAGAAGTCATTAGCCAATTAGTAGCAACAAAATTGATACACCCTGATAAAGGGGAGACTAAAGTTGGTTTTTGTTGGGTTTTGTTTGTTTGTTCAATTGAGGCAGGGTTTCTCTGTAGTCCTGGCTATCCTGGAACTTGCTTTGTAGACCAGGCTGGCCTTGAACTCACAGATATCTGCCTCTGCCTCCCAAGTGCTGGGTTTAAAGGCCCATGCCATGATAGGCAGCTTCATGAAGAGTCTCAAGCTATGGGTGCAGCATCTACATCTGCACAAGCCGCCAAGATGCTGAAGAGGAAGGTCAGCTTCGTGGACAGGTCAGCGAGTGCAGAGCCCACACAGAGATTGTCTGCTAAACTTCATGTTTGTACCGCAAACATGAAGAAGCCAAAAAGAGGAACAGGAAAGGGCACATCTTGTCTTTACACACACGAAAAAACAAAAACAAAAACAAAAACAAAACAAAACAACAAGCAAAAGGGACATGACACTCCAAAAGGCCATGGCGCTCATGAGCTCACTGAGTGTGGCTGCTGCACTCACTGAGCCCAGTGGGTGACTAGCAAAAAGGGAAAGAGGGAGGAGAGAGAGGACATGGCCTGAAAGTGGTAAGGACTTTTCTGGGAAGGGGGATTGGTGAATAGGATCAAGATACACAGAATGCATGTATGAAGTTTTCAAAGAATAAAAAATTTGCACCTTTAATCCCAGTACCTGGGAGGCAGAGGCAGGTGGATTTCTGAGTTCGAGGCCAACCTGGGCTACAGAGTGAGTTCCAGGACAGCCAGGGCGATACATGGAAACCCTGTTTCGAAAACCAAAACCAAACCAAAACAAAACAAAACAAACAAAAAAAGAATAAAAGATTTTGAAAAAGAATTATAGCTAAGTATTACCTCATTAAAGGTGGCTTCTCAAGATTATAGCATGAGGGACAGAGAGATGGCTCAGTGGTTAAGAATACTTGCTGCCCTTCCAAAGACCCTCATTTGGTTCCCAGCAGCCCTGCCAAGCAGCTCACAACTGCCCTTAACTCTGGTTCCAAGAGATCTGACACCCTCTCTGGCTTCTGCAGACACTCATATATGGACATAAATAAAAACAAACCTTTAAAAAAAGATTATGTTAATACATTTACACAACCTTAAAAAGAAGAAAAACAGATAACATGGCATACATACATACACACACACACACACACACACACACCCTTGCCATCTAGAAAGGACTGCATTGGTTAATTCTAGCAAACATTTAAGGAAAAAAAAAAACAATTCTACACAAACTTTCTCACAATAATTAAAGAACAAGGAATATTTTCCAAAACAATTCTATAAAGCCAGCATTCGCTGATTTTTTTAAGCACACTACACTTAAATGAGACAGGTGGCCTCCTCCGGGATTTAACAAAGACTGAATACCTTCCCTAGATACATGGGAGTCCTTAGAGTATGCCAAAAGCAGCCAAATATTCCAGACGGACAAAACTTCAGAACACGTGAGACACATTTATTCAGTTAACATCTAAAATCTATCCTCTCCAAAACTGCACCACCATAACTTGTGGTGGCCCTGGAAGAGGCTGTGAGGGAACGATTGACAGTGCAGTGGCCCTGGACGTGGCTGTGCAGGGACGATTGACGGCGGCACCAGACTGGGTTGCTCCCAGGATGCTTGTGTAGCAAAAGTTTTGTACTCACAGATGGATTCCCACCGTGGCACTCAGGAAATGCTGCAAACCACAACTGAGGCAGATGTGGAAGTCCCAGCCCCACACCTCTGCAGGAAATGCCTCCTCTGTCTGTGAGTGATCACAGATCTCACTGGCATGCCAGAGTCTCTGGTAAGAGCAATAATAGCCAGTTAGGCCTAGTGCCCATTCAATCTTCATGAAGTCTCTCCTCTAGAGATGTTCTCTCTCCAAGATAACTCATGAAGATGAGTTCTCTCCCTCCACCTGGCAGGCCAGATGGTCCTCTATAGAGAAGTGGCCCACAATCCTCCACTCTAGGTAAAGCACGGCCTTAGTACAGTGGTAGCTGAGGTGATGACAAAGAACACCAGGACAGGACATTTTACAAGCCCCAAACTCCCTCCATGCTCTTGCTCCATTAAGGTAATTGATCCCAGGTAGAATTTGAAGAAAGCATTGGCGGGGAAATCAGGTCAGGCGAGAAGCCTGGTAGAGAGGCTCAGAAACAAGAGGACCATGGGCTGTGGGGATCACGGGGTCACCAGGTGAAGCACCAGACACATGCTTAAGATGAGAAAGCCTGGTGGGTTCCAACACGAAGCCTGACTCAGCTCTTTAATGATCCAGTCTCTGTAGTAGCTCACTTCTGTATAAACTCCAGGGAATCCAATTCGGCCACATCCCAAACCCCAGCTCACAATCCCTACCTGCACCCACGTTTCATTAAATTCGCAGACCATGGGGCCCCCAGAATCTCCCTGGAGAAAGAGAAAAAAATGACAGGAATGAAACTGAGTCATAGCACAGTAGATTCCACCCCAAGGCTCCGGAGAAATTGGAACAGACCAGACTCCCCAGGCATCTCCTGGTTCTTGGTCCTCTATTCCTAAGAGATTTTGGAATTGATTTTTTTTTTAAAGAAATGAAAAGTTCTACCTATTCAAAGAGGTTAGCTGAATATAAACTGGTATAATGTTCCTTTTCTGAAGTAATGACTAAATTACCCAAGCACACGGGAAAGGCTGAAAACATGGAATCTGTATTATTGCCTCACTGATTCACCCCCATCCTCAGCCACTGCGGACGTCATCAGAGGTCTTCTCCTGGAGGACCCTGACAGGCTAGCCCAGGAGCTGTGGTGGCTTGACCTGATTCCACTAGCTTGAATAACAGTGAATGGGGGATCTGGGACACAATCCAGGCCCCAGTGTCTGGGACTTAGGAACATCTGAAGGAAGGACAGTGGGGCAGAGTGGCATGGGACCCACGAACTGACCTGGCAGGCGTCTCCTCCTCTCATGTTATAGCCACAGACTCCCCCTTCCTGGACGAGGGTAAATATTCTTCCCATGATGTCCTTGAGAATCTGGTTACATTTCTCATGACGGATAATATTTAGCTCAACCTCCCGCAGCACTCTTGACGATCTACCTACACAGAGAGAATTTTGGAGAGAGTAGATGTATATCGAGTAGGCTGGCGTGAGCCAGTTGTACCTCCTCTGGTCCTCAATACAGTGCTCGCACACAGGAATTCTCAACGGCATCAGCTATTACTCGCATCTGACCCTGAGGGAAACTGAGGCCCAACCCCACCAAGAGTATAAGACACTGTGAAGTCCAAACCAAAGAAGCAGAACAAAGAGCAGCCCAAGAGAGGGAGGATGGAATCTTGTCAGCCTTCGAGGCGACAGGTATGTGATTTGCTCTCACCAGTGCTACTGATAATCGGTAAGGCATCCTTACTTGCACCTCTTGAACAGGTGGTACCCCAAAGTACCAATCTAAACTCTTCTCAATCACAGGAGACCCAGAGCAGCGCTTCTCAGCCCTCCCGATGCCATGACCCCTAACCCAGTCCCTCATGCTGTGGACAGGAGCTCCCAGAGGAGCACTTATCAGCCCTCCCGATGCCATGACCCCTAATCTCGTCCCTCATGCTGTGGTGAGCCCCAACCATAAAGCTATTTTCATTGCTACTTCATAACTGTAATTTTGCTGTTATGAACCTACGTTTTCCAATAATCTCAAGTGACCCCTGTGAAAGGGTCATCTGATCTCCAGGGGGGTCAGGACCCACAGGCTGAGAACTCACTGACATTATAGACTTATAGACTCATCTCAGGCCTTATAGATTCACTTACTTTCCTGGCCTCTGCTTTCATATAAGCAACTCTCTCCCTACCAAGGTAGGTACTTCCAGACAGGTCATCATACCCTGAGCTAAAATCCACCCTAGTGAGTATCCACCCTGCGTGGTACTTAAGTCCTCAAGTCCTGACAAACCAATAGAAATTCACCAACAGTTGCTCTCTCTTACCACCTTCTCTCTCCCCTCCCTCATCTGCCGCCTAGAAACTCTGCTTCCCGGTCCCTCCCTTTAGCCTGTAGATCAATCCCAGGCTACTAAGTAGTCTGATCCCTGGTCAGTACTTGCTGGAGTCTTACTTTGGGCTCACCTTGTTCAAATAGTTTGCCCCATCCGGTCACCCAGCAGAGGGTCCCAGGTGGTACCAAGAAAGACTTTTCAGGGATGCACACGGGCTGGATCTTGGCACTGTAATTCGCAGGAAAGGCCAACAGAACAAGGGCGATGTCATGGACAATTGTTCTCATCATGGAGAAATCCTGGTGAATGATGATGTCTTGAACCGGAATCCTCACTGGCTTTCTGGACCACAGGTCAGCCTCTCCCATGAACACCACATAATCCAGATGTCTGCAGAGAGATCCTGAAGGGTCTACACACTTCCCCTACACAGTCAAAACACTTTCCAGCCCGATCCCAGCTTTCTAAGGTGGCCGTCAGCAACCTCCCTCTGTTGAAACCCTGTTCTCTCCAGGACCACTAACCTCCCTAGTCAGCCACCAGATGTTTCTCCAAGTGGAATATCTGATCACTAACACTTGGATGTATTAGAAATCCAAATGTTCATGTGTTAACTGAAACTCAAAAAAGAAAACAAGAACGACAACAAACACACACACACACACACACACACACACAAGAACAACCAAAAACCTGGGAGTGTCATCTCTCCACCCACCCCCATTGGTTTTGAAATAGGTTGTCTTTCTCTGTGGCCTGGAAACTCACTATGTAGACCAAACTGGCCTCTAACTCCCAGTAATCCTTCCGAGCGCTGGGATTATAGTCATGAGCCATCTCTAAGGGCTCCTTCTTTTTTTCCCCAAATAGAAAGCAGGAGGGGCAGGCCATAGTGCCTGGTTAGGGGCCCAAGCCTAGACACTCACCCAAATACACAGTGGGCTGCAGTCATCACCCACCATTTGCTGATGAGGGAGCCACCACAGATGTGCTGTCTGTGGACCTGCAGGCTCACCTGCCAGGGCCACTTCCACGATGGTACAGGCCTTCCACCAACTATCCTTGCAGTTCTGTGGCCACAAGCTGGAGCAGGTTATTGAGGGGAGGGGCTGAAGGTAAAACTGTTGCTGCTCCACCACCTGCCAGCTCCTCAGAACCTGGAGAACAAGGCTCTGACCCGCAAATCCCAGGGCAGGTGTGGGTCTGTCCCAAAGACTCCTCAGGGAATGGTAGTGTCCTCTCAGATCTCAAGCGTTGATTGGACCCGCTCTGCCCCCACATCCCACACCCAAGGACCTAAGATCCTCCTCTACCTCAGGGCCCCAACCCCCTGGGTCCAGGCCAGTTCTCTGCGGCAGGCCATGGCCCAGAAACTTCACCTGAAGTGGGTGGAATCCATGTCGGAAACGGTTGTCTCGACAGATGCATGGTTGAAAAAGATTGACCTGGAGTAAATGCCATCAAATTAAGGGGCCTCGTGCTGTCCCCCGGCTTGGGGGGCAGCGAAGTCTCAGGCATCCCTGTGAGTGGCCTCTCTTGTGGGTTGACACCCGAATCATCTAGGCCGTTCTCTGAGGAGGGAGGAGAAAGAGACAGCGACCCTGGAACTATACTACGAGCCTTGCCCAATCGTGCCTGAAGCAGTAAGAGCCAGACCAAAAGGCCGAGGTAGTTACAGCCCTGGAAAGCCATGCCACCGCCAAGGCCCCAACCTGTCGCAGCGCCTCCTCGCGGCCGTTGCCTAGGCTACGCACAGTTCTGGAGGAAACGGGCGTTTTCCTTTAACGCATCACCCCCCCCCCCCCCCCCCCCCCCCCCCCCCCCCCCCCCCCCCCCCCCCGTTCCCAGCTCTCTACTCCCTCCACCTATTCAACTACTGACTCCCACTCTGAGGAAGCAATCAAAAAAAAAGTGAAACTCCTTAGCAGAGGTGTTGTACCTGAGGTTTCTAATCACTGCGACAGAGTGCACACTGTTACCTTTTTGAAAAAATCGACAC
Source organism: Mastomys coucha (assembly GCF_008632895.1). Lineage (NCBI taxonomy): Eukaryota > Metazoa > Chordata > Mammalia > Rodentia > Muridae > Mastomys > Mastomys coucha. The sequence continues at coordinate 104,751,011 of NW_022196906.1, read as the reverse complement.
CCACAAGGTCTTCAAGACCCATGAACCATGTCAGTACAATCTAAACTAAAACCACGATGAGACATCGGTACCAGGCTTTCAAAAACAAACCTGTAACGACCTCAGACGCTGGCAGGGACGCAGAGAAAGAGGACTGCCCACACACTGTGCTGGGAATGTAAAAACAGACACTCTAGAAAGGATGCTGGCAGTTTATTATGCAATCACCACACACTCCAGTAATTATATTCCTGGGTGTTTAGTCCAAAGAAATAAGGATTGATGTTCTACTATCCTGTATAAATACTTATAGTATTAACATCTTTATTCACCAGCAGCTAAAAATAACGCAGTAGTAAAACGCTTTGCCTCCCTAAAACATACCTGTTCTTATCCCTGAACCTGTAAGTATGTTACTATACTCGGCCAGTGGAAGCGCAATAGATTAAGTTAAGGCTCTTGGTATAAGAAGCTTATCTGGACTGTCCAGGTGAGCCCACTGTAATCACAAGCTTTTTTTTATTTATCAACAAGACAATTGAAATCAAGGGGAGAAATGAGATGTCAGAAAGGAATGGAAGGGGGAGAGGGAGTTGTTGTTACCATTTTTAGTGTTTCCCTGGGGAGGGATGGAGAGAGGCTTTAGAAACTGGAATCAGAAAAGAAATAAATTCTCCCCATCTCCAAATGGTATGATGCACGCCTTTAATCCCAGCACTTGGGAGGCAGAGGCAGACAGATCTCTGCGAGTTGGAGGCCAGCCTGGTCTATAGAGTGAGTTCTAGGACAGCCAAGGCTACCCAGAGAAATCTGGTCTTGGAAAACAAACAAACAAACAAACAAACAAATAAACAAATTCTCCCCCTCAGTCTCCAGAAGGAAACAAGTCGGCTAACTTTGGTTTTAGGACTTCAGACCTCAAGATTACAAAATACAGATGGGTTGTTTCAAACCTCTAAATTGGTGGTAAATTATTATAGCTACAAAAGGCAATCAATAAAAAAAACAAACAGATGTCCTTCTGTGGGTGAATGGTTAAACAGCCTTACATTCATACTGTTAAACTTGAGGCTTAAACTTAAACTTGAGACCAGGAGAAAAGACCAAATCCACAATTGTTCAATTAAGGCAAGCTGTATTTGGGGTGTGTCTGGGACTGGCCAGCCAGCTGTCTCACCCTAAGCTGAGATCTGAGGGAGATCTATAGGCAAAGTGCTCACAGAGACAAGGCACACATTGATAGGAACATATGATGGAAGGGAGGGAGCAGGGTAAGGGTGACGTCGCGTGTACGCAGTCGCATGTTTAGTGTAGGCTGAAAAACATGCTTTGCAGTTTACATCAAGTATGTGGGGGGGTGGGGTGGGGGGGCGGTGTGTAGCCCTAGCTGTCTTAGAACTTGATCTGTAGACCAGGCTGACCTCAGATTCACAGAGATCTGCCTGCCTCTGCCTACTGAGTGCTGAGATTAAAGGTGGGCACCACCACTATTGCCTGACACAAGAATTTATTCTTAATTACAAATAGAAATTATTAAGTTAGGTACTCTTTAACTACAAACAGAAAACTTCACCTGCAGAAGACATTGACCCTGTTTTGGTCTCCTGATACACAGAGTATTACTGGCCAACTGGAACAAACTAGTGATGATGATGATGATGATGATGATGATGATGATGAGGAGGAGGAGGAGGAGGAGGAGAAGGAGGAGGAGAAGGAGGAAGAAGAAGAAGAGGAGGAGGAAAGAGAGGGGATGAGAGGGTAATGGAGGTTTGATAGAATCACAACACACTATCAGTGTACAGAATTATCTAAGACAAATTTAAAATATACATTTTAAAGTTTTTCTTCTATTTTCATATTGCTATTATTTTTTAATGTTTCATTGACTAGTCTCTCAGTTGTCCAAAATTTGCTGCTTTTCCATATTTCCAAAAATATCGAATAACTGCTGACCACTGTGAACATCACAGTGCTGACCATCTGAATTGTGTTGTCTGGCCTTTAGGAATGTTGAAATCTAGAAGGCACCTAAGCTCTTCCATATCCTGTAGGTTAGTTTGCATTTGAGTGACCTCTTCCTGGACACTAGCAATTCAGTTTTGTAGAGTCTCTGCTGACTGCTGGGTTAGTAATCAATATTTCCTCTCTGATTGGATATCCCCCAACACTTTATGATTGAGAATCTAATAGTCCAGCATTCATTTAACCTAGCACCCTGAAAATGCCTGTGAAGATCAGCAGTCACTCAAAGATTAAGAGAGATTGTTATGGGCTATTCACCAGAGAACACTGCTCAGGCCTGGGTTTATTAGCTGGCCAGTCACTGGGTGTTTGGATCCATAGCACTGAGCCTTTCTTGGGATAAGCTTTTAAGCACAAATACCCTATTCTGGATATATACACTTCAGATAACAAAAATAACCAGGCAGAATGGGAACTACAGAAGCTAAAAGGTAAGGTTGGTCCATTTTGAGACTTTCCCAGAACTGTATGGGCTTTTGTGGATTAGGCCTTTGTTTTAGTTTTGGCAGGCAGTGCTGTCTCTATGCTGAATTATACAGCCTGAGTGGCACTTCTGTCAAGGAGTCAGTTGTGCGAAGGTCTGGGGCCCTGTTACAGGATCACTATTGATACTGGGGCAGGCAGCAGAGTAGGAGGACAAAGAAAAAGCAAAGTATGACTGACATACTCGTATGAAGATATCATGATAAAATTTAATATTTTGTTCACTAACTGACAATTAATTCTGAAAAACACAGCAACCAGGGATGATGTTATGCACCTGCAACTGCAGCACACATGAAACTGGGGCAGGAGCATTGCAAACTCAAGGGAAGCTTGGCCTAGGTGAGAGTCTGAAAACGACGACGACGACGACGACGACGACGACGACGACGACGACGACGACGATGACGACGACGATGATATAAGATAGATAACTAACATCTGAGTTTCCTAACGTTCCCACACTACCACCTTTCTTGTTTAAGAAAATGCACACCTCAAAGACTGAGATTAGTCCTGGTGTTGACAAATTTCTAACATAATCTAGCTCAGATCAGCATCTCCTTGGCAAATCCCTTCTGTCCCATCTTCCACACAGTGAGATACAGGATTTTGAAGGCTGTTGTGCATCATAGACATGATAAAGAATAGATTTGTGTAGGCAGACCCCAACAACACTAAGGACATAAATTGTGAGTGTGACAGGAGAGAAAACCGTCTATGATCTAGAATCGGGGGTCTTGGCTCCTTCTGCCCACAGCTTTGTTTGTTGGTTGGTTTTCATTTCATCCACTTAGTACAAAACCAGCAGCTCCTCTCCACCCTCCTCCTCTTTATTCTATTTTTAGTTTATTTTATATGTACAGGAATTTTTTTCTACGTGTGTTTTTTATACTTACATGCATGCCTGGTGCCCACAGAAGCCAGAAGAAGGTGTAAAATGCCCTGGAACTGGAGTTCCAGGCAGTTGTGAGCACCATGTGGTTGCTGGGAATTGAACCCAGGTTCTCTGGAAGAGCAGCCAGTGCTCTTTCTTAATGGCTAAGTCATCTCTCTGGCCCATTTGTCCTTTCTTTGTTGTGTGTTGTTTGTATGGGGAGGCGGGTGGGAAGGTGTTGAGACAAGGCCTCTTTACATAGCCCTGGCTGCCCTAGAACTTGCTATGTAGACCAGGCTGGCCTTGAACTTACAAAGACCCACTTGTCTCTACCTTCCAAGTGCTGAGATTAAAGGTGTGCTGTCATTCCAGGCTTCCTTTTCTCTTTTAAAGATAGTATCTCACTAAAAAGTTCAGGCTGGGGGCTAGCGAGATGGCTCAGTGGGTAAGAGCACTGACTGCTCTTCTGAAGGTCCTGAGTTCGGATCCCAGCAACCACATGGTGGCTCACAACCATCTGCAATGGGATCTGATGCCCTCTTCTGGTGTGTCTGAAGAAAGTGACAGTGTACTCATATACATACAATAAACAAATCTTTAAGAAAAAAATTAAAAGGGGCTGGTGAGATGGCTCAGCGGGTAAGAGCACCGACTGCTCTTCTGAAGGCCCTGAGTTCAATTCCCAGCAACTACATGTTGGCTCACAACCATCCGTAATGAGATCTGACACCTTCTTCTGGTGTGTCTGAAGACAGCTACAGCGTACAAAAAAAAAAAACAAAACAAAACACTAAGAATGCCTTGCTATTAAGAAAGGACCTGTTCTGTCCCATGGTTAGGAGAAGCCAGTCTGTTCCTCTGCTCTCTCTCTCTCTCCAGCTTCTTCTTTTTTCCTCTTTCCCTCTGCATTCTGCACATTGCTCTCTTAATTTTTTAGGTTGCCTTACCATTCCTAAGCTATCCCACTCTGCATTCTCTGACTAATCTTGCTCTCTCTCCTGCGCTGATGCAGCAATGCCTCTGCTCCAGATCTCTGCATTCTCTGACTAATCTTGCTCTCTCTCCTGCGCTGATGCAGCAATGCCCTTCTCCAGATGTTTTTTTTTTTCTTTTTTCTTTTTTTTTAAAGATTTATTTATTTATTTTATGTGCACGAGTACACCATTGCTCTCTTCAGCCACACACCAGAAGAGGGCATCAGATCCCATTACAGATGGTTGTGAGCCACCATGTGGTTGCTGGGATTTGAACTCAGGACCTCTGGAAGAGCAGTCAGTGCTCTTAACCGCTGAGCCATCTCTCCAGCCCACTCCCTATGCTCTTATTCCCAGTTGTCTTCCTCCCTCACCATTACTCCCAATGCCATTCAATGTAATCTCTCCTAGCCTTTTGTACCTTTTCTAGGAGAACAGATCATGGCTTTTTCCAAGCATCCTTTTTTTTTTCTTTTTACAAAAGATCACTGGAAGTTCAAATATAAATTCACATCATAAATTGAGTAAGAAGTTTACAACAGAAGATGTTTCCATGCATATCCATTAAGAGTAATTATCTGGCTAAACATTCATTATCTGTCACTAATTCAATAAATTCATTAAAAGTTAAAAACTGTAATTCTGTGACTAAGATATTATTGAAGTTTTGTATAGATAACCTAGTCAATTTTTTTTTATCATCTGCCCTTGCACCTATGGTGAATTGTTAGTTCCCTTTTTATGACCGTTGGTTAATTGTTTTATAATTGCTTGGAATAATCTCAGTTGTAGATTCCATCTTGTTATCTCAGAAGCAATTAACTCTTGACACTTGAAGACTGGCAGAGTTCTCATTGCAATTTTGACATAAGAAAGGACTTAATGACACTCTTATTATAAAAGATATTAATAATTACTAATATAATTTTAGGACTTTTTTATAGAGTCATCATTAAGAATTAAAGAATCATCTATTTGTTTATATAGCATCACTATAAGACATCTTCAGTACATCTTCATTGTTCTGGAGAAATCTGTTCAAAAGAGTGGGCTAATACCTAGTGATTGTTATATACATTTAACAAAAACAGGAAAAGCATATCAATAGCAGGAATCTTTCCTAAAATGTAATCTCCTCAGCCTTGCCTAAAGAAGGGAAACCATCTTAGATTTACTGTTCACAGTGGAACCATATGTCTCAGTGAGGGTTTCTATTTCTGCACAAAACATCATAACCAAGAAGCAAGTTGGGGAGGAAAGGGTTTATTCAACTTACACTTCCATATTGCTCTTCATTACCAAAGGAAGCCAGGACAGGAACTCACACAGGACAGGAACTTGGAGGTACGAACTGATGCAGAGGCCGTGGAAGGGTGCTGCTTAGTAGCTTGCTCCCTCTGGCTTGCTCAGCTTGCTTTCTTATAGAACCCAGGACTACCAGCCCAGGGAATGCACCACCCACAATGGGTTGAGCCCTCCCCACTTGATCAGTAACTGAGAAAATGCCTTACAGCTGGATCTCATGGAAGCATTTCCTCAAGGGAGGCTCTTTTCTCTGTGACAATTCCAGTTTGTGTCAAATTGACCCAAAACCAGCCAGTACACCATCTCAGGAAGATCACCAGCTGGTTTTTAGCTTCTGTCTCCTGGCAGGTAAGAGCTTGGCCTGTCTCCCTTCATTTTTGTGCTTCCCAGTTATCTTAAACTTTGGGTCAGATTCCTTCTCAGGTCTGTATGTTGTTGCAGGATATTTGATTATACTATGAACCCCAAAATTATGTTATTTACTTGGGGGGGGGAACTTGTCTTTTTTTTTTTTCCTTTAGTTGTGGTGTGGCTCAGTCTTAGTACACACTTTTAATCCAAAACTTTCTGTTTGAATATTGTAAACAGGATTAAATAAAATCAACCATAGGTCAAGAGGCCGGGCAAGCAACCAGTTGACAGGAAGTGAAGGACAAGCTCCCAAGCCTTTATTGGTAAAATTGATTGAATGAGATTTTGTTGTTTTTAACAATATATAGGCTTGTCAACCACTTAAAAACAGCTTATCTAAAAAACTCGCAATCCAGGTCTGACTAGTCTAAAGTCACCTGCATTTCTCATTCCCCTTCAAGACTGAAGACAGCCAAATTAGAGCAATTAAGATCTCAGTATATCTATTTTTTTCCTTGTATTATCTATAGTTTAAATTTTTTAGTGTGTGTGTGTGTGAGAGGGGGGGAGAGAGAGAGAGAAAGAGAGAGAAGGGGGAAGAGAGAGAGAGAGAGAGAGAGAGAGAGAGAGAGAGAGAGCTTTCATGTCAAAGGTGTAAAGGCCGAAGGACAACTTGCAGGAAGCCCTTCTTTCCTCCTACCGTATGGTCCCAGGCATAAATCTCTGGCCATCAAGCCTGCTGACCTTTACCTGCACCTTCACCTGCAGAGCCATCTTTACCAGCTACTGCTCATACTTACTATGCCCTATGTAAGAAAATCTTTGCATACCCAAGAAACACAGGTTTTCCTTCTGGCTTTCTTTTAGAAGTGTTATATAAATTTGTAGTTTATATTGAGTTCTATAAATTATTTTGAATTGATAGAATGAAGTAGCTATACATTGCAAGGTGAAGACTAAAGGCCATTTTTCTTTATTTCTTTACTTTTCAAGACAGGGTTTCTCTGTGTAGCCCTGGCTATTCTGTTTTGTTTTGTTTTGTTGGATTTTTTTTTTTTTTTTTTTTTTTTTT
>NW_022196906.1:104738676-104743838 GCF_008632895.1 Mastomys coucha | reverse complement strand
TTCTCTGTGTAGCTCTCTGGCTGTCCTGGAACTCACTCTGTAGACCAGGCTGGCCTCGAACTCAGAAACTCACCTGCCTTTGCCTCCCAAGTGCTGGGATTTAAAGTTATGCGCCACCACCGCCCAGCTCTAAAAGGAAATTCTTTAAGAGAAACAAGGAAATCTGCTCATATAGTTTCTTAATTTTTTTCCAATTTCACTTTATCTTTGAACATGGTTACAAATTACATTCTATATGAAATGTAACTTCACAAAGTCATAGATACAGATATATAGAGAAAACAATTATAGTTAGGACACTTAAGAGCTCTCGCTCTCTCTCTCTCTCTCTCTCTCTCTCTCTCTCTGTGTGTGTGTGTGTGTGTGTGTGTGTGTGTGTGTGTGTGATCACCAAGCTAGATCTAATGTGGCAGAGTCTGAGGTGAGAGCCCTGAGACCACAGCCATGCCTGGCACTTGCCCCTCCTTGCCAAGGTCACTGCCATTTACCTGGCAGGGCAGTTTGCCTTCTAACTGGAATTGACTAACCTTCCTCAGGCAGAGCACAACTCAGGAGCACTGTGGCCAAGGATGGTGACCAGAGGACCAGGCAGAACACCTTGGAGTCCCTCAGATCCCTGACATATTTCACTGTGGCTCTCTCTGGGGCAAGAGATCCCAAATGGGATTTGAAGAAAGGGCATTGGGAAGGTCAAACGAGAGGGGCTCTAAAGAGGATGGGAGTGAGATGAGCCATCACCGTGTTCACAGGATGTCACAAGGTCAGCAAACACAGCAGTAAGGTGAGGAAGACCACTGGATGTAAATAATCAGCCTGGTTCACCACGGCAATTAGCCACTTGCTGTAGAAGGCAACGTCTGTATAAACTCCAGGATGTCCTTTGCGACCACAGCTGATGCCCCAGCTCACAACTCCTACCTGCACCCATCTGTTATCAAATTCACAGGACAATGGGCCTCCAGAATCTCCCTGAAGAAAGAGAAAGAAACAAATATCGAGAATGGGATTGATCCCCACTGGGTTTGGCTAATTACCCAGGAGACAGGCTCATACACCCTTTCCTTGGGCACCCCAAAGGTCGAGCCAGAGCCAAGTGCAGTGGCATATGCCTATAGTTTCAGCCCTAGCGAGAGTGAGGCAGAAGGATTTCAGGGAGTTCAAGCCTGCTGGAAGACATACCAAGACACTGACTTGGAAAGAGAGAGGGGCGGGGGAAGCACCCTTGCCACGCCCAAGCTTCTATCAGTACACAAATGCTGGGACTGAGTTTATAGCTATGGCCACTGAAGAGGAATGGGGAAGTGTTAATGGGCTCTGAGGTCATCTTCATCACTTCTCGAGTCAAGTTAAATTCTGTTTAAATTCTGAATTCCACTTCGGAGGGGCTGGAGACATGACCCTGTGGTTAAGAGCACTTGCTCCTTTTGCAGAGGACGCTGGATTAGTTGAGAACACCCATCACCTGCCACTCCAGTTCTAGGGGGTCCTACACCCTCTTCTGACTTTTGCAGGCACTGCGTGCACATGGTGCACATAAATACATAGCAAACCACTCACACACATAAAATGAAGACAAATCTTTTTTTAATCCCATTAAATATAATTGCTATGTAGCAGCTCCTTACATTTGATGCAATTTCTCCCCTAACCTATACAACAAGATCCTTGTGACTTATAGAGCCCATTTATGCATATGCTTCTCCCAAATCTACTGCAGAGACCCTAACAATCACTTCAGTAAAAAAAGAAGAAGGAGAAGAAGAAGAAGAAAAAGAAGAAGAAGAAGAAGAAGAAGAAGAAGAAGAAGAAGAAGAAGAAGAAGAAGAAGAAGAAGAAGAAGAAGAAAAGAAAAAAATAGGCTTCCAGGAGACTGGAGAGATAGCTCAGCAGTTAAGAGCACTGATCTTCCAGAGGTCCTGAGTTCAATTCCCAGCAACCACGTCGTGGCTCACAACCATCTGTAGTAGGATCTGATGCTCTTTTCTGGTGTGTCTGAAGACAGCTACCGGGTACTCATATGCATAAAATAAACAAACAAACAAACCATAAGCTTCCTCAGGATCTCTTACCACCTCTAACCTCACATGAGCGAACGATAATTTTACCTCAGACGTGCTTTCCTCACTGCTTGGTTGCTCTAGACCCTAGTCAGAACTTAATGGCACCTTCTTCATGCTCTGAAAACATTAATTCTGGAATTACACCTCCAAGGGAGCCACTGATCTAAAAGAGAAATCTGATCATATTCGCCTAGCCACATTTCCCATGTCCGGCTGGGCCACTCTAGAAACTTGGCCACATTCAGCCCAATCCTATGGCTCCAGGGATTTAAAGCATCAGTATCCTCGACCCCCTGCTGGAGCACAAACCTAGGCTTTCGTGTCCACTGCTCTTCACTTTCCACTCCTGAAATGAAGACAAGATCTCACTACATAACCAAGACTCACCTCAAACTCACTCTGTAGGCTAGTCTGGCTTTGAGCTTTTGATCTTCCTACTTCAAACTCTTGAGTGCTGGGATTACAAGTATATACCACACACTTGGACAACATAAGATGTCCACTCAGACCTCTGATCCCCTAAGCATATTGACCCCTATCTCTAAAAATAATATCACAAGACAATCTTCAGTTCACGTCTTTGGACTTCCACAGCAGTCTAATAGCTATGGCGTTATGTTGTGATATAGGTTAACTGCGTTAACATGGGCTCATGTTCCCTGTGTCGTGGGAACTGGATGCAAAACATTATTATATTACCCACCCCCAACTTCAACACATCAACAGGAACCCCACACATCCACCTACACAGGTCCTTTAGAGAGGACCAAACCAGCAGGACACGGTGGTGTCCCCCTGTAACCTCAACATTTGGGAGGTTGATGCAAACTCATCTCAAATTCAAGGCTATCCTGTGCTACACAGAAAGATAGGGCGAGGCCAGCTCCTGGAGCCATGGGGTATCGGGGCTCTCCCCATGAATTTTCTTGAGTAAAAGTGTTAGCAAACAACTCAGGCCTTGACATCTGAGGCTAAGGAAGGAGTCCATGAACTTACCTGGCAAGCATCCTTTCCTCTTTCTTTATAGGCACAGATCATGCCTCTCCTGACTAGATCAAGAGAACTTGATGTAGCGTTCTTCAACATCTCATTACATTCCTCATAAAGGATGACATTTTGGTCCACCTCCTGGAGAATTTCTGTCGGAACTTGTGGTGCTGATGAAAAAGATCAGCAGTGTATAAACCTGCTCAGTAGATAGCAAGCACCCAAACACCCAGGACAAAGGCAGGGATATTCATATTGTCCCCATTTGACACCGAAGAAACTGTGACTAACAACTGTAATAGGAAAAAAAAATGAGTAACAGGCAGAATTGAGCCAGGCCTAACAGCCTACACCTGTAAGTCCAAGGGAGGCCAAGGCAGGAGAATCTCATGTGCAAGGCCTGCCTGAGCTACAGTGTGAGTTCAAGACTGTGTTGGGCAACTTAGCAAGACTCTGTCTCAAGACAAAAAGTAGAAAGGGCCGTGACTACAGCTTCATGCTAGAGCCCTTCACTAGCATTGCTTACGGCCCTGGGTCCAGTTCTCATGCTTAAAAGGGGGGAAATCTAAAGACAAAAGGAGGGTAGTATTTCTGAAGAGGAAGCGAGACCTTAGAGGATGAAGAAATGACAAGCCATCAAACTCATTACTGATGCCAGTGTGATAGAGAGGAGATAGCCTGTGCAAATAATAGAGAGGAGATAGCCTGTGCATCTTTTATTTTTTGTTTGTCAGTGAGATGGGGTCTTTACATAGCCCTGACTATTCTCAAACTGTCCATACTTCTGCATGTAACACCACACCCAACCAATTTTCTTCACTTTCTAGAACATGAGCGCAGGTTCTCAAGAGATAGAACCCTGAAAGATATCATCAAATGTGATTTCTTCTCACGGATAGGAAGCAGAGACCTGTGGCTCACGCAGTTCCTCTAGGCACAAGGAACTCCATAAATACCAAGGCAGGTATTTCCATGGAGAAGCTGGCCAGCAGCTCATCCTGTCGTGAGGAAAAATCCACCCAAAGTGCTGGAGAGATGGCTCAGCAGTTAAGAGCACCTAGTCTTTCAGAGGACCCGGGTTCGTGTCCCTCGGCGTGGGGAGACTCACAACTCCTAACTCCAGTCCCAGGAGCTCTGACACTCAAGAGGAATCAGTCAGGAATTAGGTACACAGACATACATGGAAGCAGAAGCAAAACATTCATAACACACCAAATAAAGTAAATCAAATCTGAATATCCTCCCAGGAGAATTCCATCACACTTGGCCTTTGTGCACAGGGAAAGTAGCAATTCCTATAACCACTCAGCAACACTGCCCCACAAATCTGCAAAAGGAGATCTGACACAATCCAGTTGCCAGGGGAGAGGGAGAGAGAGAGAGAGAGAGAGAGAGAGAGAGAGAGAGAGAGAGAGAGAGAGACCTTTCGTGGGCTATCATTAAATGTTTGTGTTGCAACAAAAGATTTCAACACAAGATTAGGGAATCACCTACGCTGACCATGAATGACCTCAACTCCTGTCAAACTGCCTGCCACCCACCCGCCCGCCACCCACCCGCCGGCCAAGGAGTCTGCCTTCCTTTTTGTGCCTTTCGTGATCTTTTGTTTCTACCCTAGGAATAAGGCCGATCGCCTGAGCACCAACTCTTACCACCTGGATCTGGTTTGCCCCATCCTGTCACCCAGCATTTGGTTCCAGCTTTCACGAGAAAAGTCTCTCTAGGGATGCAGACAGGATAGATGTTAGCGGTGAAATTCACCGGGTGTTCGAGCTTGAGAAGGGCAATGTCATTTTTAACGACGAGAGTGGTTGAGAACTTAGGGTAGACAAAGATCTTCTGGATGGGAACCACCACACTTGTATTCTGTCGGTAGACACTCCTGTCGCCCATCTTGACATTGTACTGGATTCGGCTGTAGAAAAGATGCGTTGCCTCGTTAGCCATGACCCTGCCAAGCTCTCTTATACCCTTTCCACTCCACCCCCCCTGCTTCTCAACATGGCCCCAATCTCTTTTGCCATCCCGTCTCTGTCACTAAAACTCTTAATTAATCTCTCAACTGTTTTTGCCTGTGCCACACCCCAAGTATTTCTAGTAACAAGAAGGTCATAG
>NW_022196906.1:104733808-104738666 GCF_008632895.1 Mastomys coucha | reverse complement strand
TTTGGGATGTTTTTGTCAGGCAGGTGGATTAGACAGCAGGGTTTCCTCTAGAATCCTCCCCATCACTCCTCACCTGTAAATACAATGGGCTGCAGTTAGCACCCATTGGGGATGGATGAGGGAGCCTCCGCAGACATGCATGTGTCTGACCCGAACGCTCACCTGCCAGGGCCACTTTCCCTCTTCAGCGTCCACCCCTCCCATGATCTTCATAAAGGGTTGGCCACACACTGAGTGAGGACGAAAAGAACTCATAAGAATGAGGCCCTCTCTTCATGTTAGCGTTTCCACAGAAAGTACCACGTGCCCCCAACGATAGCCAAGGAGACTGTGTCCTGTTGAACACCACAGGCACTTCATACCCTCAAGGCTACCTGTCATACAGGCCCCATGGCAGTCATATCCCCCTGAAGCCACGGGCAAGGCAACCGGACTAGACGCTTGAGCTACACCCATCTCTTGGGTTCAGGGTGTCATCAGCTCCCACTCCGGGCCGCGTCACAGCCCTCCCCTTGCCACAGACAACTCTTACCAAATTACCTAAGGAAAAGTTCGCGAAAGGAGAGCGCGTGGTGGGCATTTTGTAGGCCACCATGGACGTGTGCACCCTGGTGGGTGGCGGTGGGTTTCCCCTCGGGGCTTCACTAAGCCCCGAGGGGAAACTGGAAGTAGAGAGTACAGAGGCAGCTGCCCAGGCCTCACAGGGCTTTGGCTGAAGCAGCAAGAGGCAGGTTATGAGACCTAGAGAGCCACCCCCGGACGCCATGCCACCTCGTAGGCCACCTCCCCTCTCCCAGGAAGGTGGCACCCGCTCCCCAGGCTCACGTGGCCACCCTCGGTTCTGCCAGGAGAAACGGGCTCTCCGAAGGGCCACAGGAGGCGCCAGTGAGTCAGAGGCATCAGTGGCGGGTCATGGCTTCTTACTTTCACTCACTTCCTGACACACTGAGCACACCCCGGCCTGGGACAGAGTAGTCAGCCATCCTTGATGGAGACCTCCCAATTCAGGACCCTTACTTCCGGTGGAGCCTGGCGTAGAACTGGTAAGGTCAGAACTCTGGAATGAGAGAGGAAGCCCTAAGTCTCCAACAAGGCACCTCAAAGTGAGATTCATTCACCAGACTCAGCTATGGGACAAGTTGAAAGAAAATTAGCAAATGTCCAGGCCTGGAGAGATGGCTCAATGGTTAAGAGCTCACAGTGCTCTTACAAAGGACCGCTGTTCAATTCCAGCTCCCTCTTGGAAATGTACACCATTCTTAACTCCAGTTCCAGGGGATCCAGTGCCCTCCTCTGGCCTCTGTGGGCTCTAGACATGCATACAAAATGCAGGCAATTTCTCAGACACAGAAAATAAAAATAAATATATGTTTTTAAGTCAGCTACCAAAGATACCCGTGAGTTAATCCGTTTCAACTACTCTATGCCCTTTTTGTCTCCTGTGGTAACTCATGGCTTTATCTTTGCTGCCCAGATGCTCAGGGCTCTGATCCTGGGCATCATCACCCCTGTTGAAGTGGGAGGATGGAGAGACGATAGCAGCAAGTTGTGACTTTCTGTGCTTCTCGACTTTCCCTAGCTGAAAGAGGAGAGCCGTTGCATTTTCCCAATCAATTTATGTTTAATGTCTTGGTGTTGGGGTTTGAGTAAGAATGGCCCCCATAGACTCACATATTTGAAAACTTGTCCCATAGGGAGTGGCACTATTAGGAGGTGTGGCCATGTTGGAGGAAGTATGTCATGGTAGGGGCGGACTTTGAGGTCTCACATGCTTAAGCTATGCCTAGTGTGGCTTACAGACACTTCTGCTGCTTGCAGATCAAGATGTAGAACTCTCAGCTCCTCCTCCAGCATGTCTGCCTACATGCTGCCATGTTTCCCACCATGATGATAATGAACTAAACTTCCAAAACCATAAGCCAACCCCAGTTAAAGGTTTTCCTTTATAGGAGTTGCTGTGGTCATGGTGTCTCCTCACACCAATGGAAACCCTAACTAAGACACCTGGGGGAGGGGCACATTCTTTAGGGTGCTCTTTTGGTCACAAGAAGGGTAGGAAAGCATGTCATCCATTCCAATAGTTGTACCCCCACCCACCAGGAGCCCTCTGCTTTCAAACTGTTTCTTTTTGAGACAGGGTTATCTCATGTGTGCAGAGACACCTCTCGATCATCTGTGCAGCCAAAAACGACCTAGAGCTTCAGACCCTCCTCCCCACATCTCCCAAGTCCTGGAACCACAGGCAGGAACCACCACACCAAGGCTATGCAGGGATATTTAAAAAACAAAAAATGGGCAGGGCGGTGGTGGCACAGGCCTTTAATCCCAGCACTTGGCAGGCGGAGGCAGGCAGATTTCTGAGTTCAAGGCCAGCCTGGTCTACAGAGTAAGTTCCAGGACAGTCAGGGCTACACAAAGAAACTCTGTCTCGGGAGGGCGGCGGGGAGAAATGGGCTGGGGAGATGGCTCCTCAGTGGTTAAGAGCACTGACTGCTCTTCCGAAGGTCCTGAGTTCAAATCCCAGCAACCACATGGTGGCTCACAACCACCATCTGTAATGAGATCTGACACCCTCTTCTGGTGCTACAGTGTACTTAGCTATAAATAAATCTTTAAAAAAAAACAACTGAGTGGTGGTTGAATATCCCTTTAATCTCAACAATTAGAAGGCAGAGGCAAGAGGATCTCTGTGAGTTCAAGGCCAACCTGGTCTATGGAGAGAGTTCTAGGACAGCCAGGGCTACACAGAGAAACCCTGTCTCAGGGGGAAACAAAACAAAACCACCCAGAGTTCTGTGCATGCTAGGTAAACCCTCTTACCAACTGAGCTACAAGCCCAGTGCAGCAAGAAACGTCTACCATCTTGTGGGAAACTAGAAGAGTTAGCCCACACCTATTTGAACCAACACACTGAGCTTCTGGTCGGCTCATTCCCAATCTGGGCTTACGTCATAACTACCTATAGTTCTCAAAGCCCATGTGAATTCTCTTTGTAAGGAAGCTTTTTTTCCTCCTGCCTCATGCTTTGGCCCTTTTCTAGAACATGCTGGGATGTGATTCTGGCTATTAGACCCAGAAGCAGTGAAGGCTGATTGAAATGGTACAGGACTCAAATTGTCAATACAACTTTATAATACGACTTCTTCAAGTTAAGCTCTGACATCTCCACGCTAAACAAGGCAAGACCTGTCAAATGAACGGGTGGGGCTGACCGCTTCTATTATCAAGAGAGGTCCAATGCAGCTAAGAGGTCAGGAGATCACAAATTTGCTCAAATGTGACCCCATTTAAATTATCCTCGCTTTTCCCAAATCAGTGCCTTAACTCTCATGTAAGACATTAGTGAAGCTGTTCATTTGTGTTGAAACTGAAGCAGCCCCAGAGATTAAACAGAGCATTTATTGCAACTATCTCAATGGTATGATTATACGGAACATGAAAATACTTCAGATCCTTTTAATCATAAGGTTAGAAATCATAGAACTGAGTCGGGTAGTGGTGGCGCATGCCTTTAATCCCAGCACTTGGGAGGCAGGCAGATTTCTGAGTTCGAGGCCAACCTGGTCTACGGAGTGAGTTCAGGACAGCCAGGGCTATACAGAGAAACCCTGTCTCAAAAACAAAACAAAACAAAACAAATCATAGAACCTTTTAATCCAGGCGGGTAAGATCAGAGATTGCCAGTCAGACAAATGGCTCAGAGGATGGAGGTGCTTGCCATGCAAACCTGACCACCTGAATTGAACCCCCAGAACCCACACTAGAAGAAGACACCCAATCCAAAAAGTTTTCCTAAGCTCCACACATACTTCTGTATACACACACACACACACACACACACACACACACACACACTGCACACGCGCACACGCATACATGCTACATGCTTGGGTTTGAACCTAGTGCCTCATATGTGCTAGGCAAGTGCTCTCTACCATTGGGCTATGTACCCTCTGTCTCAGGCCCAATAAATTGTCTTTAATATGTAAAAGACAGAGTGTGGCCTACTGTAAGACTTTAGAACTTCTAGGAGCTGCAGATCCAAAGTAAATTTGCACCTTTTCATAGGCCTTTCTTCATAAATTTCCATCAAGTGTTTATGAGAAAGATTAGAGGCAGGGCAAAGGACCAAAGAAAACCACGCTTAGAATGTGGTCTAGAGAAGGCGAGCAAGAGCGAAACTCGGTGCAGGAGGAATGAAGCCAGGCTCAGAGCCTGCTACTCTTTTCCCACCCCCGGCTCCACCCCCAAAAGAAAGCCGTGTACTAAAGAGGAAGGAGGATAAAAAAACAAACTGTGGGGAACTTGTGATATTGGATGAAGACAATATGAGGTAACCTATGCTAGGAGACCCTACCCATCATTATTTGCCCAAAACCTGTACTTGCCAAAGGTGGTGGCTCTTAGAAGTAAAGCACACATACACACACCCATGCATATACACACAGGCACACATGCACATGTGAATACACACTCATGCACGCACACACACCCTGCCGAGTGTCCAGGAAGAAGTCATAGCAATCTGCTGCTGGCAGGGTAGTTTGCAGAAGTGTGGAGAAGCCACCTCTCTGAGGCAAGGGGAGAACGCCAGTAACTTACAATGGAGCAGACACCAAGAAAAACTCAACAGCTCCCCACCTACTGCTATAAGCAAATAATAATAATAATAATAATAATAATAATAATAATAATAATAATAATTTAAATCTGTATTTAGGAGAGTATCCATGGCAACCACAAAGTCTCATTTGATTATCTCAATACTTCCCACTACAGAGAAGATATAGTCAGAGCTGGGAGCGCAGTTCAGTGGTGAAGCACTTGCCTAGCATGTGTTAAGACCCTGGCACCACAG
>NW_022196906.1:104729309-104733798 GCF_008632895.1 Mastomys coucha | reverse complement strand
GGAGGGGAGGAAGGGAGAAAAAAGCTAATTGCTTAGGGTTCATCTCATACATATGTTTTAAAAAAGAAGAATGAATAAAAAACTGTATCCAAGCATAGCGGTGCACACCTCTAATCCCAGCTCTTGGGAAGCAGAGGCTGACAGATCTCTGTGAGTTCAAGGCCACAGAAACCAAGAAACAACAACAACAACAACAAAAGCCAGAAAGGTGATGGATGGAAGAAAGACAAAATATAATGTTTCCTCTTTTAGGCTGAATCTTGATGATTTAAACAGATACACAGAGGACATGAAAATCAAAGACTGACTATGGAGGATGGGGGAGGGGTAGGAGGGGATCAGCCAGCGAGAGACAAGAAGAAGGGATTTGGAGGACAGGGTTTGAAGCCTGCTGATAAAAGCAAAACCCAGCAATACACATGCATGTAAATATATGTAAATATCATAGTAAATGAGATCAATTCTCTTTATGCTAACTAAAAATATTTCTTAAAGAAATACAATTCTTTCCTTTTTTCTTTTGTTTTGGAGAGAGAACCTCATTATGTAGTTCTGGCTATCCTAGAACTCTCTATATAGATGAGGCTGGCCTGGAACTCATAGAGGTTTGCCTACCTCTGTCTCCCGATGGCTGGGATGAGCCCACCATGGCTATCACAATGTTGTCCTGAAATCAGAGCCACTGGTAGAGTGTGTTCTACCCCAAATCCACTAGCACTTGATCTGTCTGTGTGAGATGGTACCATCATTTACCTCCCTCACGTCCGTGGTTGCAGCATCCTAACCATGGACACTCTGAGCCTAGGGCTAGGGGACCATCCTAGCCTGGAGCCGATGAGGATCCTCTTCCCAAGGAAACACAGGCACTGCAGGGACACTGTGTACGCCCTCGCTCCCAGGCTAGCTTAGCACCTTGCCTCCCAGTGAGTCTGTGCTCCAAGGTAGTGGACCCACCAACGGTTTAAAGAAGCTGCACATCTTTGCTCCTCTGAAGGCTCTACTGCACCGTCACAAACTCCTACCATCTAAACTCTGGTCCCTGTGAACATTACTGATGTGGATTGTAGCTGAAGCAAGCAGAGACGACCCTTCCACACCTGTCTAGGCTCAAGGCTGGGGCATGCTGCCCAGAGGACTGCCATCCAGGATCCATCATCAGGTGAAAGGGTTTTTACCTATAAAAGTTGATACAGAAACCAGAAGATCCAGATGTCCCAACCAGATAGATGTGCAATATCGGTGTAGGGACATTAAGTGAGCATGTCCCTAAACAAACACCACGGAACCCAATAACTAACCCCAGCAAAAAAAGGAGATCATCTTAGGAGGAATTCAAAATAATTATCTTCAAGAAATTCAGCAGAGGGTAGAAAATGCAGACAGACAACTCAGTGTGATCAAGAGAATAATTCAAAGAAAAAAAGAGAATAATTCATTTAATCAGAGTGAGCTAAGCAGCCGATATAAAAGTGAACCAAGTAGAAATATTGAAAGTGAAGAATTCAACAAATTAAATAACCACAAACTCACAGACGGAAGAATTTCAGCCACAGATGGGGTCAAGTAGAAGAAAATAATTTCTGAACATGAAGAAAGGCCCTTTGACACAACCCAGAGGGAGTGAGTATGGTGGCACATGCCATGCCTGCAATCCCAGCACTCAGAAGGGCAGGATTGGGGGAAGGACTACAAACCTGGGCTACAGCAATGAGTAACAGGCCAGACTGGGCTCTAGCCCAGCACTGGGAAGACAGAGACAGGTCCCTAGGACTCACTGACCTGTGGCTCTAGTCTGATTGGTGAGGTCCTAGCCAATAAGAGAGCCTGTCTTAACAAATCCAGCCCATAATGAATGACACCAAGGTCGACCTGCAGCCTCTACATGCACTTGTGCATGGACATACACACACACACACACACACACACACACACACACACACACACACCAGATCTTGCCGGGGATTCCGACAACCCCCAGATACCAGATGCTTACAGGTCCCCAATGCATTTAATCCAAAAACATCCTCTACAGGGCGGGCACGCTATATCCAACTACAAGGTTGCAGGCAAAGAGGCGATTCCGAAAGCAGCAACAGCAATATAAGGCAGGTACCAAAACTCAGACATGAAGGGAGGAGAGTCCCAGGCCACTTGGGCTACATGAGACCCTGACTCAAAACTCCTCCATAAATATATAAATACTGTAGAAAACCAAGTCAGGGGTGGTGCCTCACAATTGTAACCCAGCATTTGGGAGACTGGGATGGGAGGGTTCCCATGAGTTGGAGGCCAGTTTGGGCTGGAGTAAGATCCAAAGCAAGCTTAGCCACAGGGTCAGACTCTTCTTCAAGAACAACAGATGAGGGATGGCTCAAAGGTTAAGAGCACTGACTGCTCTTCCAGAGGTCCTGAGTTCAATTCCCCGTAACCACATGGCGGCTCACAGACATCTGTAATGGGATCTGAGGCACTCTTCTGGTGTGTGTCTGAAGACAGCTACAGTGTACTTATATAAATAAAAATAAATCTTAAAAACAAACAAACCAAGGGACGGATGTCTGGAGATGCAGCTCAGCTGGTAGAGTGCTCGCCTAGGGTACTCTGGGTTTGGTCCCTAGCATGGCACAGTAACACATGCCTGTAATCCCAACACTCAGGAGGCAGAAGTTTAAAATCATTCTTGCTACATCAAGGTCAAGACCAGCCTGAGCTACAAGAGTTCCTGTCTAAAAACAAACAAACAAAGACCAGATCTTGTAATATTCTTAATATAACAGGAGGTGGAGGTGGGAGGACATTGAGTTCCAGGCCAGCCTGGGTTACATAGCAAGACCCTGTTTCCTCCCCCTAAAAAAAAAGAACAATCAATTGATTCATTACATAATTAGACAAGATATCCCGTAGAAGAACAGAGTAATGTATCCCAGAGGCCTAGGTGGCTAGTGAGGAGGCAGAGAAGGGAAGAAGCCAGAAGATATATAATTACAGTCAGAAAGTATGAAGAAAGAAACTCCAAACTAGGCAAACACAAAGAGACAGAAATAGACAATGCTTGCCAGGAAAGTGACAGGGCAAGGGCGGGCGGATAAGGAGGGTGAGAAATTGGGAGTGATTACTAATGGCCCTCGAGTTTCTTTCTTGGGTGCTGAAAACATTCTAAAATGTGCTGTGGTGACAGTTGCTCAACTCCGGGAACATACAAAAGCCATTGGAATGTACACTTGAAATGAGTGAGTTGTGTGATATGTGAATTATATCCCAATAAAGATACTTAAGAAAACAGAAAAAGCCCAGCCTTGAAACCACAACTGTGAAGGGCAGAACAAACATCTCTCAGAGGAGTGGAAAGAAGCCAGGGAGACAGCGTGAGCCAAAGACATAAAGAAATACCAGGAAAGGGAGACGAAGCGGTGTGCCAACACTACAGAAAACAACTGGGGAAACACAGCACAGAAAGGCAGAGAAGAAACCAAAATCCTGGGCCGGGAGTAGTGGCTCACAACTATATTCTCAGCACTTAGGAGGATCAGGAGTTCAAAACCAGCCTCAGCTACATAACAGCTTCAAGGCCAGCCTGTACCATGTGAAACCCTAGAGAGCGACAGAAAGAAAGTGAGAGAGAATTAAGAAGTCTAAAACAAAGGAGACACCCCATAAGCCCTGCTAAAATGAGATAGTAAAAATACAAAAATAAATAGGAAAAAAGTTTCCGTAGTAATCCAAGCATCCGCAGCCAACCACTGGACTGAGTGCGTGGGGTGAGGGGGGACCTCCCTGATGGAGAAGTTGAAGAAGGGACTGAGGGAGCGGAGGGGGTTTGCAGCCCTATGGAGGGAGCCACCAGTGTCAACAGGCCAGACCTCCGGG
Organism: Mastomys coucha; assembly: GCF_008632895.1. Taxonomy (NCBI): domain Eukaryota; kingdom Metazoa; phylum Chordata; class Mammalia; order Rodentia; family Muridae; genus Mastomys; species Mastomys coucha. Next base: position 104,729,931 of record NW_022196906.1, on the reverse strand, counting down.
AGCTCCTGGGGACTGGACCGGGAACCAAAGAATACACATGGAGGGATCCATGGTGCTGGTCGCATATGTGGCAGAGGACAGCCTTGTTGGACATCAGTGGGAGGAGAGGCCCTTGGGCCTGAGGGTGTTCAATGCTCCAGTGTAGGGGAAGGCCAGGGCGGGAAGACAGGAGTGGGTGGGTAGGTGGGGATCACCCTCATAGAGGCAGGGAGAGGGGGAATGGGATAGGGGGTTTCCGAAGGGGAGACCTAGAAAGGGGAAAATATTTGAAATGTAAATAAAGAAAATATCCAAATTTTAAAAAAGGAAAAGAAAAGGTCCAAGCACCTTGTATGTGAGCGTGTTCAGATGCAGTATGCAATATATGTACACATGTATATGAGGAGGGCAAAGAACAACCATGGGTGTCGTTCCTTGTCCTTCCTTCCTGACCACATAGGCTACACTGCCTGACACCAAGTGCCCAGGATGCTCACCTCACATCTCTGCCTCTCCAGTGCTGGGAATACCAGCACGTGTTACCATAACTAGCTCTTTTTACACAGGTTCTTGTAGTCAAACTCATGGCCTCATGCTTGCAAGGTTAGCGCTTGACTAACTCTCCCAGCCCCAAAACATCCTT
>NW_022196906.1:104716030-104729299 GCF_008632895.1 Mastomys coucha | reverse complement strand
TGTGTGTGGCTGTGCACTGTGTGTGTCTGGTGCCAATGGAGACCAGAAGAGGGCATCAGATCTCTTGGGTCTGAAGGGATGAATAGTTGTGAGCCATCATATGAGTGCTTGGAACTGAACTTGGTTCCTCTGAAAGAGCAACAAGTGCTCTTAACTGCTGAGCCATCTCTTCAGCCCCTGGACTATGTTCTTAACATAAAATTTCCAACTTAAAAAGATTTTCATCACCACAGAATACATCATTATAACAAAAATGAAGATTCAATTATTTGGGATATCATTTATAGACACACAGGACTGTCAAGATTAACTCAGCCAAGGATAACTGGGGACTCTAAAATACGGACTTTAATGAATATGATAGGGGGCTGGAGAGATGGCTCAGCAGTTAAGAGCACTGACTGCTCTTCCAAAGATCCTGAGTTCAATTCCCAGCAACCACATGGTGACTCACAACCATCTGTAATGAGATCGGATGCTCTCCTTCTGGTGTGTCTGAAGACAGCAACAGTCTACTTACACACATGAAAGACATAAATAAATCTTTAAAAACAAAAAAAAATGTAATAAGAAATGTGTTTTTAAAATACTTTTGCGAATTCCTTAGGGTGGCTGGAGAGATGACTCAGTATGTAAAAACATTGACTGCTCTTGCAGAAGAGCTGGGTTCAGTTACCAGCATTCACATGGTGGCTCACAACTGTCCCTAACCCCAGCTCCAGGGGGTCAGACGCCCTCTTCTGGGCACCAAGAGAACTGCATGCATGTGGTGCACATACACACATACACTCAGACATGTAACATAAAATAAATGTCTACAAATTTTCATTTAAAAAGTTCCACACAGTGTAAAAAGTTAGGGGTTGTTTTTTGTTTTCGAGACAAGGTTTCTCTGTGTAACAGCCTTGGCTGCCTTGGAACTTGTCATGTAGATGAGGCTAGCCTCAAATTCACAGAGATCTGCCTGCCTCTGCCTCCCTAGAGCTGAGATTGAAGGTGTGTGTCCCCACCTCCCAGCTCTGATTTGTAATCACACATGAGCATTGGCTAGTTCAGTGATATAGGAACTTGCTGCCAAGGCTGATGGCCTGAACTCAGTCCCTGGGACACATGGTGGAAAGCAAGAACAGATTCCTACAAGTTGTTCTCTGAGCTTCACACTCACACCATCCCCGGCCACTTACACATAAAATAAAGAAGTGTAAAAAAGAAAAAAATATTGGCTGGGCAGTGGTGATGCACGCCTTTAATCCCAGCACTTGGGAGGCAGAGGAAGGCAGATTTCTGAGTTTGAGGCCAGCCTGGTCTACAGAGTGAGTTCCAGGACAGCCAGGGCTACACAGAGAAACCCTGTCTCAAAAACAAAACAAAACAAAAACAAAAACAAAACAAAAAAAAAAAAGAGAGAGAGAGAGAGAAAAATTAAGCCAGGCATGGGGGCCTACCTTTTAATCCCAGCACTCGGGAGGTAGAGGCAGGTGGATCTCTGTGGATTCGAGCCTGCTTTACAGAGTGAGTCCCAGGACAGCAGGGCTACATGGAGAAACTCTGTTTTGAGGGGAGGGAGGAGAAAAGAAAAGAAAAAATAATTAATTGACAGTGGGAAGAATACACCAGGTTCACTGGAATTTGCTAGCAAAGTGCCCAACATGGAGGCACAGAGCACCCAGCTCCATTCAGAACTGGCATCTTGGGAGCATTCCACCCTTGGTCCAGGCATTGCCAACTGAAAGTTATTTCTAAACTAGGCCATCCAAATGTCTCTCTGCATTATTTTCTTCCATGTCACCAAAGGCGCTCTGTCTGTCTGTCTCTGTCTGTCTGTCTGTCTGAACCATGCATACATTGTTTGGAACATTTATCCACATTACTGTTTGCCCTTCTCCAGCTGTGGTGGCAGAAGAACTGATTTATTGTTCACATGTTACACTTGGCTGCAGCTGAGAGCTGAACCAGTCCAGAGTGCCACAGGTCCAGGGCAGAAGACCAACAGGAACTGTTTCAGTTGTGAGCAAGGCGGAGCTCTCAGAGGTGGTCTGGGTGACTGAGTGGTGATGGAGGCTAGACATCCCTTGGAAGACATTATCAACAGCAATGTGCGATCCAGAGACTGTGCCAGCTTCCTGGGCCTCCGTAGCTGCACAGGCATCCCTGGCCTCCGCGCCAGAGGAGGCTAGCTTTCTTGAGCCTCTGGCCTGTTCATTTGCTCTTTAGCTTGCACATTTCCTCCCTCCTCCACCCCATGGTAAAGAGGATTCTACTGGGAAAAAGAAAAAGGTTACAGTCAATCTTCTATGATTGTCTTTAAAAATTACAATGGTAATTTAAATTCTATAAACATTGTTGGGAGACGGAGGTAGAAGGGTCTGGAATTCAAGACCATTCTTAGTTACATAAAAATTTGTAGGCCAGTCCAGCCTGGACTACATGAGATCCTTGTCCATTTTTTTAAAAGATCTATTTATTTATTATATGTAAGTACACTGTAGCTGTCTTCAGACACTCCAGAAGAGGGCGTCAGATCTCATTATGGATGGTTGTGAGCCATCATGTGGTTGCTGGGATTTGAACTCAGGACCTTCAAGAGCGCTCTTAACCACTGAGCCATCTCTCCAGCCCAAGATCCTTGTCTTAAAGGAGAAAAATCATAAAATTTGAAAGTCCATGAAATTAAAATGAACAGAAATCTGTAAATGGGAGTAATGTGAAGATTTTTGACTTCAGGGGTTTGCTAATATTACCTTGAGTTGGAAATGCAGTTAAAATATCAATAACTTAGTATTCTTGTTATAATCTCTCACTTTTTCCAACCTCAGAGGAAACTTATGTGTTTTTTTTGTTTTGTTTTGTTTTCCTTTTTGGTGTCTCAAATGAAAGGTTGAAGGCAGCTGTGTGGTACATGCCTGTAATCCCAGCCCTCAGGAGGCTGACGTAGGAGGATGGCAGGGTTGCTGTTTTTTGTCAATATTGCCTTATGTTGAAAAAATGCTGTTAAAATATCAATAACAATATTTTTTATACTCTTCTGCTTTTTCCAACCTCAGAGGGAACTTGGTTTCTCCATTTCATTTTTTTCTTTGTTTTGGGTTGTTTCAAATAAACCATTAAAGAAGGTGTTGGTAGCACATACCTGCAATCCCATAAGCTGGCAGGTTGAGGTAGGTTCACATAAGACTGGGAGTTCACAATCGACCTGAGCTACGCCATGAGCACTATATCTGCCAGGTCTGCAGAGCGAAAGATGCTGTCTCAAAAATAAACAGGAAGACAAGAACAATATAAAAAATGATGTGGCTGAAGGATTGTCCTTGTGTCTGTCTTTGTTTTTGTTGACAGGTCTTACTCTCTAGCCTCAGCTGGCCTGGAACCTGAGATTCTCCTGCCTCAGTCTCCTGAGCGCTAGGATTATAGCTATCCATATGCCAAGTTTTAGAGGGAACTTTAATATATATTATTTAACATATATTAGCTATTATATATTTATGTAGCTTATGATTGACTTTAAAGGAAACTGTTTAAAGCCATTATCTCTTGAAGGGGGTAAAAAGCCATTGGACAATTTGCATGCCGGGTTTTGTTGTTGTTTTGGGGTTTTGGTTGTTGTTTTGTTTTGTTTTGTTTCGAGAGAGGGCTTCTCTGTGTGTAGCCCTGACTGTCCTGTAATTCACTTTGTAGACCAGGCTGGTCTCAAACTCATAGAGATCTGCCTCCTAAGTACTGGGATTAAAAGTATGCCACAATGCCTGGGTTGTATGCCACTTTAAAAAGGAAGAAAGAAAGAAAGGAAGAAAGAAAGAAAGAAAGAAAGAAAGAAAGAAAGAAAGAAACAAAGAAAGAAACAAAGAAAGAAACAAAGAAAGAAACAAAGAAAGAAGAGAAGAGAAGAGAAGAGAAGAGAAGAGAAGAGAAGAGAAGAGAAGAGAAGAGAAGAGAAGAGAAGAGAAGAGAAGAGAAGAGAAGAGAAGAGAATAGTGTCAGAGAGGATGTGAAGAAAGGGGAGCATGAATATCAGCAACTGTGGGAGTTGGACAGCAGGAAGTCAGGACAACAGGAAGTCAGGACGGCAGGAAGTCAGGACGACAGGAAGTCAGGACGGCAGGAAGTCAGGACGGCAGGAAGTCAGAACGGCAGGAAGTCAGGACGGCAGGAAGTCAGGACGGCAGGAAGTCAGGACGGCAGGAAGTCGGGTCAGAGGCCATGAAGTCAGGACGTTAGACACAGTATGACTGTATGATAAGTTGTAAAATTGTGTGTGGCAGCACACATCTGTGATCCCAGCTACTCAGGACTCCAAAGCAGGAGCATCTCAAATTGCAAACCAGCCTGGTTTACTGTGGTGTTTGAAAGCGAATGACCCCCCCAACAGGCTCACGTGTTTTAATACTTGGCCTCCAGTTGGTGGAGCTGTTTAGGAAGGATTAGGGCGTGTGGCCGTGTTGGAGAAGGGGTGCCGTCCCCAGTGTGCTTGCTGGCTCCTGCTTGTGAGATAAAAGCTACTGCTACAGCCTCCTGCCACTGTGCTCACGAATTCTGACCTGGAACTGCAAACCCAATTAAACTATTTTATTTATTGCCTTGGTCACTGTGTTTCGTCACAATAGAAAAATAACTGGGCTGTAGAGGTGGCTCAGGGGTTAAGAGCACTGACTGTTCTTCCAAAGGTCCAGAGTTCAATTCCCAGCAACCACATGGTGGCTCACAACCATCCAGAATGAGATCTGACGCCCTCTTCTGGTGCATCTGAAGTCAGCTACAGTGTACTTACATATAATAATAAATAAATCTTAGAGCCAGAGCGAGCAGAGGTCCTGAATTCAAGTTCCAGCAACCACATGATGGCTCACAGCTATCGTGTACTCATACACATAAAATAAATAAATCTTTTAAAAAAGAAAGAAAAAAGAAAAGAAAAATAATGAATCCCCTTTAGTCCAGAGAAGCTGGCATAGCTCCATAATGGAGATCATTCTATGCAATCTCTTCTGCAAACAAAAACTCCCCCAGAAAGGAATATTCCGAAAGGGGCTAGAAAAGGAAAGAGGAAAGGCAGAGGGGGCACAAGAGGCCAGGAAAGGAGTGGGTGGGGAGGGGAAGGTCAAGAGACGGGAGTAGGCAGGCATGAGCAGGGAGTGGAGAGAGGGAAGGAAAGGAATTGGAGCTGAGGGATGGCTCCGTGGTTTAAGAGCACTTGCTCTCACAGAGGATCCGAGTTCAGCTCCCAGCACCCACACCAGGCAGGTCACATCTGCAACTTCTGCTCCAGGGGACTGAACACCCTCCTTAGGCCTCTGTGGGCACCTGTACTCACATGCATAACCCCCCCCACACACACACACACAAGCATACACATAATTAAAAGCAAAATAAATTATTTTTAAAAGAAGTTTTCTAGCCGGGCGGTGGTGGTGCACACCTTTAATCCCAGCACTTGGGAGGCAGAGGCAGGCGGATTTCTGAGTTTGAGGCTAGCCTGTTCTACAGAGTGAGTTCCAGGACAGCCAGGGTTATACAGAGAAACCCTGTCTCGAAAAACCAAAAAAAAAAGAAGAAGAAGAAGAAGAAGAAGAAGAAGAAGAAGAAGAAGAAGAAGAAGAAGAAGAAGAAGAAGAAGTAGTTTCTATATAGGCAGGACACAACACATACAGTTTGAGGAAGACACACTCTTTTGAAACAAATGCAAGTGAACCAACCCTCCCCCCAAAAAAAAAATTAATGAAACTTTAAGAAAATTAAATCAAGAAGGCTGGAGGAAGAAACCAGCATACCGACAAAATACAAACAGTAGCAATAACCAATTAGAAAAGATATTCCATTAATAGAACCACAAACTCCACAAGGCTGCGTCCTGTGACTGGGTTCCCCTCACTCTCTCACAATTCTTCTGCACCAGCTCCTGCCTCTGGGCCTGAGCACTGACCTTTCGACCCCAGACATCCATGCAATTCATTTTCTCTTCTGGGCCTGAGCCATAATCTCCAAATTTCTTCTGTAAACGGCCAGATAGTATGTTAGGCTTTGTGGGCAAAGGAGCAAAATTAAGGCTGAAATGTTTGGTTGTTACACACAAGGGAGTTTAAAAAGAGAAAAAAGAAAAAACAACAACTCTAATTTCTCCAAAACAGTTTTCTGATTTTATTTAAAATATAAAAGATCTGAGCTGTTGCATTGTGATGTGTTGTGTTGTGTTGCGTTGCGTTTGGCCTCCAGGACTGCTAAGAAAAAGAATGGAATTTTTCAGAGGGGATAACATCGAAGTGTTCTTTACCATTAAATTAATTGCAAATGTTCTGTAAAAATCATTTCAGCTAAGTGGCAGTCGGGTCAGGTCTGACGCAGCCTCCTCTGTGAGTCCTTCCACATGCACTGTCAAGATCTCTGTTCCCTTGCAGGGCTCAGTGGCTCATCCCAATTCTAGGGAGACCGAGGCAGGCGGACCTTAAGGCTAGTAGGGGTTACAGAAGGAGACCCTGTCTTTACTTGATGGCTTGATGGCACAGCCCTCACATCTCATTGGTCAGGGGCCGGAGACAGAAGGGTTGTGACGAGTTCAGGACCCAGACTGGTCTCCATAGCAAGATATCATCCCGGGAAAAAAAAAAAAATCAAAATGAGTGAAACCATATCCAAGCCCACCTCTCCCCTCCCGATTCTCCTAGCCCCTCCAATTCTCCCTTTTGTCTCTTTCACACAATCTGATATATGTATCTATATCATATATAATTTGTGTATATATATGTGTGCATGCATGTAGTACCCTCAGAGGCCAGGACTCTGGAAGTGGCATTACAGGAGGTGGTGAGCCACCCAATTTGGGTGCTGTGAACCAAATCCAGGTCCTCTGGAAAAACAGCAACCACCTCTAAGAACTATAAATTCTTAAACTCCTGTGTAGATTAGCTGCCCTTCGGGCCCATAAATCCCCCCCCCAAACTATGTAGCAAGTGTTGTCTCCTCTGCTTTGTTCATTGCTATTGTCCCAGCGCCTGCTGCCTTGCACATTCTGTCTCTTTGCTCTTTCTCTGGCCCAGCGTTCCATTCCTCACCTCACTGGCCAGGCATCCCGCTCCAGGTCTCACTCGCTTTGTCCATCATCACGAGGCTTCTGGACCAGCTCCTTTCTTCACACAGTGTTTCACAGCCCACCCTGGATCTCTAGTACTCATGGGGACCCTCACCCCTTCATCTAAACTAACATTTCTTCACGCCCCTCCCCTCCCTGCTCTCCATCTTGCCTAACATCTTTTTTCCTCCAGAAGGCCTGCCCTCGCTTCTCCCTAGCCTTTAGGGTCCCACGGTACCCTATGCTGATCTTCCACTGCTTACGCACTTGGTCATTTGGGGGCACTCTGTTGCCATTACCTGTTAACGGGCAAATGACAATCCCGACCCAAGTCCCTCCTTTCTCCCTCATCCTGCCCATGTTCCTAGGCCTGTCTCTGGGCCACTCTTGCTGCCTGCTGGAATATTCCGCAGGTCCATCCCCTCTATCCACGTTGGTCCCTCTAATCCCCACAAGTCCCATCCTGCCTCAGAAGGAGTAGTTGGCGAGAGGAAAAAGCAATTTGCCAGGATCACACATAAAGCGGGATTTGAACGTGGAGCCCAGACTAAGGAGCAGGGGCTCCTGGCTCAGGTTACACACAGACACAAACAAGCAGATTTTTTTGGATGAGCGGGCAGCAGGGCCTAGATGAGTAGCCAGAGCTCCGCCTCCCGGCCAAGGTCTCTGAAAAGCCAGGCGTCAGGGGCTCACCCGGGAGCCGGCTCCCGCCCCCTGGCATGCAGCCAGCCGTCATCCCCATGAGGTCAGCCAGGGCCGGCGATTTCGGGGAAATACCAGCTGCTTATTAAAAACAGGCGGTGGTCAGGCCCCCGCTGCTTTCCCAGTAGAAACCCCGGTGTTTGTGCCAAGAGGAGCAAGAGCGGGCAGGGCAGGGCCGGGACCGCCAGGCGCGGGGACAGCTGCAGGATCCGATCAGACGGCCTGTGACCACGAGGGGTCGGTCACCCGCACCCGGAGACTCAGCCGGGCAGCGAAGGGTCGTGGCCCGGAGCGGATGGAACTAAGGCAGCCCGGCGACCCGCCTAGATGAAAAGCGGAGACGCCACCGGGCCCTCTGTGCGGATTGCACGGCCACAACCGGCCGGGCGCACGATGCCCTGCAGGGGGCGCCAGAGGCCCGCGCTCGCGGCATCTGGAGCTCGTTAGGGCTGCACTGCTCGGCGGGCGGCGGCGTGAGCTCATCCCGGCCCGCCCCGCTGCGGTTTCCCAGCGGCTGCGAAGCGGACTCCACACAGAAGCGCCGCCCGAGAGCCCAGGGAGCTCAGCGCTGCAGCGGCTGCTCCGAGCTGTGGGTGTTGAGCGGCAGAAACTGCAGTGTTGTGTCCCTGGCGCTCGCCCCGTTACACTGAGAGCCTTGAGAGCCAGCCACCAGCGAGTGTCGCTGCTGTCCACCGTGAGTCTCTGGGATGTGAACCGGTCTCACCGAGGAAGCAGAGGCGCGTGAGATAAGCTGCACCCCTCCCCAGAAGCATTTTCTCCCGGTTTTATTGGAAAAGGCAGCCAGGAGCATAGAAAAGACAGATGAATTCAGTTACCATCCTTGAGCCTGTGTCACTGAATGAATGGCAGAAGGTCCAGGCTAGTCCAGATGTCCCACAATGCCTACCTAGGACCTACCTCCATATTCAGGGCTCATACATAATCTTCTTAGTCATCACTTTTTCTGACTTTCCTGTGACCTCCCAAGAACTCTCCATTTCAGAATATGACGCTAGGATCATGGAAATGACGCACCTGCAATTGGATTCTCTCACACAAAAGGGAAACACACTCCCATGCTAGGGGTCTGAGTTGGAGACGCCAACAAGCAGAGTACAAAATGGTGATCAGGCTGGGGAAATAAGCCTTTCAGTGAGATGTCCCTAACCCTGCCAGGGGACCAGGAACTGCTGAACTGAAAAGTTGCTGAGCCTTGTACCTGAAGGGGGTCTGGGCTGCTTGCAGTGGGTCCAGGCTGCTGCTCAGCATAGAAGGGTGTCGGGCTCCAGGAATCTCATGAGCAGAAGTCATGAAAGAGAGATGAGTTCGAGAAGCGTGTAGAGGGGATGGCTGGTGCCTGTGAGGCTCTCCCCACCTAGCAACTGACGATTGCCTTCCTCCCTGGCCCCAGTCTCTCCATGTGCGCTATTGGAGAAGGGTTGTGCTCACTAGCAACTCTGGTCTGTCGGGTCCCCACATGTGACATTCACAGGCCACCCTGCTCTGATCCACCGTGGGGTACACAGACTATAGAGGAATGACCAGCCACAGTGGACATAGGGGTCCTTAAGTACGCAAGACACTGGCACAAGCTGGATGAGGGATTTTTTTTTAAAAAAAAAAAAACAGGAACGGCTATGGTTTGCATAACCAGAACTTCCAAATTACTTAGCAAAACAAGTTTGCTTTTAAATTAACATGTGTTTTAAAAAAATGGTTTTAATTAAAGTGGATGGAGGAGAGAAGAGATGATGGAGAGAATATTCCTAGCAGTTCCAAGGTCTAAGCCCAGAGTTTTTAAAAATAATGTGGGAGGCTGGCCACGGTGGCCCAAGCTTGGGATCCCAGCACTCGGGATGCAGAGGTAGGAGGATAAAGAGTTCAAAGCTGGGCTGGAGAAACCGGTCAGTGGTTAAGAGCACTGGCTGCTCTTCCAGAGGTCCTGAGTTCAAATCCCAGCAACCACATGGCGGCTCACAACCATCTGTGATGGTGGTCTGATGCCCTCTTCCGGCACACGGGTGTACATACAGATAGAGCACTCATACACATAAAATAAATTTAAAAATAAATCTTAAAAAAAGAGTTCAAAGCTGCAAGTTGGAGACCAGCCTCTGCTAACTGAGACACTGTCTCAAGAGAAATAAATAAGCCAGGTGTGATGGGACACACCCTTAATCCCGACATTCAGGGAAACAGAGGTAAGCTATCTCTGTGAGTCTGAGGCCAGCTTGGCCTACTTAGTGAGTTCCAGGGCCAGCCAAGGATCCACGGTGAGACCATATCTTTAAAAATGATAACAATAATAAAAATAAAATAATGATAAGTAAAAGATAAATAAAATAAAAGATAAGTTGGAGCCCTACCCCAAGCTGGGGGCAGAGGGGAGGGGGGCTGTGAAGAAAGAATCCTTGGAGAGCCCCCCAGACCAGCATTGTCTAGCTTTCTAGCCTTCTTACCAAGAATTTACCCACCCTGTCCCTACTAGCTGGGATTTGGGGGATCCAGGGTCAGGCCTTTTAAAATGCAGTCCTGGAAAGGGGTCAGAAAGCAGGTAAGGAATCGGAAGCAAGCCAGAAGACCTGAGAGTGGACGACATGTTTGAGGGAACCTGAAGTTTCCTAGAGAGTTAGGAGTGCCTTGTAAAATCATGAAAAAGTCACGTCACGTGCCCCCAAGCCCAGTAGAATGGAAAGGCAGAGATGCATCTGGGAACCGCTGATTTGGAAACCCGGGGGTGGGGGGCGGCGAGGCAGGAGACATGCAAACCGAAGCTAGGGATCACAACGTGGAGAGGAGGGATATGTGAAGAGCTGGCCGGAATAAGGGAGTCTGTGGAGACTGGAAGCAGGAGTGTGGATGCTCTGGGTCACTCAGAAGAGGCCAGTTCATAGCGCTGTAAGATCAGTCCAGTAGGGGTCAGCGTTGGCTCCCACATAGATGAGGCTCCCAGTTGGAGCTCAATGGAGGTGGCTGGATGAACAGGGAAGGGTTAGGCCCTCTCTGACCTTTGGGGGTCTGCAGCAGTATAAAGTCACCGCTCAGGGTCAGCATGGGGTTGGAACAACACCCAATCCCTTAAGTACAGACCAAGGGAAATGAAGAGGGAGCCTTGGAAGCCAAGGCAGTCCCAGGGGGTCTGCTCAGATGGCCCAGAACCCCAGCTTCCCGCGTCTTCACCCTGTTTCTCATTAGGCGCCTTCTTGCCTCCTCCAGCTCACACCCCCACATGAAACGTGCCTCCCTGTGCTTAATTCATTACACCCAGCCTGGTGGGAGGCCCAGCGGGGCGGGTTATTTTTTTCCCCTGAGCTCAGACATTCCTTGCTTTATTATTCTGCACATTTCAAAGCAGCTGTCGCCTCCACTAACTACCTCCAACCCCAAGCTCAGAGTCTAAAAGGGGTCCTTCAAAAGTTCCCAATGCTTCCAGTCTAGTCCACCTGGTCAACTGGGGCCCAGCGATGGGACCTTCTGCCAAAACATGCATCTCAGCTTACCCACTGCTGCGGGCCCAGTCACCAGTCTATCACATAGCCTGTCCCCTTGTTTGCCCTTCTCTGATCTACAGAGAACCTCAGTTACACCTCCATAAGTCAGAGCCAGCCTGTGTCTCCCCCTCCTGGAGTAAGTACTAGGACATCAGGGTTCCTGCCCTGCCCTGGGCCCTACCAAACCATGCTCCAACTAAGGCTGTGGTACAGCTCAGGGCCATATCTATCCTAGAGGAAGTTTCCAGTCTAACAGACAGCAGAAATGGGCTCAGCCTCAGGGACCACGGAGGGTGAAGGGAGAAATGATTCTGGAGACTCGGTTTCAGAGGATGGGAGTGTGCAGGGGGAGCACTGGACAGATTTCTACCCTACCCCCAGAGAGCTAGCTATCTTTACACAGCTGCCTCAACAAGGGATGGTGTCCCTGTTGCTACAAACATTCAAGCAAGAACACCTTGGGAAAGAGATTGGCTCAGATGTCGGACCTCTTCCTGGCTAGCTTTGAGGTTGAAGTCTGGAGCTGACAGGCGTTGATAAGTCAGATGCGAAGTGGAGGGATCTCTCTTCCCTCCATGAGGGGCCACTAGATAGACCTGGAAGCGCAGGCCAAGACACAAAGATGACCTGGGAACCCAGCCAAGGTGTTTTCATTATTAAATTGCTAGCCTACCACCTGGCTAAGGCTGGAAACCATGAAAAGGGTTCTCATCGTACCCAGCAGGTAAGGTGGGGTTAGCTCTGGACTCTCTACAAAGAACTAGAAGTACAGGCAGCTACAGAGGAAGCCGGGGGAGGGCTCTGCCTTGGGGGGAATCCAGGCAGGAGCTCAGGCTGGAGTATTCAGGAATAAGTCTCTTGGTTACTGTCGAAGATGTGGCACTTGGGGGCCATCCTGCCCCAACAGACCCTGCAGCCAGGCATCTAGCCTCGATTAAAAACATCCTGAGGTACTCAGAATGGACCTCCATGGATCCGGAAAGTCCTGAGAGCCCATGGCAAATGGAGAAGCCCAGGACCCCCGCCTACACTTCCACTCCCTAAAACAGGAGTCCGGAGAGCCCTTCCAGTGAGGCGTCTTGGGGAGTGTGAACTCCACAGAGCCTGAGGTTCTCAGCCAGAGCAGCAGCCAATGGGCCCTCAAACGGGCTCCTCCTCCCCCCCCCCCCCCCCCCCCCCTGCAGGATTAGAAATGTTAGCTTGGGGTTGTGGCAACTGGCCATATCACATTCATGGGAACTCTTAGCCCAGAGCTCCCTCAGGCCAGGCGGAAGGGAGCAGCTACCTGCTCCAGGTCTCAGCATCATCCTTTTCTGGGCCTCCCTGCCACAGCTGCCACCAGCCCACTAGGGATGAGAAGCAACTGTCACCAGCGTCTTCACCCTCAGCTGCAGGCCCAGCGGTGAGAGTAGACATGGGTATCCACCTGATAGCTCAGGGACACACGGAATCCAAAAGGGGAGCTGAGGTAAGGCACCCTCTCCTGTGGCCCCTGCTCTCCCCTATATCTTCCAGGACTCATTTACGCTCCTCCTGTCAAGCCCCCATCCACACTCCTTCCCAATGGCCAGGCTCCCAGATGAAGGCCTCGCCAGAACCCTATGGCCTACATGACAGAAGTATGCACAAATAACGGAATGCTTGATCGGTGGGTTGGCGGGTTGACTCAAGAGAATCTAGAGCCTAGAACAGACCCACCCAGTTCGAGGGCTTGTATCCAAATTTCCTCAAAACTTAGAAACTGACTTGTAAAAGTCATATTTTTGTCAAGTGAAGACACAGAACATAGCAGTGGCCAGCAACTGTCTCCATTGTTTTGTAAACAAAAGAATAGTCTCAAGAGGTTGTGGGAGTGGGGAGAGAACCTGGCTTGGTGGGGCATGCCTGCAATCCCAGTGCTTGGGAGGTAGAGGCAGGAAGATCAGGAGTTCAAGGCCTTCCTTAGCCTCAGAATGAGTTCCAGGACAGCCAGGGCTTTGGCCTGAGACCCTGGAGTATGTGTGTGTGTGTGTGTGT
>NW_022196906.1:104715204-104716020 GCF_008632895.1 Mastomys coucha | reverse complement strand
AGGAGAAGGAGGGAGAGGAGGAAGAGGAGAAAGAAGAAGGAGGAGGAGGAGGAGGAAGAGGAGGAGGAGGAAGAAGAAGGAGGAAGAGGAGGAGGAAGAGGAAGAAGAAAGGAGGAGGAGGAAGAAGAGGAGGAGGAGGAAGAGGAGAAAAAAACAGGATAACAGGATGTGATCATATAAAGTTGAGCCTTAAAGGTGCATAAATTGAACTTCATGGGAAACACAACAGATTTTTTTTCTCAGAACTTTCCTGAGTATTGTAATAAGTTGGGACCACAATTTTGAGGAAATCCAAGTGCTTTCAAACCCCACCAAGGTAAGAACACATTCTGCAGCCTTCTTGATGCCTCTCTCCTTGCACACCCCTCAGGACGGATGATCACTATCTACCCCCAGGGGCTTGAGGGCTGGGCATAGTACTCTAAAGCTACTCTACAGGCCTTCTCCACCTTTTATGGGATGGAGGAAGAAGACCAGAGTGGGGTAAGGTGGCAGAAGGATCAAGGAAAGGGGAAGCAGAGGTTCCCAGAGCTAGGGTACTGGAGTAGCAGGGAGAGGGGACACGCATGTGCGCCTGTACCAAAATAAAGGGAAAAGAGGCTTGGCGTGATGCCCAACACCTTTAATCCCCGCACTTGGGAGTCAGAGGCAGGCAAGGTGGCCTCTGAGTTTGAGGTTAACGTGGTCTACAGAGCGAGTTCCAGAACAGCCAGGGCTTGGAGAGAGAGAGAGAAAGAGAGAAAGAGAGAGAGAGAGAGAGAGAGAGAGAGAGAGAGAGAAGAGAGAGGCCAAAACTTGAGTCCTCCCCTGACCCCA
>NW_022196906.1:104690043-104715194 GCF_008632895.1 Mastomys coucha | reverse complement strand
CGTCTCTGGAGCCCCAGCGGCTGCTCACTGGCCTCCATTTCCATTAACCCTTTTGAAAGGCTCAAACACACTGAGACTGCAGTGGATATGATGCATAGGGATTCCAAGAGGCACCTGAGCCTACACACCAGAAAAGGGACCAGAGCACAGAGATAAACAGTAGAATCCCTGGCATCCCCAGGCTGCTGGAGAGGGGGATGGGGACTGAAAAAGGCCCTTGGAGCCGATATTCTAGGCCCTTCTCTCTCCACAAGGCCCCAGGCCCTGGCTGCTGAGAGTGGAGGGGCCTACTGGGGCGGTCTGGCCTGTAGGCACTCACACGTTCCACATTCCAGCCGTGCTCCGTCAGCATTTGGGCAAACCCAAATTTGTGTGGCTTTGGGAGGGTGGGGAACAAATAACCCCCAAACTTAAGTGAGGGTGGGGCAGGAGCTGTTTGAAAGGACTTGGAGGGAACCCCAGGAACTACTTTTGTGCAAGGTCATGAGTTCAAGACCTGGTGAGTTCTCTAAGGTGAGTGAGAGGTGGGGCTGTGTCTGTCCCCAAGCAGGCATACTTGGGCTCCCTCTCTGCAAATCCCTACCACCACCCCCCAAGGCCTTGGACCAACCGCCCAGCATAGCAGCCTGCTTCCCCAAGCACCCATTATGCAACAGGAGGGGTTGTCAGGCCGCAGCCAGTTCCCTTTGGCTCCTCCCCTCCCCCTCAATTTCGTACATCCCTTTATTTGGACCCTTTTCACTCCACACCCTGACTTTTCTCCTTCATCAGCTTTCTGCTGGTTCCACTGTGGCTGGCTGCTTTGAGCCCCCACAATCCCACTTTCACGCCGGCAGCCTGAGCGTTTCCCCTCTGTGGCCCGGTAAAATGTTCACAACACGCCTGGCTTCTTCAAGACCCTCCCTACCACCCCAACTTCACTCTGCCTCTGCCTGGATTCTGTCCTTCCCTTCCCGTACCTCTGCTTCATGTGACTATGTGACCTAATCCATGTCCCCCTGGTGACCCTAAAGTCTCTGGGGAGAGTGTCTGAAAGAGAGAAGACAGGATGTGGAAGGTTGCCAAGAGCCATGGGTGGCCCTGAAGGACATCAGAGCAGGGAGACATCACAAGCCAGCTTCTCTAACTCTCTGTCCTTTGGATTCGAGTTCCAGCCCCTAAACATGTGAGTTCCAATGGCCCGTTGGGCTCTCTGCTTCTTACTGTCATTGGACCTCCTGAGCTCAGTCCCACAGCTTCCTGGGGACCATCTGGCACTGTCTGGAGTCCTGACGCTGAACCCTGCCCTCGGCCATCCCTCTGGTTCAGCTTGAATAGGGAGGGGAGAGACAAATATTCCTGCCACCTAAACCCAGACTAGATGAGGGATGTGAGGCAGGACGAGCCCGAACGGACCCCAGACTTATGGTGCACATAACCTGACCCTGGAGGCCTGGAGGGAGCTAGATTGATGGGAGGACGAAGCCCGCATCCTTTTATCTCCCTCTCTACCAGCAGCAGGGACACAGGCTGGACCACCCTGCTCGAAGCGGGAGCTGGGACCAGTGTTTATGCAACTGTGGGGAGGCCACAGTCTAGCTGGCAATGCTGCCTGCCCAGCACCAGTGCTGATTCAGCAGAGACCCCCAGCACGTCCACCCTCAGACACACCCACAGACCCGCAGACGAGTAGTCACACACAGAGACAGACATACATGTACATATGCACAGATAAATGGGCACACATACCCACATGTTCTCAGACACCCACACATACAGCATGCATCAGCATACCCTTACAGACATGTGCACACTGTATCCATATACATACAAGCACACATACACACACATATGCATGCACATGTGTGCACACAAACGGGGACATACCAAAATACACACACAGTCTCCACAGCTAAATGCAATAGATGATGCTGAGCCAGATGAAGGGTCCCCTCAGCAGCTGAGCGCCACCTTCCATGGGCCAAGGTTTTCCACCAAATACAAAAGAGAGGGAGAATGGAAGACCAGCATTCAACTCTCTGCTTCTTGTCTGTGGACACAATGTGACTAGTTATCGGGTAACAATGACTCTACGCCTCCTCCACCATGGTGGACTGTACTTTCAAAACTGTGAGCCAAAATAAACCCTTCCTTCCTTTCTTTTCTTTTCTTTTTTTTTTTAAAGATTCATTTATTCATTGTATGTATGTGAGTACACTGTAGCTGTCCTCAGACACACCAGTAGAGGGCATCAGATCCCATTCCATATGGTTGTGAGCCACCATGTGGTTGCTGGGAATTGAACTCAGGACCTCTGGAAGAGCAGTCAGTGCTCTTAACCGCTGAGCCATCTCTCCCGCCCAAACCCTTACTTTAAGTTACACTTGTCAGGTAGCTCCTCAGAGTAGCAAGAAGGGTAGTGGCTAACACACAATGCAACGTTCCCAGGACCCACCTCCAACGGGCCTAGGATGCCCCTGCCTGATCTATAGACAGAGGAAGCCCTGCTGGGCAAAAGCTGCTGTGTCATGGACAAGAGATGCTCTCTTTCCCTCCCACCACCATGTCAAGGAAAGCACTCTGATGGCCTCATGCAGATGGAGGTGCTGTCTTTAAGGGAGATCCCAAAGTACCAGATGAGGGGCAGCATTCTTGGACCCATGTACCTCCCCGACTGACATATAGTAACCTGGCAACAGAGCCACCTCTTGCCTGGAATTGACTAAAAGAAGTGCATTTCCTGCTCAAGACTGTTCCCCAAGGTGGACCTCACCAGCGGGAAGATGTTAAGGCCACCCAAAATACAGGTACAGGATCATCCATGTACCAGAATTCTCCTCCCTTGTAAGACTAAGTCAGGTATGATGACACAAGTCTGTAATCGCAGCACTGAGGAGACTGAGACAGGAGGATTACCACAAGTGTGAGGACAGTCAGGGCTACCTAATGAGTCTTGACATATATATATATATTATGTGCATTGGTGTTTTACCTGCATGCATGTCTGTATAAGGGTGTCAGATCTTGTATTTACACACAGTTGTGAGCTGCCATGTGGGTCCTGGGAATTGATCCCAGCCTCTCTCGAGAAACACAGGCAGTGCTCTGAGCTGAGCCATCTCTCCAACTCCAAGTCTTGATTTTAAAAAAGGAAAGAAAAGACTGCGGGACTCAGTTGAATGGTTTTTGCCTCGCAAATGTGTGGCCCTGGGTTTGATCCTCAGAGCTGCAGTGTTCTTTTATGTGTTTATATAGTAATTTGTCCATCCGTCCACATTTGAGTTGCTTCCAGCTTGGACTGCTTGTGAACACTACTGCCCAAAAGGTGGATGTAGATTATGTATTTGAGATCCCGTCTCTAATTTGAGGGCGTATATACTCAGAACTGGAACTGTGCCAAGCGATGACCCGGTTTTTTTGTGTGTGCATTTGTGCGCATGCGCAAGCGCATGCCCGCATGTGTAACCTTCATGACCCCTATTTTGTTTGCCAATATGGCTGCGTCAATTTACCCTCCCACCAACACACAAGGTTCTCATCTCTTCCCACCCTCACTAACACATTATTTTCTATTGAAAGGATGGCTGTTGTAGTTTGTTTGATTACTCTGTTTTGAATTGTTTTTTTAGTCGTTTTTTAAGATGATTTCACTATGCCTCAACTCCCCAGCAATCCTCCTGTCTCAATCCTCCAAATGTTAGAGTTACAGTTTTGATTTGCCTTACTCTGATAATACGTGATATCCTGGTATGGATGGATGGATGGATGTGTGGGTGGGAGAATGGATGATAGATAGGTAGATAGATAGATAGATAGACAGATAGACAGACAGACAGACAGATAGATAGATAGAACCTGTGAATAATGGCTTTGGAGAGTGGTGAAGAACTCCTACTGCTACTATGTAAAATGAGTGTTCTATCTCCAGCACCCACATGGCTGCTCACAGCCATCTATAACTCCAGGCTCAGGGGATCTGATGCCCTCCCTCTTTTGGCCTCCATGGTTCCCAGGCATACACACAGTACACACATATGCATACAGGCAGAGCACTCATACACCCAAAATAAAACTAAATGAATCTTTTTGACTATGTCTACTGTTCCACGGTATAGCAGATGCCAAGCATGGGGATGGGATGAAAGGGAAGTTCCATTCTCAGTGTCGTTTTGTTGGCTCATTGGCTATTTGGATAGCTTCAATTTTTTAAAGTCACATTTGTTTTTTTCAGGAGTTGTTTCTCTCCTTCTACCATGTGGATCCCAGGGATCAAACTCAGGTCATCAGGCTTGGCAGCGAGCCTCTTTACCTACCGAGCCATCTCACCAGCCCCAATGGATGTCTCTCTTAAATTTTAGTTTAAAGTTTATTTTAGTCCTGGAGATTGACCCTTGACCCTTGTAGGAGCACGTTACCACTGAGCTCTATTCCCAGCCCACCTGTCTCCTGAGTGATGGGATGAAGGCGTGGGTCACCACGCCTGCTTGTGTCTGTCTTCTTTATAGATGTTTGCTCAGGTCTCTTGCCCAGTTTTTAATCAGATTGTTTCCTGGGGAGTGATTTATATGAGTTCTTTACATACCCTGAATATTAGCTCCTGTCCTTCAAATCTTTGTCACGCTCTTACCCTCTCATGTAATCCCTGGCCTCATTATTTACAAGTCACCAGCTCCCAACTCCTGCCTGCCCTTCAACACCATGCTCCCAAGTTTGCACTCACACGTGTGTGTGTGTGTGTGTGTATGTGTGTGTGTGTGTGTGTCTGTGTGTCTGTGTGTTCACAGGCACATGTGTTTGTGTGTGTGCATGCACACATACAACACACACACCACACACACACACACCACACACACACACACACACACACACCACACACACATCACACACACAGACACACATCACACACACAGACACACACACTACACACACAGACACAGACACACACACCACACACACACAGAGAGAGACACACAGACACACACAGACACACACACCACACACACACACACACACACACACACACACAGACTTCTAGCTCTTTCCCACTTTCAGCACATCCTCTGCTTCCCTGGTTATTTGACCCTCTGCAGTCTGGCATCAGTCTGCTTTTGGGCTCCACAAACAGAGCTCTGCTCTGCTCTGCTCTCTCCAGCACTATGTCCCCAGTGCCTGGAACAGAACCTGACACAAACAGGTGCTTAGTGTAAAGTTAAATGGTTTAACACTCTGAAAGGCTAAAAGCCTTAACAGCAACAGACTTCTGTGACACACTGACACACACACACACACACACACACACATACACATGTATCCACATACCCTCACAATCCTTACACACTCAGACCCTACCCCTACCACACCAACACTCCCAAATAGCCTGGCTCACACAGGCTTTTGAGCTTGCCCTAGAACACTCACATCTAGACCTTGTATGGACACACACACATATAATAGGCCATGGAAATGAGCCTTGATGGGGCTATCCTGAGCTCCAGGGTACCTCTGGGCCTGTGGGCTTTCCTAGTCCTGTGTAGCCCAATCTCCCTCTGACCCCTCCATTCCTAGTCTCCAGGCCTTGCACCTCACCACGAGGTGTTGCTTCAACCCCCGAATAAAGGCCATCTTCACCAGAAGCCTCTTCTTATTGTGTCTCTGGAGCCTCACAACCATGACTTCCATTGAGAAAGTGGGCCAAGTGACCCACAGATAGAGGCCATGCCACCCCAGCAAGGCCAAACACCCCAGTTTCTCCATAAGAGTCAAGCTTGTGGCTTATGCTCCTTCAGTTCTGACGGCCTAAGGACAAAGTGTCTTGCCCTGTCGTTCATTCTTATTGTCACTCATGCCAGGCCGTTCCCTGCACCGGACCTGAGCTTAGACTTCTGTGGCATGTGTGGTTCAGGGCCAATGGCCTGTATTTATAGCTAGTTAATTGCTCAGATGACGCTCTCGGGCTCTCAGCGGTGTCCTTGTGTTGAGTGAGCCAGTATAGCTACCATCTGCCAAAGGCAGGAGTTGGGTAAGAACAAGGGAAGGGCAGCCGGGCTTCCTCTAGCTCAGCATCGCAGAACAAAAATGGAGGGGAAAGAAAGAATGAAAGAAAGAAAGATGGGGGAAGAGGGACAGGTGGAGAGGGAGAAGAAGGAAGGAAAGAAGGAAGAAGATGGTTTATTCATAAGGCCACAGGGTGGAGACAGAAAGGCAATCACAGGTAGACAAGCACATCCCAGCAGGAAGCAGGAAAGACAACCACACACAGAGTGGTCCGGGACCATCTGCAGGAGTCTGGGCCACTCCTTTCCTTCCCGAAGCTCCAGACGTGGTGTCAGCATCATGGTTGGGAGATGAGATGCCCCCAGTTTGGCCTGCCCCGGGCTTCCTGAAGCAAAGGCAGCCGCGGGTTATGGAGGAAGGACTGGATCAAGATAGCAGCTGGATCAGAACACCAGCTGAGAGCTGGACTTGGTGGTGGAGGTAAGGTGGGGGGGGGGCAGCAGTATGTTAAAGAGTGGGGGGGTCTCACCTGAGAGGCTCAGCTGGCCATGATGTGCTTGACAAATGCTGGAAGGAAAAGGTAGATGGGAGGCTGGGAGTCAGTGGGCAGCCGGGGGTGAAGCTGGGCACTTGACTCCTCCCCAGGATGATCCCTACCCCCACTGAATGGGGTCCCCAAGAACCTCCCATCTGCTGATTTAGGTGCCCCCTCCTCCCCAGGAGCTTCACACTCACAGAGCTGAGTCCCCCTGCCTCCTCCCCAGAAGGCTCCCATCCTGCGGAGCCTACCTTCATAGTTGATGCAGCCATTGGAGTCTTCTTGACCAGCCATCAGTTTCTCTACCTCGTCCTCCGTCAGTCTCTCACCTGACAGGGATGGGAGGTTAAGTCGCACTACCCAGAGATGTGACTAAGAAAGGGGGACTTCTCGAACCCTTCTGGACGGTGCGTTTGCCATAGCAACATTGTTCTCAAGGCCATGGCTGGCCACCACCCCTGTCTCCAAGGCCAGAATAATCAATCATAGATCCAGAAGTACAGGATCTTGAGGTGGAGACCTGGCGCCTCCCCTGAGAATAGGCATCCTCATGTGTATTCTGTCCTCTACCCCAGATAGCAGGATGGCAGGAGTCCCCTGCCTTCTGGTAGCAGTCTCTTGGAGTAGCCTTTGAGGTCGGTAGAGGGCCCATGGAGGAGAGCTGCCTTGATAGATGACTGTGGACGGAACTGAGAGACTTCTTTCTCCCTGCTCTGTAGTCTGAAAGCTTCTTTCTTTTTATTTCCTTTTCTTTTTGCGATAGGATCTCACATATCCTGGGCTAGCCTCAAACTGACTATAAAGCTAGGAGCGACCTTCAACTTCTTCTTTTTTTTTTATTTTTTAAAGATTTATTTATTTATTTCATGTATGAGCACACTGTAGCTGTCTTCAGACACAGCAGAAGAGGGCATCAGATCCCATTACAGATGGTTGTGAACCACCATGTGGTTTCTGGGAATTGAACTCAGGACCTCTAGAATTGCAGCCTGTGCTCTTAACCGCTGAGCCATCTCTCTGGCCCTGACCTTGAACTTCTTAATTCTCCTGCCTCCATCTCCCAAACGCATACACCACAGTGCTGAGGATCCAATCCAGGGCTTCCTGCCTGCTAGCAAGCCACAGCTGTGCTGTTCACTGGCAGAGGCCCAGCTGTGGTGACCCCCCCCCCCCACATATAAATGTGTGTGTGTGTGTGAACCCTGAACACAGCAATTGCTCAATAAACGTTCTCTGCAAGAAAAAGACACTTTGAGGAGTTAGGTGACCAGGTACCTGACAGTGGAGATGACAGTGGGATGTACCTAGGGCTCACAGATACTGCAGGTATTTCACCTCCTGGGCCACACAGAGAATGATACACCCCAGAACTATTAATCCTGGTGGACCTTCCTGCCCTGTCTTCAAAGCTGTTCCCGCCATAACTTTGGTTCTTCTATCTTTCCTTCAGTCACTCCTAAATGGCATGTCCACCCCCTGCCACCAAGACACCTTAACTATCATTCTGTCTGTTTCAATTTCACAGACGAGACAAGGGCCCTGTGGTCAAGTGGCACAAAGGTCTCCCTGGGACATCCCAGAGAAAGAGATGGGTAGAGGAAGAGGTTGTCCTCACCCAGCGTGGCCAGCACATGACGGAGCTCCGCACCCATGACCGTGCCGTTGCCCTCCTTGTCGAAGACCCGCAGCCCCTCTACGAAGTCCTCGTACGTGCCAGTGTCCTTGTTCTTGGAGATGTGTTGGAGCATGGGCAGGAAAGTCTCAAAATCCATCATCTTGGAATTGAGCTCTGCAGACAGACGGTCCCAGTTCCAGGTTAGAGGATGGATGGGTACAACCTTCCCCTGTGCCTAACACTGAAGGGCCATTCCTCGCCCATGGTTCCTGAGCACTGTGATGCTTGTGCTGTGTACAAACCGTGCCACCACCACAAGGCTCCTGATAAGGAACGCCGGGCTTACATAGACCTTTGCTATCCCGAGTGGAGTCCGAGATGCTCTTCTTTTCCTCTCCCCTCCCCTCCTTCTCTCCCCTCCCTTCCCCTCCTCTTCACTCCATTCTCCTCCTCACCCCTCTCTTCCCTTTTTCTCCTCCTCTCCTCTCCTCTCCCCTTCCCTTCCTTTCTTCTCTCTCCAGGATCTTACTACATAGTTTAGGCTAGCCTGACACTTGCCAAGTAGACCAGGCTGGCCTCAAATTTGTGGCAATCCTCTTGCCTTTATCTCGCCAGTGTTAAGCTTAGAGCTATATACTACGTCTTTCTTATTTCTTAGACTTTGAACACACACCACCCTGCACGGTTTATGTAGTGCCAGAGATCAGTTTCGAGCAAGCTAGGCAAGTACTCTACCAACTGAAAAACACCCAGCACAGAGTCTCACTCTATAGCCCAGGCTAGCCTAAAACTATGTAACCTAGCCTGGCTTCCAAGTCATAGTGACTCCCCACCTGACCTCTTGATTATTGGGTTTGTAGACATTTACCATCACACCCAGATCTCATTTCTTATAGACCTTACTCTATCCAGCCCTTGTGGGCACAGCAAAACCTGTCAGAGGCTACCCTACCTTGGAACAATGGTGAGGGAATGGGTGTCACTCTTCCTCAGTCAAAACAAGCAGCCAAGGTGAGGGAAGTTGACAAAAGGAATGCTGGGAAGGCTAGGGTCGGTTAAAATCACCCATGTTCCCTGCCTCGTCCTTGCACCAGCATGGGTCTGGCTAGTGCCAGGGTCCGCCCCTTAATGGCCAGGGTCCAGCAGACCCATCCTGATTGTCTCCTATCACAATGGTCTGGTAGCCAGTGCCACATCCTCATCCCAAGAGCAGGAGGAAATCAGGAAGGGAGTCAGTGAGGTTCCCCTGATATCTGATGGCCGCCCACCCTGGCAGTCTCCCTCCCCTGATATCTGACAGCTGCCCACCCTGGCAGTCTCCCTCCCCTGATATCTGACAGCCGCCCACCCTGGCAGTCTCCCTTGGGGCTGGCACAAATGGGCAGGGTGTACTACCTTCCTGCTTGGGCTTCCCCAGGACACGGAGCACCTCTGCCTGGGTAGGATTCTGACCCAGAGCCCGCAAGACATCCCCACACTGCCCGTATGTGATCTTCATCTCGCCCTTGGGTGTGCGGTCAAACAGTAGGAAGGCCTCCTTGAACTCTGTGAGAAAGGACAGTGAGCTCTGGATGCCCCCCCCGAGGGACCCCAACCCACTCCTTTGGGATGGGAGACCCCTGGTCTACCCCTACCCTCAGCTCAGGACCCTGCTCACCTTCAATCTGTTCAGGCGTGAACTCGATCTGCAAGGAACAGCAAAGACCAAGTAACTACGGGTCACTGTGGCAGCCTGTTCTCATGGGAACATCACAGCCTCTACCACCCAGGACCTCATGTTGTCTACTTAGACACCCTGCAGCTGCTGCTGCAAACACACACACACACACACACACACACACACACACACACACACACACACACCTGTTCAACCCAAAGGCTTTGGGTCTGTCTGTGTGTAATCAGTTTGCAATACCAAGCAGACCTCAGCAAAGGGGGGTGAGAACAAGGGCCCCTATCCCCAGTGGACCTCCCCTGATCCTCTGGCTCTAGACGGATATGCTCAATGTCACAGGCCTGACCAAGCTCACTTTGAAGGGAGGAGCAAGCATACGGCTTCAGGCCAGAGGCTGTGTCAGCACCAAAGCACGTCTGTGGGTCATCAAGTACGCATGCTTGTGCACATAT
The DNA here is from genome assembly GCF_008632895.1 of Mastomys coucha. NCBI lineage: Eukaryota > Metazoa > Chordata > Mammalia > Rodentia > Muridae > Mastomys > Mastomys coucha. Next base: position 104,704,941 of record NW_022196906.1, on the reverse strand, counting down.
GTGTGTCCGTCCCTCACAGATCCTCTTGGGGCCCTTAAGGCTGGACATTAATCCACAAAGCCCTGCCTGTACCTGCCTTTTACATTCTGCCTGTGGCCCCAAGGTGGCTCCCACATTCCTGAATAGCACAGAGATAGGGCTATGGTGCATTCTGGGGCTGCGATGGGGCTGCCCTGAGGTCAGGAAGCCTCCTGGGACCCAGTAGCCCCCTCCTCATCTAATTCCAGTCTATTTTTATCACTGTAGTCACTGTCTCCAAAGTCAAGGTCACACCACGGAAAGGAGCTGGGGGAAGAGGGCGTGACTGGCGCCTGAGAGCCCCTCCAACCTCCATAGTGCAGAGTGTGCAGAGGGACACCACCTCCCCGCCATCTGCTGTGAGTAGCCTTCCAGTTTGAGGCTCAACCCAGTATTGAAAGAAATATGTCATTTCTAGCTCCTAGGGAGCTCTCCCTGCGAAAACCTGGGGAGACAGGGCTCTCTAGCAAAGGCTCTCAGCCCTTCTCTGCTGGCTGGCAAGCAGAGTGGGAGGAAAGTTTGTGCCAACCTAATGCCTGGTAAGATTGAGCAGTGCCACCATAGGTCCTAAGGTAGTTGAAGCCTTACAAGGACCCCTCAGGACTCAAGTCTGAGGCTTGGGGTGACAAAGGAACAGAAAACCAGCTCTGTGGTACAGCCATCTTGCAAGTGGGAGGCTTATCATCCCATTTCACAGATGAGGAAACTAAGGATTAGACTGACTAAGGTGGAGCTGAGCTGGGATAGTAAGCGGACAATCATGGGCAGGTGCTTCTGGGAAGGATTGCTGATCCGACGGAGGCTCCATAAGAGTGGTTCAGGGGGCCAAGTGTGGCGGGGCACACCTTTAATCTCAGTACTTGGGAGGCAGATGCAGGCAGATCTCTATGAGTTTAAGGCCAGCCTGGTCTACAACGTGAGTTTCAGAACAGCCGGGGGGGGGGGGGGGGGGGGGAATGAAAAGGAAAAAATAAAAAGGGGAAGGAAAAGGTGGAAGGGCTGGGAGAGGGGGGAGGGAAACTGTGGTCAGGACATAGAATAAATAAAATAAAATAAAATATGTAATATTAAAAATTAAAAAAAAAAAGAATGACTCAGGGCCCAGTGGATCCGTGTGGTTGGAGAGGACTCCAAAGACCCCTCAGGAGACAGCCAGAGCAGCAGCAGTGGCCTCTGGCCAGCTGAGAACAGGACACAGGCTGCGTGCTGCTATGCGGATGCCACAGGTGGCAGGCACGGCTCTCCCTCCCAGTTTAGACTCTGGGGAAGACAACTGGGCCAGGAAAGGCTCCTGGTGCTGGTTGGTCGTGCTCAAGTGCTCAACAACCGGTTTCCTGCATGACTTTCAGAGAGAGCCTCCCTCTCCAGCCTGTTCCTCCATTTCCCCTGCTAAGCACGAAGCTCAGGAGGGCTCTGCCAGCTCTGGGCTTGGCGTTCTTGGCAGGGATGTCACTCAGCCTGGCAAGGCCGGCCCTGACTTCCCTTACATCCACCTAAGGATGTTTGATATGGACTTGAGAACCCCCCACAGCCAGAGAAGGAAGAACCCTCAAGACTTGGGGATGGCTGGCTCCAGGACTCCCTAAAGATATAAAATCGAGAGAGAGCAAAGGGAGTCGGTTCTCAAAATCACCAAAAAGCATTTCGTGGTCCAGACTCTACTTTCCGTGTATGGACCTCTCAGCAGCCCGGGAGTCTCCCCATCCCCCCTCCTCCTGTGGTCCTGCAGATGTCTGAAACAAACAGGTCCTGTTTAACCTCTGCACAGAAACTGCCAGCTTCAGCTCGGGTCTAGGGCCTTACCTGTCATGGCAGGTCCCACTCTGAGACCCATTCACTGGCTCTGTCCCTTCTACAGCCCAGCTCCCTCATTCACCTTAATCTTGGAGGCATCAAACTCCGCTTCCTTGGGGCGCTCGGGCTCAGGTGCAGCCGCAGGTGCAGCCGCAGGTGCAGCTGCAGGGGCTGGGGCTGCTTTGGGGGCAGCAGCTTTGCCATCATCCTTCTTGGGCTCTGGTTTTTTGGGGGCCATTGGAGCTGTAATCACAGAGAGGAGGGAAGAAGGAGAGAAGACAGAGTAAGAGAGGTGAACCTTGTTGCCACCCTGGGCTCTATCCTGCTCATATACCTCATGACCCCAGCCCCACCCCTACCATGCACAATAGGGACAGGGCCATAAAAGGGCATTGGCTCTGCTCAAGGGGCTATTTTGGGTCCTGGAGAGGGCATTGTTCAGGCCCAGGAATGGGTGGGGGAGGGGAGTGTGCTCCATTCCCCCAGTCACCTGTTGGGGAGAGGGAGGGAGACAGAGACAGAGGCCACTGCTCAGCCTGTATGCTCTGAGCATACAGACACAGACAGACAGACAGACAGACAGACACACACACACACACACACACATACACACACACACACACACACAGAGCAACTCTTCTGCACAATCAATTTGGACAGGTGTGTAACACATGCTATGCACCATAGTAGGGGCTGGAATGTCCAAAGGGTTATTCTTGAATAACTTTGAACCTGGGTGACCCAGGTCCCCAGATCAAGAGCAAGTGGAGGTAGGTGTGGATCTGTGTCCAGCACCTTTTCAGGTAGGGGGTCCCTGGCTGTGTGCATGCTGGGAGATCTCTGGACATTTGTATGTGTTGTATGGTGTCTCTGTTCAGGGTCTGTCAGTACCGGGCTGGGTCTAGGGGAAGAGACTGTGGTGTGTCTTGTCTCTGTGGGCCCATTTCCAGGTGTTCACAGTCATGTATGCCTGTGTGGGTCTGAGTGAGTGTCTGTGTATTTATGTCTGGGTGTTTGTTTGTGTTAGTGTGTGAGTGTCTGGATACAGCAGGCAGCTGCAGTCCGCTCACAGTGTCCTAGGATCTCCAGGAACACCCCAAGCACACGTGGCACTCCCTCGAGGTTTCTCCTCCAGACTAGCTCAACAGCTCCTTTTACAACTCTTAAGACTAGTATCTCAGGTTTCACACACGCACGCATGCGCGCGCGCGCACACACACACATACACACACATACACACACACACAACACACACACACACACACACTGGCTTCCACCCCTCTATATGATGCCCAGTCTCTCTCTATCTCCCCCTGCACACTCCAGGGTCCAGCCTCTTGCTCACCCCTAGGACCCAATGGACCCTCTGTCCCTTCCTGCTTGCCCCTCCATTTGCCCTCTCTGAAGCTTTTCTCAGCTACTCCCATTATCCCATGCTGCCTTCTGCTCCAGGGGATTCTGCATCTCTGAGGACCCCCAAAGTTCTGGGTAGCGTTTGCCCCTAGGCTCCGATCTAAGGCTCTTACCCTAGTTCGTACTCCCTCAATGTCTACTCCTGAGGTTCACCACCACCCAGGGAGCAAGCAACAGTGTCCAGCCCCTGGAACCACTTCCCTCGGTCCCCTGCCCTTGGCAGATGACTATGACATAGCACAGCCTGGCTGGGCCACCATTTGGAGCAATGGAGAGACTGAGGTGGCATCAGGCCCTTCCAGCTCAAACGCAGAGTAAGGACGGACATCTTGCAAACACATTGGGTTCTGTTCCCTCCTAGCGTCTGTGCCTTGGGGGGTGGGGGATGGGGGGAGAAGGGGTGTTCCTAGTTATTTTTAAGTGCCTGAAGCCTTTGATAGAGACTTCAGAGACAGTGCCTCCCACCCTAAGCCCCAAGGGACTTCTCAGGAAAGAAGAAGGGCATAACTCAAGCTGAGACAAAGTAGCAAGGGCTCAACCTGGGGCACTCGCCATCTTCCTCTGGATTCTGGCTTGACTCATCTTGTCACTCAGCCTTCCCATGAAGGGATAGCAGTCCAGGGATGAGTCTCCATCCTTGGCTGGAACACATTCCTCCCTTCATCTGGAGGGCAGAACACCCCACATCTGGAAATCTGACAACATCCGGGGCTGGGAGGGGGGGGACAAGTTTTTCACTTTTCTTCCAGATGTTTGGCAAGAGTATTGAGAAAGAGAGAAGTGGGGGAGGGGTCTGCAGAAACATCAGAAATAACACAAAGGAGAAGACAGCCATAGAGAGACATAGAGAGAGAAAGACCTCTGTACGGCCCAACAGTCTGGACCTTACAGTGCTGACCCTTAGCACCCCTTGGCACAGCAGACTCTAGATGACGGCATTCTCTTTCATTTACCAGGGTAAAACTGAGGCCCAGGGCTGAGGATGAACACACAGGATGAACCAGACTTCCAGTCCCAATTCCTTTACCCCAACACTGTTATCCCTTGGAAAGCGGTTCAAATGGTAAGCAAGTGCATAGCAGGTCCATCCTGGTCTAGTTTGTGAACTGTACTAAAAGGCTCATGTAGTCAGAGCCTCGTGGTACTAACTTCCCCTCCCTGGGTTGGGCAGAGGTGTCTTGATCCAGTGTCATCATATATAGGACAGATCCGGTCATGTGAAGAATACACTAGAACCTCTTCCCTCCTCACCAGGGCTCAGATGGGAGCTGAGGCTAGCCTCGGCTTCAGCTCTGACTCTCAGCTTGCCCTGGTGGGTCCTGGAGTAGCATTTCCCTGGGCTTGTCCACCAGGAGTACCTCCCACCCTGTGATAGGTACCCAGCACCCAGCTGGGCCTCTTCCAACCCCTTCCAAGGCTTCACTGCACCTGGTGAGATTGGTTGGCCAAAGCCAGGAGCAAAACCACAGTGAGCAGATGGACAGGTCCAAGCTCTTGCTTTATGCCCTCCAGAAAGGACGGCTAAGCAGACAGGATTCTGGCAGGACCTGAGGGGCTTGAAGAACCATAGTGTGGGAGTCCGAATCCTTGACCCCCCATGGTCACCCACTTCTGATGGCAGAGCTATGGCCCAGCATGTTGACAAAATCACAAGCCAGGGTACCACAGTCCTGGGGTGAGAAGCACAACCCCCATACTTCCCTTTGCCCTCAGGCACTGACTTCTGAGAGGCCTGTGGATTGGGGCAGGAAAACCTGGGGTGCAGTGGCCTCTTTTAGACCTCCCTCAATTCCTTGGCAGTTTCCTCTCCCTGATAGCTCAGTTTAGGACGCTGGCAACAGTTGGCTTCAGTTCACGTACACCCCCAACCTCCCAAGCCCTCATCTCAGATGTCAACCACATTAAGAACCTTCCTTAAGCCGGCAGTGGTGGCACACGCCTTTAATCCCAGCACTTGGGAGGCAGAGGCAGGTGGATTTCTGAGTTCGAGGCCAGCCTGAGAGTGAGTTCCAGAACAGCCAGGGCTACACAGAGAAACCCCCGTCTCGAAAAAAAGAAGAAGAAGAAGAAGAAGAAGAAGAAGAAGAAGAAGAAGAAGAAGAAGAAGAAGAAGAAGAAGAAGAAGCTTCCTTAAGACTCCCCTGCTCTCTCTTCCTGTCTCTCCAATCCCCATCCCTGTTCACCTAAGTAACTGTCTGTCTTACAAGTGTGGCCCCCACTTCCAGAGCATCATCTGTCACAGCAGGCATGGCCCCCACTTCCAGAGCATCATCTGTCACAGCAGGCATGGCCCCCACTTCCAGAGCATCATCTGTCACAGCAGGAACTTTCTTCCACTGTTCTTTGTTGCCAGAGCCTGGTACACAGCAGGCCCTCAATAAATATTAGATGAACCAGTGTCTCAAATTTCTGAGTGTACTCACCTCTCAAAGGGTATTAATCCCCCCACACACACATACACACACACAGCTATGTATGATATATGGTAAAGTATACCTATAATCACAACATCCAGGAGTCAGAGGTAGGACACAAGTGAATTTGAAGCCAGCTTGGGATACATAAGACCTTACTTACACAACTCAATATAAAAAAAAAATTTTTTTTAAATTAAAGGTCTGGTGTGGTAGTACGTACTTTTAATCCTAGCACACGGGAGGCAGAGGCAAGTAGGTCTCTAAGTTTGAGGCCAGGATGGTCTACAGAGAGAGTGCTAAGACAACCAGGATTACACAGAGAAACCTTGTCTTTAAATTAAAAAAAAAAAACTAAACAAACAAATAAATAAATGGCTGGAGGCTCGGTAATTAAGAACACTTGCAGAGGCCCCGGTTCAGTCCCTAGCAGATCACATCTGCCTGTCACCCCAGCGCTAGAGGATCTAAACTCTTCCTTTGTCCTCCACGAGTAACCATGCATGTGGCAGACACTCATACAGACACACACATAAATAAAAATACATCTAAAAGAAAAAGCTCCTAAGCTCATCCCTGAAGTTGGCATTGGGGAAAGCGGAGGGGCTTCCTGACCGCCTACAGAGCTCCCTTCCCCAGGATGGGATGGAGCCAACAGCCCTCAGTCCCACCATCTACTTCCTGTGCCCTTCCTCTTCCAGGGTCCAACTCAATCCAGGCCTGCTGCTCAGCTAGCTACTGGCTGAGGCCTCTCTCACAGACTAAAGAAGGGTAAGGCCGCCCTGTATGTGGTGCAGGTAGAGACTGACCGGTGACAACTGACCAGCAGAGGGCATAGAAGGGATGGGAACTGCCAGCCTTTGGTCCCCAAACTCCTAACCCACACCCTAAAGCTGAAACCTAGAAGCCTAAACCCAGACCAGAAACCCCTTCCAAGTCTGAACCCAGACCCCAAAGACCACCCGTCCTTAGGACCCAGGCCCAGGTCTTGGGACTCATACCCTGAATCCAGACTCCAGAAAACCTAGAATGCCAAACCCAGCCCTTCAGCCCAGATGCTAAGACCTAGAACTAAGACTTCTAAAGCTAGATTTGAGATCCAGGATTCAAGACCCAGGATTTTAAACTCAAGTCCCAGTCTCAGGACAGGCTGGCAATGGCTTTCCACGTGGACACCGCCTGCTGAGTAGAGTGGACAAAACAGGCTACGGGGAGGGTGAACCCTTGGCAGTCCCCGATGGGTGCTTGGCAGACCTCCCTGCCAGTGTTTAGAGGGGAGAGGAATGCCCCCATGCTATCGGAGCCAATATGGGTAGCTAATGGGTAGCTAAGAGTACGATGGCCACATGAGAAAGAGAATTGACTGTCCCTTGGGCCCCAGAGCCAGAGGCAGGGAAGGAGGGTCAGGCTCCCCACGTGTCCTTGTTCCCCAGCCGCAGGCTCCACAGGCAGTCCTGGCCCGCCCGGTCCGCCCCTCCTGGCTTGCAGCCTCTGGGCTGGGATGCAGGCCCACACTTCCCGGAGGAGTCGAGAACGCGGCCTGGGCCAGACCCAGAGTCTTAGAAGTAGGTCAAATGTTGCTGTGCAGCAGGTCCTGGGGATCCTGTCATGGCCCCAGCAGGTCCATGGACTGCAGCTCATTTACCACAGCACATGTGTGTAACCAGAGTTGTAAACTCATAACAATTATGAAGAGTCCCCATGAACACAGACCCTTCCTTACCGGGGTCCCTGGGTCCTGCCTCAGTTGCACGGATGGAGGGATCTGTGGCCCTAGGAGCCGCCCAGTAACTGGCTAGAGGTGTCAACAGGTAGACAGAAGAACTGAGAAAGCAAATGAATGTAGGAATAGCTGTACCATCCTATGGGCTTGAGTGAGAGTCTGACTCCAAGGAGAACTTCCCAGCAGGGCTGATCAGCCACCAACAGGATGTGGCCTGTTTCCCAAGGCACAGTCCCAGGCCTGGAAAATGGAAAACAGTGCCTAAGGGGGAGACAGAAGGCTCTCCATTCTCTTGTAAGCCAATCTGGCCTCTATTCCTCCTGGACTCAGTTTCCCCACCTAACCAGTGAATGATGGTAAGGCAAGATGGTGGTGGATTCTGAGGGCAATGTCTGCTCTGAGTCCTGGCCCATCCTCACCACCACACACAGACAACTCTGTCCTCAGGCAGGCCAAACACAACTCCCAGGCCCCTCCCGTTGCCCACTGTGCTGACAGGGACCAGATGCTCCAGCCTTGTGGTTCTAGGGGTGGGGGTTGCAAGGCTCAGTGGGCTGGCAGGCAAGCCCTGGGTTTGGCCCAGGGACCTATAATCAGCTCCTGCCCCTCTGATCCTAGCCCAGGACTGACGCTTTGGGGCTGTGGTGTCCTGGCCGGCTGTGGTCATGGCCGCTATATTTGGGAGCCTAATTCAGCATGAAGAAGGAGGTAGCAGGCCGGAGGCTCCAGGGTCTAGGGCCTCATGGGGGACAGTGTGGGGACAGTAATGTCCAGGCTTGGTCCATTATGGAAGGAAGGCACACCCCTGTTTTCAGGAGATGAACTGGTCTGGAGTCTGGCTTGCGGGGACCTCAATCCTGTCCGTCACAGCTCACCCAAGAAAGGACAGAGAAGATGTGTCTGAAAATACTGGCCCCTTTATTGGAACAAAAAAAGTGGGAATACAAGCTGGGGCTATGCAGTCGAAGCGAATAAGAGGGGGTTGAGATCTTTCAAGGTTGAGTGGATAGTGGCTCAGAGGGTAAAGCGTTTGCTGTATGACCATGAGGACCTGAGTTCGGATCTTTAGACTCCACAGAAAGTCTAGATGCAGTGGTCCCAGAGTCTCTATTGGGAGATAGAAGACAGAGATAGCCAGGAAGTCCAAGGACCAGCCTGGGGTACACAGAAACAAATAATAAGAGACCCTGCCTCAAACAAGATGGAAGGCCAGGACCAACACCAAAGGTTGCCTTCTGACTTCCACACATGTACCATGGGGTACACCACATTCCATACATGAACAGCACACACACACATACACACACACACACAGAGAGAGAGAGAGAGAGAGAGAGAGAGAGAGAGAGAGAGAGAGAGAGAGAGAGAGAGAGAGAGAGATGCATGCAAATATTTTTTATTTAATTAATTTTTATGTGTATGGGTGTTTTGTCTGAATGTAAATCTGTACCACATGCATGCCTGATGGCCAGAGAGACCAGAAGATGGCGTTAGATCTTCTGAGACTGCAGTTACAGATGGTTGTGAGGCATCTCCTGGTCCTCTGGAGGAGCAGCCAATGCTCTTAACTGATGAGCATCTCCAAGCTCCTGCAATCTTTTTATTATTTATCATCATTACTACTACTACTACTACTACTACTACTACTACTACTACTACTACTACTTCGTAGTGAGTGGAACAGGAGAAAAACTCACAAAGAGCAAGGCTTGGGGGAGAAGTACTTGGCACCGATGAAGAGGTGTCAGCATGCTGGTTAGGGTAGTAGAGAAAATATCCTGGCTTAGACCGAAGGCCCTGAGATACCTCCAAGCTCTGGTCCCCTCAACCTGACTGCCTGGGTAGCTTCCGGACAGGGCTCTACCCCTCTCCCCAGTATGGCTGTGACTGCCCCGAACTGCTTTGACATTCCCTGCCATCTCGCCAAACCCTGTTCCCTCCCATCAGAAGACTCCCAAAGAGCAAATATTTATTGTCCTTGGAAGAAAAAAAAAAAAAAAAAAACAAGGAGTAGAAGAATCTCCTTTTAGGATCCTTGGAAGAAGGGGGGAAAAAAGCGTCCCCTTTTAGGATCAGGGTCTGGGAGCTGCTATGTTTGAGGTTTGCAAGGGCTCGGCAGTGGCCTGAAATGACCAGCAACCCCTGGAAAGGATGAGGGAGGGAGAAAGAAATGTCAGTGCAAGCCGGTCTTGGAGAAGCAGCTGGTGGCTGCCCGAAACTGCTGTGCTGGTCTACCCAGCCCCAGATCCAGGGCCACACTCTTCCCTCCTCTTGCCTCTATTTCCCCAAGTCTTCCCCAGATCAGGAGTGAATGTGTGCATTGGCCTGAGGTGTGGACGTGTGACTGCTTGATCTTTGTGGTTTATGTGTACGTAACCAAGGACTCAAGGGGCCACATTGGTGTGTGATCTTGTATGCTTATATGTGTCACCAGGCTGTGACTGCGCGTGGGTCCTGTGCATGTGTTTGTCTGTGAGCCTGTTCATCTGTTGGCATGAGTGGGGTGGGGCCATGTGGACACAACCTGTGTTGAATGGCCAATTCAGTCCAAAATGCAAGTAAATTTAGCAGAGGGGAAAAAAAATGTCAGTCATCTGAGGAGTCTGAATTGACTGGTTGTTTGACTGGATGGATCAACTGTCTCAGGCAAAACAGGAGTAAGCTACTCCCTGGGGCCATCATGAGAAATTGCACACAGGACTCTTGACTATGGCAGAGACATGAGGGTTGGGAAAGAGAGAAATGGGGCAGACTCAGAAGCAAGAGGTTGCTGAAGTGGGTCAGGGACAAGGTAGCTAGATATGCTGTCACATGGGCATATGGACATACACAGCTTGTCATTCCTGCACCCAGCTCCAAAGACAAGAAGAGTCTCTATTCTTACCTGCTAACCTCAAGCAGCCAGAGTGGACAAGGAGTGGGGACCAGGCATTGATGCAGGAAGAAAGGACCAGCATGCATTGCTGGGACAGGGATGAGCAAGAAGGCAGGGCAAGGGCCAAGGAGAAGAATTTGGTGTCCCATGCAGGAAGGGGAGAAAAAGCCACAGTGATGAGGCTTTTGAAACAAGCATCTCACATCTGGAGAGACAGACAGTTCAGTGGGTAGGAGTACCGGCGGCCCTTCCACAGGACCCCAGTTCATTTCCTACCACCTACGTGTGGCGGCTTACAACCGTCATTTATAACTCCAGCTCCACGGGACCCAACACCTTCTTCTGTCTCCAAGGGCACCAGGTACACATGTGTGTGGTGCATAGACACACATGCAAGTGAAACATCTACACACAAAAGCTATTTTAAAAATTTTTAAATTTTAAGCTAAGGGTGGTGTCCCACACCTGCAATCCCAGTACCCTGGAGATGGAGGCAGGGGCATTAGGAGTTCAAGATCATCCTTAGTAATCTAGTCAGCTGTGGCCAGCATGGGACACATGAGACCCTGCATCAAAAAAAAAAAAAAGCCCCAAAAATGCAAAGAGAGACAGAAAGAGAAGGCAGTGTGGGTTGGAAGAGCCTCCCTGTCCCCTTACAAGCCCCTCCTAGCTGTGGTGGCCCCACCAGACCTAGAGCTGTCCCCTCTCTGCCCCACCCAGCACCAGCTGTGTCTCTGCCTCCAGTGGCCACACAAAAACCCTCTGTGGTGCAGGGTGTGGATGCTGCATTAAAAATGGCCCAAGCCCCCAGCCAGGAATAGTTAGGGTTGATTCTGGTACCTGCCTCAGTAACTATTTATATATCTACCCACCCACCCTGTGTGGTTAGGCTGAAAATGCAGACACAGGCTCAGACACAGACAGACAGACACACACACACATGCACACACGCACATACACACACGCTTGCATACATGCATGCATGCATGCACACAGCCAACTAACCTGATACCAAGTGGCCATCAACACCCCCGACTCTACCTCTGTGGACTGAATTTGCCTCAGTAGCTCAGAACTGAGCTCAGAGACTGTTGTGCGCATGTCTCCAGGCTCATCCTTTATTGGGGCAACTACCACCAGTTCCAGTTCCATTATAAACAACACTGGAGTCAACAGGAACCAACACAAACGTGTGTGTGTGTGTGTGTGTGTGTGTGTGTGTGTGTGTGTGTGTGTGTGCATGTGCACCATATATACTTACTCAGGAACCTTAGTCCCCAGGTTCTGTCTTGGATATTCCTGCCCATGTATCTTTGTACTAAGGCTCTCACACTAGACAGAAGTATCAGCAGGCATAGCCACGTACCCATTCAAACGAGCGCTTTTGCACACACCAGGTGCCCCACCCTTTGAGCTCATACATATGGAATCAACTCTGGTTGTACAAAGGAAGAAGAAGGAGGCAGCAGACGGCCACAAAAACTAGAGTGCTCTATTTAGTGTGCTCCGGTGCTTCTGAGACACCCCTAGAACCTCGTGTGTGTGTGTGTGTGTGTGTGTGTGTGTGTGTGTGTGTGTCCATCCAGGTGTTCACAACCTTTCCCGGGACTCCTCCCCCACACTGCACCATCCCATCACTTTGGAACCTTGCATGGAAGTCTGTCCACAGAAAGGGAAACAGAGGCTTGAGACAGCAGCTGTGCTGGGGAGGTCGGCACCCCCAAGTTCAGGCCTTTGGAGCCACAGCATCTGTGTTGTTTTTGGCCTATCTAGGCCAGATAAGGATGGGGTCAGTACTCGCCTGCCTCTCATGGGAAAGCACTCTGTGGAAGGTTCCCGACCCATTTGTTTCCCATCCTGTGGACCCTAGGACAAGCACAGGGCAGGCAGAAGGGAAAGAGGGATGGTTGGGGCGGGGGTGGGGGGGACAACAGACAAGTTGCTGTGGCAGTGGCCTTGAGGCTGCTTCGAGCGGTCAGCAGACTTGGAGAGTCTCACATGCCTGGGACCAGGGAGTGAGCCCTAAGACCAGCCCAGGACCCCCAAGTACATGACCTGGAGAAAACGGGAAGAGGCAGAGCGAGGCACAGAGCTCAGCTCTCTGTTGCAGGGATCCCCAAGAAGTTTTTCAGCCATCTCTCAGAGCAATAGCTCAGTTAGTTAGCTAGGTGGCTCAAGTACTTGGAGGCAACGTTGGGGACATTAGGGAACAGCAGGGCAGCATCACTGTCATCAAAGCAGATTTAGTGCTGGGCTGGCTTCAGTGCCAGGGGACTGGGCTTCTGGCCCTCACTGATTCCCTAAGCCCCTTCTCCTGAGAGTGTTCAGTGCTCACTTTGGTGGCATGGGGATGGGGAGGGGATGTTATTGGCTGTGCTTCTGAGGCAGCCTAGTCCTGAATCCTCTCTTTTTCTCCACTTCACTAACCTTTGCCCCCATCTGGATTTTGGTGAGGAACAGAGGGCTGGAGCTTAGAGTTCTGTCAACAAGAGGACAATGGTTTGGAACAAAGGGCCTAGCCCAGGTTTCAGATAAGCTGGGAGGGACCAAAGGATAGGTGTACCTCAGGCAACTCTGAACAACGATCATCTTCCACCCTTGAACAATGTCTTGCTTTCAGGAATCCTGGTCTTGTGTAACAAGCAGAAGAGCTCATGGTGGGAGTAGCAGGGGATCCTATGCAGCTTGAGATCCCTCCAAAAGCTACGCCCAATTAGCAAGATCACACCCTTCTCCGGGCCTGTAATCATTGTAGATTCTGCTCAGCAAAACACAGAGAGGAGCTGAGATGGATTGGTGCTTAAAAGCACTTGCTGCTCTTGAAGAAGACTAGAGTTGGGTCCCCAGTACCCACATACTACAGACAACTACCTGTAACTGCAACTAAGGGGAATCTTATGCCCTCTTTGGGCTTCCAAAGGCACCTCCTCCATTCATGTATGTATAGTAATACACAGACACATCATGACTGCTAGTCTCTGTCATCTCCAGGGACCATTTCCTGACTCCCAGGTTCAGAAGGAAAGCATGCAACTCTTTCCACCCCAGTTGTCCCATCTCAGGGATAGCTGGTCTAGGACTTGTGTGGGACTTCTCTTCCAATCTGAGGTCTTCCATTTTCCCAACTTGCCCCCAAGGACTGATCTTTGGCTTTCTGAGGCCCTGCCATCAGGTGGAATCAGAATGAGCCCTTCCTAAGTCAGAGACTTGACCTAAGGCATAAGAAAGCCTTTCTGAGATCCTGAGATGTGCCTCCTTCTCTTGAAGAAAGTGAGGCCCTAGAGCAACTGGAGGATGATGGGATGAGCCAGGCAGATTGCTGGGAATCCAAAGCTGCAGCCAGTGTCTATGCTGTCCTTAAGGCCAGAGAGATGAGCCTGCCCTGGGGGAGAGGCTGAGACTGAAGCTAGGCAGGAGTCTGCTTTACCCCGGGAAGTTTAAAGCCCCTAGTACCCCAAAATAAAGCCCCTAGCTAAGAACCAGGAGTTGTAGGTCTCGCTATGCTGGAGCTGAGCTGTAAACTCTGGAAGCTATCTGAGAGGAGGAGACATTGGAGAAGGGAAGGGACACGTTAGACAGCAGTGAAAGGCAGAGCCGCAGGGCTCATGGATACATTAAGGACCACGTCTGCTTCCTCCTCGGAGTCTTAGAGTCAGAACCCAGTCCAGCACACTTCCCTGCCCCTCTCTATCCCCAGGAACCCTCTGTGGCCCTGCTTGACCTAGAAGATTAAGAAGGAGTCATCTTAGGACCAGTTCTGCTCATTGGGCAGGGGACAACTTCTGGAGATCAAGCAAGGGTACTGCTTGCAGGGATGGCCCTGAGGTCAGAGCTCTAGTCCCCTGCTTCTGTGTCTCCAGTTCTGGCACAGAAGACAGGGAAGGAGGACAAAGAGTGGACCAGGGCTGAGGAGGCCTCCAACCAGGATGCATGACTGAGCCGGAAATGGGCTTTTCATCTACACTAGGAGAGGGTGAGGGACCTCGGGAAAACAGCCTTAGCCAGGGCAGGCAGGGTGATATCTGAACCGTGACCAACTACCCTCCTGGGATCTCTGATCCCTCCTACAAGGGGATTACCTCCCTTTATCATCTTTTTGGTTTGTTTTTGTTTTTGTTTTGTTTTGGGTTTTTTTTGTTTTTTTCGAGACAGGGTTTCTCTGTGTAGCCCTGGCTGTCCTGGAACTCACTCTGTAGACCAGGCTGGCCTCGAACTCAGAAATCTGCCTGCCTTTGCCTCCCAAGTGCTGGGATTAAAGGCGTGTGCCACCACCGCCCGAATATATATATATATGTATATGTATATATATAGTTTGTTTGTTTGTTTATATATGTGTATATATATAGTTTGTTTGTTTGTTTGTTTATATGTGTGTATATATATATAGTTTGTTTGTTTGTTTGTTTTTCGAGACAGGGTTTCTCTGAGTAGCCCTGGCTGTCCTGGAACTCACTCTGTAGACCAGGCTGGCCTCGAACTCAGAAATCTGCCTGCCTCTGCCTCCCAAGTGCTGGGATTAAAGGCATGCGCCACCTACTGCCTGACTCCTTTATCGTCTTTACATACACACAGACACACAGACACACACACACACACACACATACACACATATACACATACACACACATACACACACACATACACACACACACACATACACA
>NW_022196906.1:104683703-104688703 GCF_008632895.1 Mastomys coucha | reverse complement strand
CACCAACACAAAACAGGATACGAGAGAGTTTCAACAAGAAGGTCAGTGGTCAGGGACACTCCCGTCTCAGGCTTGCCTTAAAGGCCATCCTCCGGGACCCAATCTAAGATAAACTAGTCAGGAAGGCCCCACAGATGCTGAGAGAACAGTGAACTTCCATTACCACCCTGGATCTTCCCCACTGCCCTCTCATAGGACTGGGGTAGGAACTACCCCCATGCAAACGCATAGAGAGGGAAGCATGGCCAAGCCTCTACTGCCTCCAGTCTTGCCTCTCTCATATTCTTACGCCTGCTGGTCCCTCGCGGGTCTGGGGGAGGCAGCCACGCTTGGCATCCAGGCACTCTGAACCTCAGGGAGCCCCAAAGGGTTTATGGGGCTCCCAATGAATGGGAGCCTGTTGAGCTCTGAGGGGGCCCGGCCCAAGTAAACACAGTTGGGTCTGAGGTGCCATTCTCCCCCTGCCTACTTACCCAGGACCCAGGACCAAAATACGATTTCCTGTCCCCAGGCTAAGGGCCAGAATCACCCCCTCTCAGCCTTAGGCTGGGGCCCACTGGAGGGACACGGACTGGCCTGAACGCCAGATTTTCAGATGCAAAGCTCCGCCTGCATCCAAAATGAATCCCTGGTCACTTTGACTCTAAAACCTTTCATCCGTTAATGGCAGGTTGGAAATGGAGGCCATGAGTAGGGGTTCAGCTCAGGGGCACATGGATCAAGCAAAACACATTCCAGTCTCCTGCCCCATGCGAAGTAAAGACGATCAGGAGAGGAGAGAGATTCCTGGATCAAGTCAAGATTCCTTGACTAGCCTTTGAGTAGCATACCCCAGAATGCCTCAGTTTGGGGACGGAATGCCTACTACAGTTGTTTGTGCTATTTGTCTTGCTATGCCCTGGACAAGCCACTTTGTTCTCAGGCCTCAGTTTCCCCCGCCTGGAGACCCGGGTATTAACAAGCTTCTCGCCTCCCATTTTAGCTTGTGAGTCAAAGTAGCACCTCAGGAAGCTGGATGAGGTGCTACTTGCCTATAATCACAGCACTCGGGAGGCTGATGCAGGAAGACTGGGGATTCAAATGCAGC
The DNA here is from genome assembly GCF_008632895.1 of Mastomys coucha. Classification (NCBI taxonomy): domain Eukaryota; kingdom Metazoa; phylum Chordata; class Mammalia; order Rodentia; family Muridae; genus Mastomys; species Mastomys coucha. The sequence continues at coordinate 104,687,616 of NW_022196906.1, read as the reverse complement.
CTCTCAGACAGACTAGCCATTCTGTGCTCACTTATACAAGAAGATGGTGCTCACTTATATAATAGCAGCACCCAGAGAGCCAAGGCAAGAAGATCAGGAGTTCAAGGTAGTCTAGGCTACGTATCAAGTCCTTAGCCAGTCTGGGCTAGATATCTATAATACCCTAAGTCACAGAAACACAACAAAAGACATTGAGACCAAACGCATGGTACCCGGAAGGTCTAAGGAGAGGTCACTCCTGGAATCAAGGGTTCTAGAAACATGCCCTGGTGACAGAAGGGTGGTTTGAGGCAGCTACCTCACGTGCTGGGCACTGGAGGCTGAGGTTGGAATGTGCTGAGCAGCAGCTGCTATGTGAATCATTAGACCTCCTCAGAACCAGCCAGGGCTTCCAGACGTAAACCAGCTCAGACTGGGCTCAGGCAGAAGGGCAGTCTCCGTCCAGCCCAGGTCACTGGGTCCCGGGGACCCTGGGGTGAGGTTTCTTGGATCCTGCATGGTCTCTGTGTTCCTAGTTGTCCACATCTTCACCCTCCGCATCCACTCTGGGTTCTGTCTGTTCTACAGACTCACAACGAAGGGTCAGCCTGCGTATAGGCCCCTGTCACTGTGCATAGTAGACCCCGAGTCTGGGAGGTATAGTAGCAATGTGTAGGCAGCCGGAGAGGGCTCCCTGCCTGTCTTCATACCAGGAGCCACATTCCAGTGGGCAAGCCATCAGCTGGGGGGGTGGGGGGGGGCTGTGAAGAGAAGATTGGAGTGAAAGAGAGGCCCTACATCTCTCCTAGCTGAGACCTCAGGAATTTTTTTGTTTATTTGTTTGGGTTGTTTTGTTTGATCGGTTGGTTTTTGTTTCTTCTTTATTTGCACTTATGTGCACACTCTCTCCCTCTTCCTCTCCTTGCTGCGTGCGCGCGCGCGCGCGCGCGCGCGTGTGTGTGTGTGTGTGTGTGTGTGTGTGTGTGTGTGTACACGCGCGCATGTGTGTGTGTGTATGTGTGTGTGTGTGTGCACATATATGGAGATCAGAGGACAACTTGCAGGCGTTAATGTTCTCCTTCCACTATGTGAGCCTCAGGGGTCGAACGCGAGTTCTTAGCTTTGTCAATGGCAACCACCCTTACCTGCTGAGCCAAAGACCTCAGCCCAGTTTCCCAGACAGGGTCTCAGACACCCGCCCAGACGGGCCTCAAACTCACTATGTAGGCAAGGATGAACTTGAAATCTCTGATTTTCCTGTCCTCAACTCCACATTTCTGAGATTTCAGTCATAAGCCACCAGGTCCAGTTTCAATGGTCCTGTGGGTTGCATTCACGAGAGTCAGGTGCTCTACCAACCGTGCTACACCCCTAGCCCTAATGTACATGTGTGCTTTCTAGAGGCCAGAAAGCTTTGATCACCTGGAACTATAGGTAGTTGTGAGCCACCTGATGTGGGTGCCGGGAACTGAACCCTGGTCCCCGGCAAGAGCACCAGTGTGTGTAACTGCTGAGCTAGCTCCCCAGTCTCTAGTTATTTTTGAGGCAGGGTCTCCCTGTATAGCCCGGACCTTCCTGGTGCTAACAAGCACTCTTTGACTCATCTCCAGCTCAGATGTCAGTTTTAATCCCTGGGATAGGAATAGGAATTGGCCCAATGACCCCATTTTTTTTTTCAAGCTAAAACTTTGAATAAAATCACTTACAGATGCTGTGTTCACACCTGGTGGCAGCCTAGGGCTTCTGAGGTGTAGAAAGGGTCAGAAGGATTAGACAGAGACAGGGATAGATAAAGGGGGGATTAGTCTTAGCAAGGCTTGGGAGGGCAAGGGGCATCAACTGAGGCAGAGGCTCACTGGAGGCTCAGCTGGCCTGGTGCCTGGAAGGCAAACCCATGAGGGTTGAGGGGAGGGCCTTGCTCAGGACTTCAGAACACTGGCAGGCTTGGGGTCTGGGACAAAGTCCTGAGCCATTACAGGACTTGGTAAAAAATAATTAATTTTTCTTTTCAAGCCAGAGCTGGGACTTGGGCCGTTTCCTGTCCCCACCAGCTGTGTCCTTGCTCAGGCCTGAACTGGAGACATTTCTCTGGAGTTCCATGGCCTCCCGGTGGCCAACCTGAGTCTGCCCCTCAACCTGAGGCCCCCTTTGAAAGGCCTGTGGATTCCAGGTAAGCGGGACTAAAGGAGCCTGGCTGGGAGGCCTGAGTCCAGCTGGGAGAAAGAAAAGAGGTTGAGTTGGCCCTGCAGTAAGCCTTTTTGTGTCTGCGTTGTGCTCTGGGGCAGTCGAGGCATGCCCTCGTGTCTCCATGTCTGCGGACCTGGTGTCATGACAGCAAGACACCTGTGACCATGACATCAGCCAGAGGAAGTCTATACCTCCAGATGCCTTTGGAGTGTGTCCTGACTGCAATGAAGCCCCCCCTGGGCCCCCATCCTCCCTCCCTTCACCTTCATGGAGGTGAGAAAGCCAGACCCTGCTGCAAGAGGAGGGGGGCTGCCCAGCCAGCTGCTGTGGGAGCCTTCGGTGACTCAGCTGGGTAGGGGAGTGTTTATGAGCAGCCGAAATGGTTGTAAAAATGGCACCTTGCTTCACTTAAGGCCTGGCCACCCCATCCTATACTGGCCCCTTGACTCAAAAAGTTTCCAGAGGGACCTGTAACTAGAGAAATGTCTGGGGTTTGAAACCTGGGAGGAATCTCAGCCTGGGGTCAGGGCTCACCCATTGGTTGTAAATCAGACTGAGCCTAGGGTCAGGTTCATTGTGGGGCAGAGCAGTTTGGGACTAGAGCTATTCTTAGCTTGTAAGTGACTTTGGGGCTAAGATGAGGATGAAGTACTCAGGAAGGGGAGGGGGGTAGTTCTTGGAAGCTGATGTGGGCTAGTGGTTCCTCCAAGCCTCCAGGCAGGTGACAAGGGGCTTTCTGAGAGAGTTAAGGCCAGAGGACAGAGCTAGCAGAAACTATTCAAGTCTGATGACCAAAGTGCTCCCAGGGTCTGTGTACCTCGGATTGATAGCAGTGATGGCTGCCACAGCAGCAGAGGTGGAGCCAGAGTCCAGCCACGGCTCTGGCTCTGAGCTCCAATGGCCACCTTATCTCCCTCCTCCTGCTAAAGTACAGGCTGGAGATCATAAAGAAAAACACAGACCCACTGACCCTACCTAGGGCCTGCCAGTCAAAGGGTAAGACCGGCTCTTCCCGACCCTAATGTGCTACTAGTTAATATGTGATCCCATCCCTCTCCCTGTGGTGGCAGTTTAACCAGAGCCTGGGGGTGGGTTAGATGATCATAGTGTGGAAAGTCTGTTAGGGAATTCTGGAGTGAGGTACAGGAGTCAGAGCTAAGGAAATTCCCCTAAGGGACCCAGAGACCCCATACCTCTCTAGTCATTGATTGCACAGCCCACCCGGGCCACTCAAGGACAAATCTTTTCTTTCTTTTGTTGTTTTTGTTTTGTTTTGCTTTTTGAGAGAAGAGCTCACTAAGTACCTCTGGCAAGTAACTCGCCATACAGATCAGGAACTCCCCAGATCTGTCTGCTTCTGCCTCCCAGGTGTCCGGACAAAAGATGAGGTGTGTGCCACAGACGGCCAACCCAAGTGCAAAGATCTTACTTTTGTTTACAAGTCAAGAGCTTTCTATTGTCACAACTAAGAACTCTGCCCTATCAGCTCTTAGATTTCTCTGTCTTGATTCTGCCACATGTGTTCTTTTCTCATCACCAAGGGAAAGGACGTGGTCGCCATCCCATGAAATTTGGGTCCCTTAGAAACTCATATAACAGAGACCATCAGAGCTTAGCGCTGTGGGTCTTCCATACTGGAGTACACTTGGGGAGGGGGCAGATGTCTTGCTTTCTCAAAGAGCATGAGAACTGTATGAGACAGACTGGCATCAGGCACTACCAAGGGAAGATATGGAAACACAAGTAA
>NW_022196906.1:104681288-104683653 GCF_008632895.1 Mastomys coucha | reverse complement strand
ACCAAAGTGTGATCCTGACAAGGAAACAGAAAAAAACAGAGGAGTAAGTGAATGTGAGCAGGACAAAAGTCTGGCCGACTGGACCTACTTGGGACAGTCATTCTGAACACCAGGGCAAGAACCTCAAGAGCAGTGTGCACAGAAGAGGGGTGTGGCAGAAGAAATGGTTGAGGAAGACAATGTGGATCTGAGGACCCATTGTCACTGAGGCGTGGGCCCATCCTTGAGGTGGGGAGATGGGGGACGCTGAGCTCATTTGCATAGAATTTGTGGAGAACCCCTGGAATGTATGGGTTTGCACAAAACCTCAATGACCCTTTGAGTCAGCTGGACATCTCCCCTATTTTACAGATGAGAAGACTGAGACCAGGATACTGGGAGAGTCCTGGTGGGCAGGACACACAATTGGTGAGTGAGCAAACAAGGATGCCATTTAACCTGGTGGTATTCTCAGGTCAGCCACGCTTAAAATGGCTTCCTTCAACAGGCCTTCCTTTAGCCGTTTGCGCACTCCCGACTTTCTCTGCTGCCTGATGCTCCGCACATGGTACTCGGGGAGATGGTAGGCTTGGAAGTCTAAAGTCTAGACCTCTGGTGTCCAGAGTGGAGTGCATAAACTCCATTCCCATCACTAGCTCCCATCTCTCTCACTTTTCTCAAGTCAAGGGTCTGAGGACAGCCACCAGCATTTGGGGGATAACGTGATGGAGGGAGAAGTACAAGAGTGGGTGTCCTAGATGAACCCGAGTCTTGTAGCCTCGAATCGCCCAAATTGGGGCTAGATCGAAGAACTGGAGATGCCTGGCAAGCAGCTGAATAGGTCGAGATATCTTAAAATACCCGGAGTGGAAAAGGAACCTCTGGAGTCCAACGAAGGTCCAGACCAAAGCAGAAGAAGCGCCACGGGAGTCTCGGGTCCGCTAGACTAGGAGTGGGGCAGAGGATGCAGGACCAGTCTAGGGCGGGGCAGGACTCGAGGGCGTTGGCTGCGTTGCCTGGCTCTAGCCGGAGGCGGAGCAGCTTCCCCAGGGTCCCCACATAGCCAGAACAGGAACCCCACGGGTGCACGGACAGCGCCGCGGCCCGAGGCGCGGGAAATCCTAGGCGGCCTCCCGAGTGGCTCCTCTCGTGTAGCCGCCCGCTCATCAGCCGAGGCCGGAAAGATCGGGGGGTGGTGGGTGGTCTGTGCTTTTCCAAAGGAAAGAATAAAGCCAAAGCGGGACAGCGTCCCAGCCACGCTTCTCAGGTCCCGATATCCGAGCTCCCTAGACTGCGTCCCCGCAACACTCATCCTTCTGCCGAAAGACCTGGGGCAGGGTCTCCGGAGAGATGTCCCGGGGTGGGGGGGATCCGCGGGCTCGGCTCTGTCCTCCGCACGCCCGCCTGGGAGGCAGTGGCGGGGGCAAGGGCGGAGGAGGCCCGGGGAGGGCGCGGGGGGAGGGAAGAGGCTCCGGGCCGCGGGGGGAGGGGAGCGGCAGACGCCGAGGCGAGGGACGCGCGAGGCGGGCGGCGGCTCGGAGCAGCGGCCGGGCGGGGGGCTCTGGAGGCCAGGCGGGCCAGGGGGGATCCCGAGAGCTCCATGAAGTCCCCCCGGGGCTGCGGACGGGGCGCTGGCTTGGGGAGGCTGTCGGGGGGGCCCCGACATTCATGGCAAGGCGGGGGCCGCGGCGGCGAGCTCGGAGTAAGTCGGGGCTTGGGGGGATGGGGTGGGGGAGTCGGGCGCGCGGGGCGCGGGAGGCCGGAGTGGGGAAGTGAGGGACTCGGGACCCGGCCAGGGCGGGCCCCGGCTGCTCCGTCTCCGTGTCAGCGTGCGGCGCCTCCTCGGAGCCCTGTGGAGTCGCCAGCCCTGCTGCCGCTCAGTTCGGTGGCTTTTTTGGAAACTTGCAAATGTTTTCGTAGAGGAGGGGAGGGGGGAGCGAGGGAGTGACCGAAACGGAGCTTGGGGCCGCTGGAATCGCAGAGGCCAAAGCCGGGGAGCGCGGCGAGGGCGGGGTGGGGGGGGAGGATGGAGTGGACGGTAGCTAAGGACCGACTGACAAGCGGACAGACAGCCTCAGCGTCGGGGCAGCAGAAGCGCCCGTGCCGCTCGGGCGCACGCGGCGCGGGTTCGGAGGATGGGAAATGGGGTGCAGGGGGTGGCCACCCAGGTCCTGGAGGTCCAGACTGAGCCGGAGAGCCGGGCCACGATGCCGCGGGGAGAGCCCGGAGCTGGCGGCAGGAACTGCGAAGGGCTCAGCGTCGTTGCAAAAAGTCAGGATGGCATCCCCTAGTTGCACGCCCCCGCGCCACTCCAAACGCGCCCCCTGCCCCGCCCCGACTCCCCTGTCGCCCACTGCCGCGGAGCTAAAAATAACAAGCCCGGTCG
>NW_022196906.1:104674358-104681173 GCF_008632895.1 Mastomys coucha | reverse complement strand
AAAGAGGGGAGGAAAAAAAAAAAGACAGAGAGAAAGAAAGAAAGAAAAGGCGGCGCGGGAGGGGAGCGGGGGGCGGGCCGGGGGCGGGGGGCCCAGCCATATGGATGTGATTTCTCCGCTCCGAGGCAGACAGGCCGCTCAGCAGCGCTCGGCGCCCGCCCGCCGCCCGCCCGGCCTCAGGCTGCCTCCCTCCCTCCGCCCTCCCTCTCTCCATTGCGCCGGTTCGTTCTCTCGCTCGCCCTCGGCGGATGGGCCCCGCGTCGGGCTCCGGGGCCTCGGGCCGCCCGGACGCCGGGGTCCCCTAGGCCGGGGCGTGGGCGGGGCGGCCCGGCCTGACGCAGCTCTGCACCCTCCAACCATCACCAGGGCCGGCGGCGGCTGCCCCGAGGGACGCGGCCCTAGGCGGTGGCGATGGGGGCCGCCCGGATCGCACCCAGCCTGGCGCTCCTACTCTGCTGCCCGGTGCTCAGCTCCGCATATGCGCTGGTAAGTCTCTCTTGGTCCACACTCCAACACAGGACTCTTGGAATTGCTTTGGGGTTCCTGGGACGAGTGTAGGCGCCAATTCTTGGGTTCTCCTAATAGTCTGAACGTTGGGATGGGACCTCCGCCCCCCCACCATGAACCTGGAACCCTGGTGCCTGCTCTCTTTGGGGTGTCTTACCGTAGGTTCCAGATGCCTGAAGTTTCCCCACTTCTGAAGACTTGGCTTGGGGTCCTGGGTCTGGAAACCTGTGGTTGGAGTTCCCCTACACCATGCTTCTGTGAGCATATTGCTCTGGTCGTATGTATCTTTTTCAGTGGTAACAGTGCGATTCGGCGGGCTCTGGGTGTGGAGTCCCACAGACTGCGCTGGGGGAGACCTCCGTTTTCGCAAGTTTTGTTTGCACCCAGTGCCCAAAGCTGTGTGCAAGAAGTCAGAAATCACTGAGACTGAGGGTAGGGATTTAGAGCCCCCTCTAGTTCTCAGGATCTTACAGATGTGTGCATCTGTATGCACGAATGGGACCGCTTTACCCAAAGTGGAAGTAGGTTTGCCCAGGGAGGTGGGTGTGGTACGGAGGTCCCCTGAAAGACACTGATCTCATAGTACACCTTGCAGAAGATATGTGCTGTGGGACATTCTTATGAGTGTGCTGATCTTTGGGGGGAGGTATTGTGCGTGGTCTGAGAGTGAATACCAATACAGAATGGTAGAGAGGGCTAGACAGACAAAGAAAGGGGTTAGGATGAGAGCTCTGGACCGCAGCGGGGAGAGGTTCAGAAGAGCAGACAAACAGAGAGCTGGAATGTGACCTCATCTTGGGCTAGGGTCTGGGAGCTGTTTCTCAGAGAGGAAAGACTTTCAGTCCTCTCATTTCCTTAGTGGTCCCATCCCAAGTGCCTAACCTATTCTTGAATCGGCTCCTGTGCCTGACTCTAAGGTCTTGTTTCCCTTGGGCACTCCAACCTTGACCAAGGTCCAGACGGAGTAGCTTCCTTCACAGGACAGTGTCACATTCGAGGACACAGGAGCTCTGGGGCTCCTCCAGCTCAGCCTGCAGCTTGTGTGACCTCCGACTGTCTTTCTCCACACCTCGGTTGTCCATCTGTGAACAGAGAGCACCAGAGGAGCATTTGCCCGATAGACACCCTTTGCAGTGTGTCCTCCTCCTGTGCCCATACCCTCAATTCTAGACCAGCAAAGGGCAACCAAAGCCAGAGACTGTTCAGGAGGTGCTCCCAACACGGGGAAGGGGGCTATCTGCTGAGCTGCCCTTGGTGACTTCCCTGTGTGAACACATACATGTGCATGTGGCTGTTGGGTACGGTATCCTGAATGTGTGCCTGAATGCTTTATGGGCATCTGAGTCAATCCGTAGGGTTGTGTGTACTCAAGTTCACATGTGCTTGAAGCTGTGGATTCACACAGGAGGGAAGCACAGCTGTATACGCATGTGCGTGCATGCACGTGTGCACCCTATGGGTATGCACACGGGTCTATTGTTTGCTCATTTGTATTCAACAAATGCCTCTGAGTTTTCTGTTTGTCGGTCCGTTGTTCTAAGATCAGCTAGTTAAGTCGTACCCACAATCCTCTGAGAAATGTCCTTTTCCTATTTTGTTTTTTTATCTCATCCAGATCCACAGTCACTATAGCCATTGTCTCTTATGATAACCAAGTGTCAAGCCCTGCACTTTACGTGTGGTGGAATGGACCCCCTAGGGCCCCATAGTTCTTTTTAGGGAAGTGGACATATATGCAGAGAACTGCCTGGTTTAGAAGGGTCCTAGGCTGAAGGCAGAAAGACAGAGGCCAGTGTGGCTATACAGGGACCATGCCCTGACATTGGGCCATCTCCTGCTTCAGGTCTAAGGGGTGTAGAGTCCAAGGGATGGGGTCAGGGGTATAGTCCAAGGAACGGGGGCTTGGCCAACTCACTCACCCACCAACCTGTGGGATCCCTGGGCTCAGCTGGGGTCAGCAAACACCTGGCAACCTGCTCAGTTGCCTTCCTAAGCGCAGGGGCTCCTGCCCTGTCCAGATGTATGACAGGTACAGACAAACGCCATCCATCTCAGCTGTCAGCAAACTTACATTACCAGGCAACATGCTCAGCCAGATCCAAGTCCAGGCTCCTCTCTCCCGTGGCCTTGGTTGGGGCGCCAAAGAGCATCCTACTGGGGGGCACTGGCCACAGCTGGACTCACCTGGTCCTCACAAAGAAGAGTAGCCTGAAAGGAGTGAAGCTTAGAGGAGGGGATAGGCCCTCAGCTTATGAGCAGGCAGAAGGGCGGCTTTGTCCCCTGAGATTCCTTACCTTTAGGCTGCCCTAGAGAACCCTCAGCTCACATCGAAGTGAAGAAGCTGAAGCCAAGGAAGCTGGTGCTCAGCAGGGAGCGGGGCCTGGGTGTGGGCTGGGACCCTTGGATAGGGCTCCCCAGAGCAAGCGTGGTCTCTTAGGCTAGCTGTGCAAGCAACGTTTCCTGCAATTTTTTTTTTAAACATTTGTTACTTGTGTGTGTGTGTGTGTGTGTGTGTGCCTACGTGTGTTTACGGGAGTGAGTTCTTTCCCTACCATGTAGGTTTCAGGTATTGAATTCAGATGGCAAGTACTTTACCGGAGAAGCCATCTTGCTAGCCCAAAGGGGTTTGATTTTAAAAATAAGAAAGACTCATGGCTTTCCGTGGAGTCTTGAGCTAGAACCCGCCGTATATGTTTTCCCGCCCATTCTCCTAGCCACTTTATGGGGAAATGACCTTGAGGCTCACCTTGTAAAGCTGGAGTGGTGAGATGAGATCTGAGCCACTTGAACCCAGGACTTCCGATTTCCACAGGGGACTCTCTTCTAGGTGAGGTGAGAGCAAACTCTGGCCAAGAGGTCCCTATGTGTCACCTTGAGCTTTCCTCTTTACAAATGAAACCTCTGTTGCTTTACCTTTTTAGTTGTTTATTTCATGGCTAATACACGAGCACATTTTTATAATTGTTTTAGTATTATTTTAATCTCTGTATATATGTATGTATATGTGTGCGTGTGTATGAGTATAGGTGTGGGTGTGGGGCGCTCTGAAGGTCTAAGGATAGCCCTGATGTTGTCCTCACCTTCCACCTTCCTTGAGACAGGGTCACCAGGTTCTCAGGCTCCCGAGGACTCTCTGGTTCCTCTTTATGTGGGTTTGGGGATCTGAACCCTGCTTCTCACTGTGAGCAACAAGGAGCATTCCCACTGAGCCATCTCCCCAGCTCAAGAGTTCAAATGATGCATACAGATCAAACAGAAATCATCCGTGGGCACTGCCATCCCCTTTGTAGAGACAGGCACTCTGACAGTTTGGGGAGGGTCCTCTATCTCTTTCCCTGTGCTTCACATGGCACCTCTTGGTATGCATAGGCAAAAGAATGTTGTGCCTCTCCGTCTTCTTTGTTTTTAAATAAGTACCCCGAGTTTTTCCATGGGGCTGTATGACACATGCATGCACCATTTTACCGAAAGATGTATCTTTATGTTTGCGAGTGTAAGTCTTTTAGAATATATCTTATGTTTTGTTTTAAGGGTTTGTATGTTCTCATGGGGTCTGTGCATGCATGCAATGCTTGACGAGGCCAGAGAGGGCGTTGGGGCCCTTGGAGCTGGGCTTCCAGGCTGTTTGAAGCCACCTGAAGTGGATTCTGGGAACAGAACTTGGGTCTTCTTAACCACAGAGCCATCTCTCCAGCCTCCAAATCCTTTTGTTGTTGTTGTTGTTCTTGTTAATTTATTGTATGTTTTCTGTTCTGCCTGCATGTCTGTGCGTCGTATGCATGCAGTATCTGAGGAGGCCAGAAGAGGGCGTCAGCTCCTCTGGAACTGGAATTACAGGCAGTTATGAGACACTTATGGGTGTAGGGAATTGAACCTGGGTCCTCTGGTAGAACTGCTAGTGCTTTTAAACAGAGAGCCGTCTCTCTGTATAGTGCTCTACACAGGATTAAAAAGTGCAAACTATAAAGTACAAACTTCTTTAAACATCGATGACCATCCGAATGCACATTCGGATCCTTTCTCAATAGTTTTCTCATCCTCTCTCTCTGTCTCTTTTTCTCTCTGTGTGTATATGTGTGCATGTGTGTGTGCGTGCATGTGGGTGCGTGTGTGTGTGTGTGTGCATGTGTGTGTGCATGTGTGTACATGTGTGTGGGCATGTGTGTGTGTGTGTGTGTGTGCATGTGTGTGTGTGTGCGTGTGAGAGAAGTTCCAGATGGTAGAAGAGAAGCTCCTTGAAATGCCCTCTCAGTTCACCACGTGACTGTTTCCTGGTAGGATATTTCTAGAATTTGTCTTTGCTGGGTCTGAGAACATGCACATTTTTTATTTTAATAGGCATAGCCAAATTGCCCTCTAAAAGCTGTGCTGGTTTATGCTCACCAGGACTGACCACAGGGCCCTCTCCCTGCTGGGCTGTTTCACAGGATGTGATGAGGGCCCTTTTGTTTCATCTCAGCATTTTGATAGGTGAAAACAACGGTGTTTCCGGTAATTTTAATTTACCCTCTGTCAATGATTTTCGGACCTGATACTTATTTATTCTCCATCTGCCCAGAGAGCTCTCTCAGAGCCATTACCCATCTTTCTGTGGGTTATTTATCTTACGTGTATTGATCTGTCGAAGCTTTTTATATCACCTGCCTTAAACACATCCTCTCCCCCACCCCAACTCCCAGAACTGCCTGAGCACAGAGCAGTGGAGGGGGGCATGGGCCCCCCTGGGAACTTGGGTTTTCTTCGGAATGTTTTAATGAGGCGTCAAGCAGCCTCCCCCAGATTCCTGTTGTGGGCCTTCTGGGGACACTCCCTGGTCCGGCTACCACATCAGGAAGGCAGCTATTTCAGAGAGCCCCAGGAAAAATAAAAGGTACGGTGGGGTTTTTGCAAAACCTTGAAAACTTCTTTAAGGTTACTAGGAGAGGGCAGAGTTTGCTCAGGTATGGAGACATTGGAGACCCCCAAGCTCCCTAGGACCCCAGCTCCAGGGCAGCCTTGTGCCCATGCTGAGCCCTGTGGGTTGCCATTCTGCTGACTAGGCTAGTGTTAGGTTAGCCATCCCATGCTTCTGGGCCTTGGTCTTCCTGCCTAGCTCAGGTAGAGGCTGCCCGTGAAGATCCACCCTGTCCTAGGAGCCAACTCTGCCATCCCAGGCTCCATCCCACCGCCTGCCCCAAAGGCGGCCACGCTGGCTGGCTGGCTGGCTGGCTGGCTGGCTGGCTGGGATGAGAGGCGTCACAGAGCCTCCCCCCCCAACCCCTCCCAGCCCCAAACACAGGCAGCCTGTTCAGGAAGGCCTGGCAAGGGGGAGGAAAGTCAGCACTTGTCAGAGGTGGCGGGGCAGGATGAGGAGCCCGTCCTAGCCTGCTGTGGCCAGCCACATGGACAGAGGGCAGCAAGGGACAAGAGAACCATCCCCGGCCAGCCTGCATGGGTCATCGAGAGGTGCCAATGTGGGTCCCCGTAGTAGAACCTGGTGAAAGGGTGCAGGAAGGCCAGAGGGTCACAAGAGGACCTCCTGAGAGGCAACGATTTCCGTCTAAGTTTGCCGGAGGCTTTCACGGCTTTGCTTAACACCAAGGCCTGATTGTCCTCTGCCCAGCTAGAGAGATCAGCCTCATTCCAACATCAGGGCTGCTACTGCCTCTGCTGTCACCTCACCCCTGCATCAGCTCCCTTTATGGATGCTCGCTCGCTCGCTGTGGCCAGGGTTACGCTCCAGGATGCTAGAGACATGGTGTCATGGCTAGTGCCTCAGGTGCATGTTTCCTTTGCTCCAAGACCGTTGCTTTGGGTAAAGTACGCCTTGGCTCCGCACCTGGCCCTCTCCTTCCAACTATTCTCTAGGCCTCAGTCTCCCTTTTGTAAAATGGGTATGTCATAGAAGTGAGGTTAACAAGAATATCAGCCGGGCCAGGCAGTGGTAGCACACGCCTTTAATCCCAGTACTTGGGAGGCCAGTCTGGTCTACAGAGTGAGTTCCAGCACAGCTAGGGCTACACAGAGAAATCCTGTCTTGAAACAAACAAACAAAAACAAACAAAACAAGAGTGTCAGCAGACACAGAGGGTCTTGTGGGACAGGAGCGTCCAGGGTTGAACATCAGAGATGTCTGCCTTCTCCAGTGGCAGGAAGGAAGTGAAGCACACTGTCCCTTAAGGGACCAGGCTGACCCTGGCAAGGGGGTGGCTGCTGTGACCCAAGAGGGCATCCTGCTAAGAAAATATTATGCGCCGGGCAGTGGGAGGCAGAGGTAGGAGGATTTCTGAGTTCGAGGCCAGCCTGGTCTACAGAGTGAGTTCCAGGAC
>NW_022196906.1:104639880-104674109 GCF_008632895.1 Mastomys coucha | reverse complement strand
CCCCCCCCCCCCCCCGCACAGAGGTACAAGTGCCAGACCTGAGAAAGGAACCACTCCATTTCCTCCACTTTGTCTAAAGGGTTATTCTTGACTTGTCTGAGATCACAGATCCACACGTTTGTGTGGAATCTGGCAGGGAGGCGAGGAAGTTAAGAGGTGTGGCCATCCTTTGGGCAATGGTATGGACTGCACTGTCTTTATAGTCTGTCCGTCCGTCCATCATCACTCACCAGCTTTGACACAGCAGCATACTGCCTCCCTCCGCACCCTGCTACCTCCTACTTCGAGATTCTTACTGGGGTCTCCTGGGAGCTAAACTGGAGCAGCCTAGCCAGGCATCCATCTGTAATCTCAGCATGCAGTGGCTGGGAGTTCTCAGATCAGGAGATTGAGGCCCCACCTGAGCTGCTGGACTCAGGGGACCATCTCTTTGACAGTGCACGTTCCACACACACCTGGCTCGGCAATGCTGGGTTTGTAAGTTCCCTGTCAGGTTCAGCCCCTATCTGTCTGTAGATGACCTGGAGCCTCACAAGCCTGTCGTGGTGTCTCGGGCCACCCTCCAAGCGCAGCCCCTGTAAGTTCACACCCTCTAGATGTGGTGTGATGTACCAGAAGATTCTGTGCTGCGCTGATGGAAGGAGCACTGGGGTAGTGAATCAGAGAGACGGTCGGCCTAATCCGTAAGGGGAAGACAGTATTCAGGACAGCGACCGAGAGGGCAGGTGTCACACTCTCATTAGTGAGTATGACTAAGTGACATAAGTGAGTATGGCCATGACCCAATCCCTAGCTCCTCAGTCCTGCCCCTGAGACTCAAGATATACAGATTCTAAAAAGATGATGGCCTTGGTCCGGGCAGTGGTGGTGCATACCTCTAATCCCAGCACTTGGGAGGCAGAGGCAGGTGGATTTCTGAGTTCAAGGCTAGCCCGGTCTACAGAGTGAGTTCCAGGACAGCCAGGCTATCTATACAGAGAAACCCTGTCTCGAAAAAAAAAAAAAAGGTAACGGCCTGATTCCTTCATACCTCTGGGGCTCTGACATGAAGACAGCTCTCTTATAGGGCAAGGAGGTGACTGGGCTGGGGAGTGGGAAGGGAGCAGCAGACAGTGATGATGTCTGTCTGGTCAGAGTTGTCAGCATCTTTTCCCCTCATCCCTCTCAGGCCAGGATAGAGGACTGGTAATCTTAGGAGGTCTGGCAGTGACCTTGAATGGTGGTGTGGGTTTAGGGGGCTATCCAAGCACACCTCCCCCAGTTCCGCTCCCATTCCTGGCTCTCAGTTCTCTCTAGGGTCCCACAACCCATCAGCCCCTTGCTGTGGACCCCTGGAGACAAGATTGGGGGAGTGGTGAGTTAGTCCTATTGCTCACAGTAGCTGTAACCTCAGCCAGTTTTCCTCTGCCTGCCCTGCCCCGGCTTTTGGTGCCATAGTTCATTTAAATCCACACTGGCTTCACGGTCACACTGCTTTTACAGAACATCGAAAACACTGAGCTTAAGCAACTTTGCCAGAGACACTAGTCAATGGTGGAGGTGGGATCTGGCCCTAGTGTTAGTGGGGAATCCCTGACGCGTGTGCGGCTGAAAGGAAGGGGGTCTGAGCACTCCAGATGAGGAGTTGTGTTCTGAGGCTGGCAGGGAGGAAGCCCCCGGTAGATGGCTGCCTCTTCCCTTTGGAGAAGTGTTCCCACACTCTGAGCCACAGCTGGCATGGCAGCTCTGTCTTGAGTGGAGTGACAAAGAAGTAGATCTTAACACCCAGGGAGGCCCTTGGCGATGATGAAGGCTTATGGAGGAGGATGCTAGAAGCGTGTGGCCTTCCCAGTCCAGGAGACGAGACTCTGGAAAAGGAGGCAGGTGGAAGGTTAAGCAGTCATCCCATCCCAGCCTCTGAGTGACCATGTTAGTCAGTCTCAGGGGAAGTTGGCTGGGAAGTTTTCAATCCACGACTGCTTACCTCTAATCTAGGCCACCAGGTTAAACTCCCTGGTCACATCAGTGGCTAGCCTGGCCATGCATCAGCAAGTCTTCAGAGATGGGAGCTTTGGTCAGTCACTTAAGCCCACTCCATAAACTGGGACAAAATGTGGTGAATGACATATCTCAGCAGGGCTGGAGTTGGGCTGAAGGACGGGACCATAGAAGGATGGATATGGTAGGGAAATGACCAGATAGTGGTATGGACGGTGGCTATGGAGAAAGTGGTAATATTAGTGATGATGCTGATGTTGCCTGTGATGGTGCTGGTCTTGATGGTGACGACGTAGGCAGACAGTGGTAGTAGCCATTCTGGGGATGCAGTGACGGTGCTCGTAGTCATAGTGATGATAATGGTGTTGGCCCAATTAGGGGCAGTGATGATGGTGGTAGTGGTGTCTGTACTGATGGCAACAGCAGTGTTCATGGTGGGAATGGTACGGCAATGGTGATGGTAACCTTGGGGGTGGTGACGGTTATGTTGGTGCTGATTGGGAGGGAGTGGTAATTGATGGAGATATTAACCACAGTGACTGAATGAATGGTAGGGAGTAGATTCTGTAATCGGAGTGAGGTTGTGTAAGAATCAGACCTCCAGTAGCTGGATCTCCAGTGTCAGGGGCACTAGGAGAGCTTCAGGGTGGTTTTGGAAGTCTCTGGATCTTACAAGCCTACTTGTCCCCCTCGGATCCTTATCAGCCTGCCCCAGCCAGCTCTGTTGTAGGCGTGGTAGGAGCAGTGGGGGTGGGGGTCAGAGCTGTGGAGCCCTCAGCATCGGGGAATCCACTTCAGCCTTCCTGGGACCCTTAGGCATGAAGGCCAGCGAAGTCCTGAGGGTTCATTTCAGATCCAGGGTCCGGAAGCAGCAGGCACAGACACGCATGTTAGAGAAGTTCTGCAACACTCCCAGATGCCCTCACAAAGTCCAACTTAGCCCGCAAACATGTACACATGCGCTTTCACAAACACATCAGGCTCCAGGGCCCAAATTTACATGCTGGGCAGTTCCTTCGTGAGGACTTAACAGAAACGGGGGCACACAGAAGTTCACACACTGGCCAGACAGCGTGTGCGCAGCCAGTGACACGCACGCGCAAAGACGCTAGTGCGCCTCCGCTAAGTAAAACCAGCAAAACTCTGCGGAGCCAATTGGAGACTCCTTGGCCTGAAAGCCGGAGCAGCTGCCGCCAAGAGACGCGGTCAATTAACTTCTCCCTGCAGCCGGGCTCCCTGACCCGGGCCGCCCGCCCCCTCTCGCCGGCCCGCCCCTACCCTGACCCGCCTCCTTCCTTCCAGGCCTCCAAGTTCTCTGCCTCTCATAGCTCCACCCTTACTAAAGAGACCCGCCTACATGGCCAGGCGTGGGCTTGCAGAGCTGCCTGTTCAGGGAGATCAGGCTGTGCTCTGTAGAGTTTAAGGAAGAAGTAGACTTTCTAGGTGAGCCAGGAGGTCTGAGATACAGGGCTCTGACTGCCCCGGGCTGTCCCAGAGTATCACACTCTGACTCTGGTGTGACCCCTTAAGGGTCATACTCAGGGTGGGGATAGAACTGCCCCCAGGCAAGATATTGGCCCTAGCTTCCAAGTCAAGGGAGATTCAGATCTTCCCCAACAGCCACCATCTCTCAGCAAGAGACTTTCCCTGACCCCTTGCAACTGTTCTCTTTTCCGGGGTTAAAATGATGTAGCTGGGTCCCCGTGGGTGTACAGAGTGGAGAGAGGACATTCTTGCAGAGAGGTCAGCAGGAGCAAAGGCCTGTGCCGGGTTACATATGTCCTCCGCAGCATCTGCTAGGGTGGAGGGACTTCCAGTGGGATGAAAGAGTTCCTAGGACTGCATGTAGCTGCATGTGGGGGTGCAGCCCAGCCCACTGTTCCTCCATTCTCCCTCCTTGAGGCCCTCAGTAGGAAGGGTGAGACTCTGACCCTTCACTGAGAAAAGCACCCTCTGGCTGCTGGGTCAGCATGGAAAATGGTGACTGTCATGGTCCCTGGGGGCCTTGAAACTTGAAGGAATCCAAGCTGGATTTATCTCCTCGGAGTTCAGCACTCCTGACCCAGCCCCGGGTCCCCAGCAGGCAGCCAGGACCCTGTGAGGCTCCATCCTGGGACATTCCACCGTTCCCATGTTCCCCAGGAGGGTGCTGGGGGCTGGACTAGACAAAGAATGCCAGTGGATGCCGGGTTACTGCTGGACAGACAGACAAGACAGCCCCCATTCTTTTCTCCTCCCTGCAAGGGGCAGGTCCTAGCCTTTGAGTTACCATGGCTTCAGAACTTTAAAAGGGAAGCTCTGGAAGGCAGATGTTCCCCACGGGGCAGACTTCCTACATTCTCTCTAAAGGGATCACTTTTGGAAAGGGGGAAATCCCTGGGGAGGTTGCATGAGTTTGGGACCAGCTGCCTCACCTGGAAGTGCTGCCTACAGTCTAACCTTTGGCTTGGCAGGTGGACGCGGACGATGTCTTTACCAAAGAGGAACAGATTTTCCTGCTGCACCGTGCCCAGGCGCAATGTGACAAGCTGCTCAAGGAAGTTCTGCACACAGCAGGTGGGGGTCGGGAAATGAGGTGGGCCTGAGGTCAGCGTGTGAAAAGGGTGAGAGTCTAGGAATCGGGAGACAAGCGGGTAACGGAGTTGGAAGCGTTAACCTAGGGTAGGCTCAAGTAAGGGAGACCCGACTAGAGTAAAGGCTTAAAAGAGATGGATCAGGCAGGGGTGAAGTCAGAAGGCTCACGTGATCCTTACCTTCCTGGACTCGGGAAAGCGCTGTCTGCCCACTGGAGCCCTCAGACCCAGACATGCCCATGGGAGGTGGGGGGAGAAGGGAGAGAACCACCTTTGGAAAAATTGCTAAAAGATGTATGGATCTCCCGTTGCAGATGGAGAAGGTAGACAAAGCATGGGGTTCCAGTGGATTTAGAGGGGTGAGCCAGCCAGGAACTTTGATGGTCCTAACAGGGTGGGCTGGGCCAACTTCCTTAAAGAAAAGAGAGTCAAGCCATGCCTACAAAGATAAGAAGCTCTCTGAAACAGAGCTCTTGCACAGAACCAGAGTCCCGAGAACTATGTGGGATAAGGGCTGGGGATGGGTGCGTGTGACTCAGCCGACAGCCTGGACAGAGGGAGGATCCCCCCCACATACACACACAGCATCCCTAAGGGACCTTTGCCATGCGGAAGGTAGGCATCCCCCATCCAGTCTCACAGTTCTGATCCCCCATCTCAGGGGGTCTCCTCTCTGCCCCCTTCCTTGAGTCTATTTCCTGGAAGCAGGTATGGACTGCATTGGCACTCATCCAGGCTTCTGAGGTCTGGCTGACCTCATCAGCAGAGGATGCCAGACCCTGGCTTCCTGTCCCTTCAGAGCAGCTTTCTCCCTGGAGCTGGCTCTCGGGACACTGGGGGTCAGCAGTAGTGCATACCCAGTGATGGGGTTCGGCTCGCGGCGGGCGCGTCTGCAGACACCAGACACAAGCAGCTCCACGTTTAAGAGGTTTAATTAAAAGGGGGGGGGGTGAGGACCACGGCGCAGGAAGAGGGGAGAGAAGAAAAGAGAGAGGAAAAAGAGAAAGAGAGGAAAGCACTCATATATATATATATATATATATATATATATATATATATATATATATATATCGTGATGTAGCAGCCCAGGTAAAGGTGGGAGCTGAACCCAATGAATTCTGGGAATATGGTGGCCGTTGTCTTGACGACAGGTCTGTGGGCCCGCCCATATCTGCCGTGCTGGGTGCTAACACCCAGGACACAAGCAAATGGTGTCAGATTCTCTATGAAGCATATGGGGTTTTGTTCACATTCATAAAGACTCCCTCTGCACACTGAGCTCCACCTATCCTGGCCCACCTGTGGCTCCCAGTCACACCAAGGGTAGGGACAGATGAACACTTCATGTGATCCTAAACGGGGCCCTCTTTCTAATTATGGAGCCCTCGATTTCGGTACATCTCTGGCTCCTCATCTGTCACAGAACCCTTCCCTGAGGGTGGAGGCAGGAGAATGCTGCCAGTCTTTGTCACCCCAGTCCAGATTGCCTGGACTCTGCTTCCCATGGACCACAATGTAGGAGGGTACCCAAGGTACCCCGGCTTGGGCTACACAAGTCAGATAGTGAGAAGGACTTTCTGGCTAAGGACAGAAGCCTCCAGTGTCTTTTCAAGGAAGAAAGGTCAGGCCCCAGCTCAGGCGGTGTCTTCAAGGCTCTTGTAGAAGCTGCAAGCCACTGACCAAGTGTCCTAGGACAGAGGATGGAGAAGGTGGGCTCGTGTGTCCACTCCCTAACACAATGCACACTTTCTTCCTGGTTGTGTCACCCGCACGGCAGGCTAGCCCGACTTGGTCTCCATCCTCCTCTCCCAGTTTTACCATGCGCCCCCTGGTGGGCGGTTCCCTCAGTCATGGTTCTGCCTCCTGGCCTGCCAGCCTTTCTGCTTCCTAGCTGACCCCACCTCATATGTCACTCACCCCCTTTGAACCTCTGTTGACCAGGTCTATTTCCTGGTTGTTTCTCCACCTGGCAAGCACACTACAGTTTCTGAGTCAGTTGCTTGCCCTTTCTGACCTTGCGGCAGCCTGAGTCTCGGCATCCTTGGAAGGGTCAACTCATTGTAAAAGGGGGAGAGGGTGAGGAGGCGGGCAGTGACCGGGACTGTGGTCATAGCACAACTGATGGCTAGAACCACCCTGATTTCTCCAGCCAACATAATGGAGTCGGACAAGGGGTGGACACCAGCATCTACGTCAGGGAAGCCCAGGAAAGAGAAGGCATCGGGAAAGTTCTACCCTGAGTCTAAAGAGAACAAGGACGTACCCACCGGCAGCAGGCGCCGAGGTATGTCTGTCCATCCTGCCCCCTACCCCTCCTTAGGCAGTCATTCGGCTGGGCTTAGATCCTCCTGTCTCCACCAATGTGAGTTCCTACAAAAAGTCAGAGACCACAGCTCCCTTCCCAGAAAAGCAGGTCAGGAGACAGCCCGAGAGGCATCCCACGCATTGGGGCTGGCGGGGGAGGGGTCAGGTGAGTTGGGAGGCCTCAGCCTACAAGGAAATGTGCAGAACAGACTCGCTGACACTCTCCAGAAAAGGATCTAGAACCACAGGAAAACCATGATCCACTGAGGTAGAGAGAGAGGGTAGAGTCCTGAGAGAGAGAGGCAGGGTGAGAAGCAGAGAGACAGACAGAGAAGGGCCAAGACGCTCAACCCAAAAGTCTGGTACGTCAAAGGAAGTACAGAAAGACACACAGTAGGAAGAGCCACAGACACAGCAAGAGAGGAGGGCAGCCTCAGAGTGGTGGAGGTAGACAGCGGGACAAGGAGAGAAGAGGAGAGAGAGACAGGGTTGCCTCAGGGAGGTGAGGAGAGACAAACACAGAGCCCAAGCTGTGGCCACAAGGCCAGTTAGAGCCAGCAGGGTGGGCAGCAGATTCCAGATGGGCCACATCTGGGAGCCTGTGGTCACCCTGTGGCTCCCCAGGGACCAGAGGGAATTGTGGGCCTGGCCGGGTGGGGCTGGGAATATGGCGCCCAGGACAGAGAGCCTTTCACCGAGCTGGGCGGATCCAGCCCTCAAGGCTGCCTTCCAGGGAGGTTAGAGAGTCCTGTGGTCAGAGCCCTGCAGTGGGGGGAGAGGGGACTGTAAGCTGGGGTGGAATGCAATGCTTTAGAGGCTGGGGACCCTGTGAGGTCACTTAGCATGACTGTCAGGGCTCCGCGTGAGGCGTGTCACTGTCCTTTGAAACTCAACGTTAGCGCTCTGATTTAGAGGATGGTATACCTACTGAGTGGTCGGGTCACGGGTCTTCCAGGCAGGCCTGGATAGAAGTCTAGACTGATCTCCGTCAACTTCCCAAGAGGAAATGGAAATGCAGTGAGCGGGGTACACCTGTGTGAGGTTAGCAGCACTTTAGAAGTTCAGCTGGCACGGAGAGCCAGACTTCCTTCTGTGGTCTCTAGGGAAGGGTCAGATAGGGAGCCTTCGAGCCGAGGGAAAATCTGAGCAAATGCTCTTCAAACTGGGGGCAGGGACAGGTGGATGGATCCCTGTGAGTTCAAAGCCAGCCTGGTCTATCTACAGAGTGAAACAATGGCTTTTTGTTTGTTTGTTTTGTTTTTTCGAGACAGGGTTTCTCTGTGTAGCCCTGGCTGTCCTGGAACTCACTCTGTAGACCAGGCTGGCCTCAAACTCAGAAATCCGCCTGTCTCTGCCTCCCAAGTGCTGGGATTAAAGGTGTGTGCCACCACTGCCTGGCAACGTCTTTTCTTTTTAAAGTCTCTTCAGAGAACAGGCCTGACTGAGCCCTTGAGGCCAACCAAGGCCTGTTTTGTCGTAGCTTTAGCATGGCACCTACTGCTCTTTTCAGACCAGGTATCTGGTATTTCCATCACAGAAACTGCACACAGTAAATTCACAGTAAATTCTCTGAAGCCGTTGGGTTTAAGGAGTAAGGGGAAGTAAAGGTCAACGTTTTCTTTCTAAAATGCCCTAAACCTGTTCTTTCCAGTCACAGGGCACACTGCCCCTGTGGGAATCAAACCACAGCGTGTTCATGTCCCTGGGCCTTAGCTGTGGATCTGACTCTGTTTTCTCTGGGCACAGGGCGTCCCTGTCTGCCAGAGTGGGACAACATCGTTTGCTGGCCATTAGGGGCACCAGGTGAAGTGGTGGCAGTACCTTGTCCTGATTACATTTATGACTTCAATCACAAAGGTGAGGCTAGCCAAATGGATGGGGAACCAAAGGACGCCATAAAATGGAGTTCAGGGCCTCAGTAGCTCCAGATCTCCTTTTGCTTGTTCTGACTGTCCCATGGCCCATCAGGCCATGCCTACAGACGCTGTGACCGCAATGGCAGCTGGGAGGTGGTTCCAGGGCACAACCGGACGTGGGCCAACTACAGCGAGTGCCTCAAGTTCATGACCAATGAGACTCGGGAACGGGTGCGCACCTCCTCCCTCACAAGCCTGACCCTTGAGTGAACCTCAACCTAGCCGACTCTCCTAGCCTTTACTTCTCCATCAACCTTAATTTGTCCTCCACTTTGCCCCTGGTGCCCACCCTGAGTCCCAGTTTTCTGTTTCTTGCCTGCGCAGGAGGTATTTGACCGCCTAGGCATGATCTACACCGTGGGATACTCCATGTCTCTTGCCTCCCTCACCGTGGCTGTACTCATCCTAGCCTATTTTAGGTGGGCGGGGCGAGGGCAGGGCAAAGCGGGCGAGGGGTGGAGAGTGGTCTAGGGTGGGGCCGGAGGGGTACAGGGTGCGAGCATCCTTTTTCCCCCTTCACTGCATCCATCCCCCCTGCGTGATGTCCCCACTTACGGCGCACAGCCCAGCTTCCTGCCCACCGCTGCGTCCCCCGTGCCCTCACCCACGGTGATGTCGCACGCCCGCAGGCGGCTGCACTGCACGCGCAACTACATCCACATGCACATGTTCCTGTCGTTTATGCTGCGCGCCGCGAGCATCTTCGTGAAGGACGCTGTGCTCTACTCTGGCTTCACGCTGGATGAGGCCGAGCGCCTCACAGAGGAAGAGTTGCATATCATCGCGCAGGTGCCGCCTCCGCCCGCGGCTGCCGCCGTTGGCTACGTGAGTGCCCCTCTGCCACCCACCACGCCCCTCGCACCTGCAGCCCGTCCCTTCCCCCTGCCTGTCTCTTGCTACCTCCAGCTTCAGGCCAGCAAACCCACCTCACAGGGACCCTCACGCGGCTCAGCTCACGCCCCCAACCCCCAACCCCGCCTTACTGCTAAGGACTCCCAGTGGCCCCCTTCCGTCCACACTGGAGCGCCCCCAGCTTCTCCTCCATCGTCTTGCCACCTGCTGCTAACACCCCACCCCCACACCAGCCTAGAGTCAGCTCCTTTCTCCCCTTAATGCGGACCAAACCTTGCCTGTAAGATGCAGGTTCTACCTTTTGGAACTAACTGTGCTTGGTCCTCTTAGGCTGGCTGCCGGGTGGCTGTGACCTTCTTCCTCTACTTCCTGGCTACCAACTACTACTGGATTCTGGTGGAGGGGCTGTATTTGCACAGCCTCATCTTCATGGCCTTTTTCTCAGAGAAGAAGTACCTGTGGGGCTTCACCATCTTTGGCTGGGGTACGGAGACCAGTGTGGTGAATGGGCTGAAAGTGTTCCTGAGTAAGGCGCTCTCACAGGGCATGTCCCGTCCATCCTGTTTTGTAGCAGGCTGGGGGCCTGCCCCGTCCTGCGGTGACTTTGACCCCATTGCAGGTTTAAGGGACTCAGCTTGACTATGGGCAGGGTTCACCCGGTGCCGTTAACTTGACCTGGCGGTTCAGCTCTTAGGGTGATAATTCCTGGAGACCAGATGAGGTTAAACTTAGGACCAGAGTGAGATCTTCAGTCACTAGTCAGCCTGGGGTTGGGAGTGTAGTCTGGAGCCTCCTTCTCCCCAGATCCCCAAGGGAGGGGTTCACATCTGTTACCGGGAGGTGAGGTCCAGAGCCACAGGCCCAGCAGCTCAGTCCAATTTAGCTTCGGCCTCTGCAGCGGCTTCCCGGGATGCTGCGGTCCTACCATCCCCGCCTCCCCCCACCCCCCTGGGCCCTTGGATCGGGTTACTGATAATTGTTCATCACTGCTGGCAGCTGCAGAGCTTGGCTGGACCCTGGGGAAAGCTGCCAGACTGTGGAGGGGTAGGCCAGTGGCTCGAGGCTCCTGGGCTCAGCATCTAGAGAGCTCTCATCTCCACAGCCTCCTTGGCCCTTGGCACACGCCCTACCCCTGACCTCACCATGGCAAGTCCCAGAGCCGGGCAGATCTGGGCCTGATTCCAGGAACTAACACAAGCTGCTGGGCTAGAAGGCATCTGGGTGGGCTGGAAACATGTGGATTAGGGAGCACACAGAACCTTTTGATCTGGGAATGTCACACCCTTACCACAAACCCAGGTGACACCTTTTCCCTCCAAGGATCCACCAGGCTGGGAATGAAACTGGGGGAGGGGAATCAGGCTCCCTTCGACCTGGAAGATAACCTTTGCTTTATCTACCCTCATCCATGAAAGCTAGGACCTTTCCGTCCAGGCTTGGAGAGGGAGTTTCAGAACAGAAAATCACTAGTCACCAGCTCTCTCCCCATGGGCACTCTAAGCCCGGAGCAGAATGAGCCAGGTTAAGCTGTCCATGCATACCATGTTATTTTTTGCATATGCCCAGCAGGTGTGCTCCCAGGAAGCAAGGAACCTAAATGGGGCCTGGGAGCTGCATTGAATCCTGAGGGCTGGTCCCTCAGGCTGTTAGGTTGGCATTAAATAGCCATGTACCGGCTGGGCGTGGTGGCACACGCCTTTAGTCCCACCCAGCACTTGGGAGGCAGAGGCAGGCGGATTTCTGAGTTCAAGGCCAGCCTGGTCTACAGAGTGAGTTCCAGGATAGCCAGGGCTATACAGAGAAACCCTGACTCGAAAAACCAAAAAGAAAAAGAAAAAAAAAATAGCCATGTATGTAGGGTGAGGGGTAGGGGCAGTTAACTGAGGAAAGTCATGGGGTTTGGGGCAGAGCATATACCCTCTCATGGTATCCCCTCTGCACACAGGTCTGCCAGCTGTCTTCGTGGCTGTGTGGGTCGGTGTCAGAGCAACCTTGGCCAACACTGGGTAAGGTCAAGTGGCAAAGTGTATGGGTGGGGGTGGGGGTGGGGGAGCCGGGACCTTGACACAGCCGGAAATGCTTTGGTTCCCTCTTCTGTGAATCATGGGGGAGAATCCATGCACCAGCAGCTCTGGCCTCAGGAATTCCTGATCAGCCTTCAGCCAGGAACCACCTCAGAGTCAAAGGAGGTGACTTCCAGGAGAGGCCCATGAGTGCCTGAGGCCTGGATACATGCAACTCAGGTCCTGTGTCCTTAAAGGCTCACGTCAGAGCAGGACAACTCTGGGGCCTCCGTGGGCTGGCTGAGAAGGAAGCAGTCGGTGGCTAATGCTTCCCCCTCCCTTAGGTGCTGGGACCTGAGCTCCGGGCACAAGAAGTGGATTATCCAGGTGCCCATCCTGGCATCTGTTGTGGTGAGCAGGGGTTGGGGGCAGTGTGGTTATGAGCCTCGGTGAGGAGCCCTTAACAAGAACATCTATGATGGCTTCCCTGGATCCCAAGGACCAGAAACCCAAAGACCTGAAGACCACATGATTCCTACTGCAGTCTAGATGGGGAAGCTAAGGGTCCTAAGAGCCACCTAGAGACACAGTGACAGGGCAGGGCCCGTGGCATGGCCAGTCTCCAATACAGGCTCCCTCCTGCAGTTCAACTTCATCCTTTTCATCAACATCATCCGGGTGCTTGCCACTAAGCTTCGGGAGACCAATGCGGGCCGCTGTGACACCAGGCAGCAGTACCGGTGAGTTTTGGCTCTTGGGATTTGGGGTGGAATTCAGGGTGCAAGCACCATGGACCCGAGTGAAGACAAGGTCCCATGATTGAGCTTGTGAGAGGAGCCTCTGGCTCTGCTCCACTCCAGCCCTGGATGGATGGATGTGGCTGGGTCTCGCTCTGCTACCAGCTACCAAGCCTTACACTAGAGTGAGGCCTGCTAGCGTGCTACACCCCCAGCTGCCCTCAGACAACTGCACTGAGGGAATCAAAGGGGCCGGTGGGTAGAGGCTGGTTCTAATAAGACATCTCCTCAAGAGAAACCCAAGAGTTAGGTCACATGGGAAGGAGTACGTGTCAGCAGGTACAAAGGCCCAGGGACACAGCGACTGCACTTGTCTACTGGAGGACACCTTCCAAGAAGCCCAAGTAACACTGCCTCCTGGCAGGGGCCATCCTTGGCTGAGCTTGGTTGCCAAGCCACAGTTGCCAGAGCCTCTAGCTCCTCCATCCCTTCTGGAGCTTGGGCCTGGGGTGGGGTGGGAGGAGGAAGGGCTGTGTTGTAGGGCAAGGAACATGGCCTAACCTGCATGCCCCGATGGCCAGGAAGCTGCTCAGATCCACGTTGGTGCTTGTGCCGCTCTTCGGTGTCCACTATACAGTCTTCATGGCCTTGCCGTACACCGAGGTCTCAGGGACATTGTGGCAGATCCAGATGCACTATGAGATGCTCTTCAACTCCTTCCAGGTGGGTGGCCTGCCTGGGGTCCTGGGGAACGAACGAGGTGGGGGTGAGACGTGGTCCTGATTGTGTGTGACTCTCTCTACAGGGATTTTTTGTTGCCATCATATACTGTTTCTGCAATGGTGAGGTAAGCAAGGGTGAGGCAGGCAGGGGTGAGGTGGTAGGAGCAGGCAGGGGTGAGGTAGTAGGAGCAGGCAGGGGTGAGGTGGTAGGAGCAGGCAGGGGTGAGATGGTAGGAGCAGGCAGGGGTGAGGTGGTAGGAGCAGGCAAGGGTGAGGTGGTAGCTGAAGGTAGGGATTCCTCAAGCCCTGTCCCTCCATTCTCTCCCCTGCCCCCATTCTTTCTTTGCTTAAGAACCTTCCTGACCACATTGCGAAGGTTCAGGGAAGGCTTCAAAGACGACTCACTGGGTTGTGTGGGCTCTTCCATGGGTGGCATAGCAACGTGTCCCTTAGTCCCAGAGAGTAATTTTTTTTTAGAACTCAGTCTGAGAGCTCAGCCATCTTGGGGCCATTTGAGCTTTGGCATTCTGACTGTGGTGTTTATATTCTGGGGATTGGGCTCCGATTATCTTTGAGCTTTTCCAGTAGTCTCCTATCATTTAATGCAGGGATGGTGGCAGGGTTAGGGGCGCACACCTGACTGCCGCCCATCTGTCTCCCCAAGGTACAAGCAGAGATTAGGAAGTCTTGGAGCCGCTGGACCCTGGCATTGGACTTCAAGCGAAAAGCACGAAGTGGGAGTAGCAGCTACAGCTATGGCCCAATGGTGTCTCACACGAGTGTGACCAATGTGGGCCCCCGTGCAGGACTTGGCCTTCCCCTCAGCCCCCGCCTGCTTCCTGCCACCACCAATGGCCACTCCCAGCCGCCTGGCCATGCCAAGCCAGGCGCTCCAGCCATTGAAAATGAAACCATACCAGTTACTCTGGCGGTTCCCAAGGACGATGGATTCCTTAATGACTCCTGTTCAGGCCTGGATGAGGAGGCCTCTGGGTCTGCACGGCCACCTCCATTGCTGCAGGAAGAATGGGAAACAGTCATGTGACTGGGCACCAAGGGGCTGGACTGCTGGCATGGACAAATGGACAGATGGACCAAGAAGCCAGTGTGTGGCTGATTGTCTGTTCCACACTGGACCAGGAAGATAAACAAAAGGAAAAAAGAAAAAAAAAAAAAAAAAGAAGGGAGCTTCGTGTGGCTTCCTGTGTTGCGCTCAAGGATGCCTGGGTCTAGGAGCCATGAGAGGGTTTGGGGAGTGCTCTGCACGTGGCTGGGAGAAGGACCCCCGTCTCATTATGTAAGATGGTTCTGGGATTCAGGGATTCAGCACTGTCCAGCACAAGGGGGACTCTGCT
This sequence comes from Mastomys coucha, assembly GCF_008632895.1. Taxonomy (NCBI): domain Eukaryota; kingdom Metazoa; phylum Chordata; class Mammalia; order Rodentia; family Muridae; genus Mastomys; species Mastomys coucha. Next base: position 104,659,670 of record NW_022196906.1, on the reverse strand, counting down.
CTTTGGGCCCAGAAAAGGGCTTCCAAGCTAGTTCAGTTAGTAGAGCACTTGGCCCAGGACACACGAAGCTCTAGGTTCTATTCCCAGTGCCTCGTGAACAAGGCTAGCATCTGTAACCCCAGTTCTCTGGAGATGGAGCCAGGAGGATCAGAAATTCAAGGATGTCTTTGGCTACATGGATAAGTGAGGAGGTAGCCTGGGGTACGTGAGACCATGTCTTAAAAAACACAACAAAACAAACATTTGTCCAGAGAGGATCATATTTGCAGCCAGGTAGACCTATGAGGGAGCAGCCAGCCTTTCCTGTTGTCCTGAACACACCTGGAGTCAAGCCTCCATAGAACAACTCTTGGAGTTGCTAGCCCCAAGTCACTGCAGCCAAGGCTGACAGTAGATCCCTCAGGTCCTTCATTCACTCTCAAGTCTGAGGCACTGCCACCAGTGCCACCTTTCCCTCCTGACGGCCACAGAGGTGGCCTCCATGCAGAACCACAGCTCCAAAATGGAAGGAGAATTCCTCTAGTGGAGGTTGCAAGGACAGTGGGAGGTGGTTGCCTCTGCCCTGGCCCTGGAAGCTAGGATTTAGGCTCTAAGGGTTAACTGGGGTGCAGACCTGCAAGGCTAGACCTGTACGTTCTCTAAGTACCCAGAACGTTTGCTCAGAATCCTCACCTGACACTTCCTACCCCCATCCTCATCCTCTGGATCTTCCCCGTTCTGTCTTGAACCATTTATGGGCCCTCAAAAGGCCTGACACTCAGGCCACATGCCTATATACGGGCTGCTCGGCTCACTGTGCCTCCCAGCTTTTGTACCATCAGGTGCATCTGTCAAATCTTCCCTTTCCACTTCGAACCACCTCGCTTTTCCTCTAGTCCTCCTCCATCCCAGGCCTCAGCCATCTATCTAACTCTGGCACTGGGTGAGATGGGCATATACCGAGCACTTCTAGGCCAACCCTGTCCTTCATTCTTGATGGCCGGCAGGACAAATGGCCGTCCAAAGTCTTCCCAAAGCTACTGAGCCAGGCTGAGTTGGAGCCCTCGAACATTCTAGAGGAAAACTTTAGAGTCCCTGCTTCCATGCGGAGGCCAGAGGGAGCTGCGTATGGGTCAGAGGAGATAGGAGGGCAGGTCAGAAGACAGTGAGTAGACCATACTATTGTCAGGAAAGACCCTGGATGAGGCAGAGGCTGGGAAAGTAGACCACAGCATGACAAGACCCCAGTCCTCTTCCTGGACCATGTGCCACCTCTGTAGAGGGTCTAGGCTGACCGTCAGCTCAGCGGTACGAGACCCTTCGGCTGACCTGTCAGCTCAGCGGTACAGGACCCTTCGGCTGGCCTGTCAGCTCAGCGGTATAGGCTGACCGTCAGCTCAGCGGTACAGGACCCTTCGGCTGGCCTGTCAGCTCAGCGGTATAGACTGACTGTCAGCTCAGTGGTACGGGACTCAGGCTGACTGTCAGCTCAGCGGTACAGGACCCTTAGGCTGGCCTGTCAGCTCAGTGGTATAGACTGACTGTCAGCTCAGCCGTATAGGACTTTTAGACTGCTGAGCCTTCATGGAAACTTACTCTTTGCATCAATAAGCCTAGACTGTTCCTTCAGAATGCCATGACCTTAAAATATTCAAATGGCATCTCCAGGCCAACTTCTGTCCTCACCCCACTCAGTTACCATCTTCCCTCTGGGTCCCCCAAATAGGCCTGTCCTTTTCCTTCAAAGGTGTCAAATGCCCTAAGAGTCCACCCTGCAGCCAGGCCGCCTGTACTCAGCTGGACACCTCTTCTGCCAAGACCAGCCACCTCCTTGGGGTGTTGGCACCCAGGACAGGAACAGCCATGCCCTGCTCTATAGGCTGGGTGTCACTTTCCCCTGGGACAGATCCAGCCCCTGTGCATCCGCCCAAGACCATCATCTAGGAGCAGTTCCCCGACTGGACTGGTAGCCTCTGGCCCTAGGCAGCTTCCACTCAGAGTACCCTGCCCCCCAAGCCTCGCCTGGGCTGTCCAGGTGTTGGCAGAAGTGGGAGCCCTCAGAAGGCCTGGCAGATGGTCAGGGCCCTGTTTGCCTTGAACAGCCACCGGAGCCAGGTGGTCACTTTTCCCTGCAAGGCCCCACAGCCCAGCCAAGCCACAGGGAACACATAAACAGACCCAGGATGGCCAGAAAGTAGGCAAGGAGGAGACCCCATCCATTGCTTCCGTAGTCCCCTATCCAGGCACCTCACAGGAGCCACAGGATTCTAGATCTGGTCAGTGAAGCGGCCAGGCTCAGCTCTCAACCTGCCTTGAGTATGCCAAGAGGCTCTGTCCCTCTCTGGGCCCCTCTCCTCAGAACCAGCAACAAGAGCACCTAAAGGGGCTCTAAAGACCCTTAGAAGTAGCATCCACTCTGAGGGAAGACACAGCCCTGGCCTCTGGAGGGGGCTAAGCCTACAGCTGCCAGCTCAGAATGGGATCATGGGACTTCGGATTCCGTTGCTGCCCACCCTCCATCTGCAAGCCCCGCTCAAGACCATGTAGGACACCTGGCCTGCAGACCGCAGTGGGCAGGCCATGATAGTCTCCAGTCCTCACCCCAGGGAGGTGATAGAGGGCAGACCAGGAGGAGGGCACTGAGGTTCAAGAGGGATATCACTGTGTCCTAGGGGCCTGAGAGAACTCAGCCCTGAGGAGTACCTGTGGAGAGGCACAGCCTTGCCCCAGGGTCCTGAGAGGTCACTGGCTCTGGGACTAGAGGTGTGAAGCTTCCGGAGCAATTTCCAGGTCCAGCTCTTTCCTTGTCCTTGATGCCTTCTTGGCCAACCACAGAATGACCCTAGCCTAAGGCTACCACAGCAAACCGAAATAAACCTTGGCTTGGCGGGCCTGGTCCCAGTGGCCAGTAGAGGCAGAGGAGAAAGGGAGCGCGGAGGGCCTGGGCCTCTGCTGGCTGTATATATGCTGCATTACCCTGGGCAAGCTGCTACTCTTTCTGAGCCACAGTTTCTCAGAGGTCAGTGTCCACTCAGCCTCTTTGACCTGTGTGGACTCAGAAGCCCCACCTCCCTCTCACGGATAACCCCGGGATAGCTTTCAGCATCCTGGACTGGGTTTTTGTCTTCCTGCCTTGCTCACATAGGTAACCTTAAGGACTCCAGGGTAAATCATCTACAACTTTGTCCCATTTCAACATCACAGTCATGCAGGCAGGGGCACATTTAAGGTCAGGCTGAAGGATGGGTGCTGGGACACGAGAAGGTGGGCTCTTGGCTCCTTTGTCAACCTCTGTGGATCCAGTCACTTCCTGTAATGGCCGAACACAGAGGCCCTTTGCCAGAAGAGTCCCACTACGAGTCATGTGAAGCTCTTGTCCACGCAAGTCAACTTGACCCAGACTCTACAGCATTTGTGAATCAAAGGGTAATGTTGGTGTGGTCCACATAGTGGGTTTGTTTGTTTGTTTGTTTAGATTTATTTATTTATATGAGTACACTGTAGCTGTTTTCAGACACACTAGCAGAGGGGCATTGGATCCCATTACAGATGGTTGTGAGCCACCATGTGGCTGCTGGGAATTAAACTCAGGACCTCTGGAAGAACAGTCAGTGCTCTTAACCACTGAGACATCTCTCCAGCCTCACACAGTGGTTCTTGTCCCCAAAAGCCATGCTGCTATATACTACATGCCCCAGTAAGATCACCTACATCACTAAGATAGAAGGGTGCATTGTGCATGGATTTCTATGTATGTGTGAACTTGTATATTTATTTGTATTTGTGTCTGCTTGTGGTTCTGCTGGCATGTATACCTGAGTCTGTCTGTCTGTGTGCCAGTATACATTTATATCATGTTTGTATGTCTGTATGTCTTTACACGTATTTGTCTTTTAGTGCATCTGAGAGACTGTGTGTCAGTGTCTATTTTTGTATGTGTCTGTGTACGTGTGATGTGTGTGTGTATGTGTGTGTGCGTGTGTGTTTGTGTGTGTACCTGTGGTCTGTGAATGCCGCCTGTGGGTGGAATTTGGCTCTTAGACATGTTTGGTTTGGCTCTCCCAGTATTTTCAACATCTTGAGCCAACATTTAAAAATCAGGATATTTCACATAAAAATTCAGCTTTCCAGCTTCTCTTACAAATTCAGAAGCCCTGGAAGCCTTAGACCAGGATTCCCATGAGGCCACTCTCCTTCTAAGCTGCACAGGGCCAGCCTCCTTCAGCTTCCTTAAGCCTCCTTCGCCTTGCTCCTCTTGACCATCATTACCTTGAGGATGGCTGGGTTTGGGACCCAGAATGTGTGGTCACTTCTAGATGTTAGCCTTTTGGGAAGTATGTGCATGACAGTACATATGTGCACATCATATAACTACATGTATGTACTCTTATGTCTGAGGCACATCTGAATGCTTGCATACGCATCAATGCTTATGTATGCATGTGTATGAAGCCAGCCTGTGTGGGGAATATATGTAAGGCTATGCATGTACATGTGTGTGTGCATGAAGAGGGCCATATTCATAGCCATGTGGAGTGTGTGGGCCATTGTGGTCTGGCATGCTCTGCACAGGGGCCTCTTCCGGCCTTTGAGGGAGAATCGGATTCCCGGCTTCTGGCTGGACTGCCTTGTGGGATTTATTTCTGTCTCAGTGCCCACTGGAGGCCTGAGTAATGGGAACGTTTAAAGAAAACCAGAAATACATACGGAAGAGGCAGGCTGGCTAGGAAAGTCAGCTCGGATACTCTGCCTGGTCCACAACGGCAGGAGCCTAAGGCCAGATCTGAGTCTAGGACAAAATAGCCCGAGATCCAGTACGCCTTTCCACACCGTGGATTGCATAGTTCTGCGACTAAGAGGCTTCTGGTAGGCAAGCTCACTACCCCACCGGATTAACAGTAAGCAGGATGTTCAGGGCAAGCTGAGAGAAAGGATGCCACCTCTGCCCGTGTTAGGCTTGCAGGAGGTCTACATCTCCAGGTATCTGTCTGTCTGTCTGTCTCTGTCTCTGTTACACACACACACACACACACACACCACACATGCAGTCCATTCCCCAGCTCAAAGAGGAATTTGTGCTTAGGTCAGGACACTTGAAGACTCTACCCAGGTGGCTCCCTGGGACCTGCTGGGACCTGCTGGGACCTGTTCTCCCCAGGACATGGTCACACCACTGTTCTGGGTTCAGATTACCTGAATCCCACTCTGGATCATCTCTGAAGACCTTCTTAAGAAGGGACACAGGCTCATAGGAAAGGGAGGGATGCTTCACGTGGTGGGTATCAGGCTATGCTGGTGGCTGCGGAGCGAGCAGGCAGTGCTCAATGATGCTTTAGCTTACCAGTCCGGTGTCTCCTGCTGCCACCCAGTGGCCATATGAGAACAGAGGGAATTATAGGCCCTGACACAAGAAGTCTCAGCCTTGCTCTCTTCTTGGCTGAGGGGTGGTGGGGATTCTGGGAAAAGTGGTTTTTTGTTTTTATAATTCAAAATAGTGTGTGTGTGTGTCAGTTTGGTGTCATTCCTAACTACATAGTGAGTACAAAGCTAATCCAGACTGTGTGAGACGGTGCCTCACAGGGAAGAGGGACACACAGGAAGATGCTCAGAGGGTAAAGGCACCTGCCACCAAACCTGATGACCCAAGTTCTCTCACCGGGAAGGGGGGGGTGGAGAGAGGGAGAGAGAAAGAGAATGTGTGTATGTGTGTGTGCACATGCGCACACATAGATGTCAGACGACAACTCTGTGGAGTCAGTTCTTCCACCTCTGCATGGGTTCTGGGACTCCAACACAGGATGTCTGGGCTGCACAGCAAGGCCTTTTACCACTGAGCCATCTCACCAGCCCTTGCGCACACTTAAACCTGGAGTGTACCTTTGTATTTGGATGTCTGTAGATTGTGACACTCTCACCTCATTCCTGGTTCTTCTGTCTTCCACCAGTCTTGCTCAGCAGTCTACTTACTGATCCTTCCAGAAGATGCCAGTTTATTTGCCATTTCTCTCTCCCACATCCCTGAGCAGGCATAGCTGGCTGCCTTCCTTTCAGTAATGGGTGATGTGCCTGGCTTAAATCACCCCCCCCCACTCCCCTAGCTTCTTTACACCCTTGCAGCTTGCAGGAGCCCCGACACATTAATGGCCAGCTAGAAGTGAGAGTGAGTGTGGCAGATGGGACTGGAGGTGAATGCAGGCACCACCATGAAAAGGTAAAGCAGGGAATTGGTGGACGACACATAAAGAGACTCGTATCCCTAATGGCTTTAAATGTGTGTGCACACGAGCTATTATGATCCTATGAAATTCCTGGCCTGACACCTGGTGTGCATGTGTAACAGTTCACGGGGACACTAAGGCTCAGAGTAAACGCACACAACACAACTTTCCAAAGTGGTCTCATTGTCTGCCACAGCACTGTGCAAACCTTCCTGATCCCCACGCCCAGAACATCAGTGTAGCTGAGAACTCATGTCTGAGTCTCCATTGCACTGAGGTGGCCCCAGCTGTCTCTGCCCCATGTCTCTGCTGCTTTTCACCCACCCTGTGCTCACCAGAGATTTGCAAGTCCCTTATTTTCAATCTGGGTTGGGCCGTTCTCTTTTGAGAGAATCTCCCTATAGCACAGGCTGGCTTCAACTTCCTGCCTCATCTAAGAGACCTGGGAATACAGGTGTGTAACACCACTTTTTGAGCTGATTTTCAGGGTTTTGAATCAGTTCTTACATCTAATTCTTGTTGTGTAAAGAGGGATAGCCCCTCTTATTTCTCTGAGAATAAAACAGACTCATTTTAGGTTACTGGTCAGCTTCCTTGGCTATATATCCCCCATTGCTTACAACCATCTGGAACTACGATGCCCTCTTCTGGCCTCCATGGGCACCAGGCAGAGATATGGTTACAAACATACACTCAGGCAAAACACATGGAATTAATGAATTCTAGTCTACCAACTCCTAGGTTATTGGCTATTCTATGGGCACTGGACCTTACATTTTTTAATGAGATCCATTTGTGTGTATGGGACTCCCAACCCCCATGCCCTTGCAAGCTCAGGTGTCAGGACAAGGAGTAGGAGAACCAACTCTACAGTATGACTTCTGGGAAGGGAACTTGGGTCATCAGGTTTGGTGGCAACTGCTTTTACCCTCTGAGCATCTTCCTGTGTCTCCCTCTTCCCTGTGAGGCACCCTCTCACACAGTCTGGATTAGCCTTATACTCACGATGTAGTTAGGAAGGACACCAGACTGATCCTCTTGCATCCATCATCTGCTTGCATCCACTTCACGTGGTGAGTGGTAGGGACTGAATCCAGGGCTTTTTGCACACTGAGCAAACACTCTTAACAACTAGGTACACATCCCAGACTGTAGCCCAGGCAGTCTCTGAACTCCTTCCTCGAACTCCCAGGCACTGGGATTACAAGGATGTCCCAGCATGCCTGGCAAAGCACTAGAATTTTTCACTTTTATGATTTTTCTTTTTTCTTTTTTTTAAGACAGGACTTCTCTATGCAGCGCTGGCTGTCCTGGAACTAGCTCTGTAGACCAAGCTGGCCTTGAACTCTGCCTGCCTCTGACTTCTGAGTGCTAGGATTAAAGATGTGTGACACACCACCCCGCTTGTTTTTGTGATTCTTGTCTGACTGTATAGTGTGGCAGTGTTTATTTTTCTCTCTCCTTACTAGGCAGTTTCTCTGTTAAGTCCCCAAAGATCACAGATTGAGATGTGCTCCCCAAAGATCACAGATTGAGATGTGCTCCCCAGAGATCACAGATTGAGATGTGCTCCCCAAAGATCACAGATTGAGATGTGCTCCCCAAAGATCACAGGTTGAGATGTGCTCTCTTTGTTAGCCTTCCCAACAGTAGTCTAGTCCCAGAGCTAGGCCTGCAGGGGGTCCCAGTCACCAGGAGTCTGGCTACATGCCTGAGGGCAGCTTCCTGTTGCTACTGAGAACCCAGATAGCATGGGGAATCTTTTCATCTTTCACTCCTAGCTGCCCTCCTGAAAGCTCTGGCTAAGTCAGTCTGTCTCTCAAGGGAACTGGAGCCCCCAGCCTGTCTGACCAATCAGTGCCTTGTGGGGCATTTACTACTTCAGGCCTTGCTCTGCGCTAAGCAGACCTTCTGACAGCTGCCTCTTAACCTTTCCTTCCCTACATCTCCTCTCTCCCTTCTTTTGCCCGCTCCTACTCCAACAACCACCTTCTTTCTACTTTCTGAGACAAGGTTCTGTAGCCCAGGCTGGCCTCAAGCTCATACAGCTGAGGATGGTCAGAGCTCCTGATCCTCCTGCCTCCCTTGACTGCAGGGATGACAGGTTATCTGCATCCGCACACAGATCCAACACTTTCATCTGAAAGATTTTATGTTACATACTGTTTGGGTGCCCTCACTTCTGTGCACACACACTTTACTGCACGATCCAAGTCCTCAGCACTGCCTGCCAAAGCTGGGGCCGTTGTATGGAAGGAACGCAATACACAGGGACCAGCACAGCGCACGAGTTAGGGTGAAAAGAAGCCCTAAAAGGAACTGTGGCCGGAGCCAACTTAGGAGGAGCTAAAAACTAGCAGATGACATTCCTGAGATGGTCACATCTTGGATTAAAATCTATGGCAGAGCTCATTGCTGGTAGGCAACTATATTTTCCTCTGTGTGTATGTGTGTGTGTGTATGTATAAATAAATATAACAATCACTAGGTATTAGCCCACACTTTTGAACTGATCTCTGCAGAACAATGAAGATGTACTGCCTTGTAGTGAAGCTATATAGACAAATAGATGACTTCTTGATTCTTAATGATGATCCTATAAGAATTCCTAAAATTATATCAGTATTGATCAAGCTTTTATAGTGGGACTGCTATTAGGTTCTCTCTGATAATCAAAACTGCATCGAGAACCCTGCCAGTCTTTAGTGTCACAAGTTAATTGCTTCTGAGATAGTAAGCAGGCATTCTGCGCCTTAGAGCACATTCCAAGAGGTTGTAAAACCATTAACCAAAGATCATAAAAAGGGAACTATGATTTATCATAGACGCTAGGCCAGAAAATAAAATATTGACTAGGCTTATCTATACAGAACTTCACTAATAACTTATTGTTTTTAACTCTCCATGATCCTGTGGAGCTGTGACAGGTGATGGATGTTTAACCAGATAATTACTCCTAATGAATATGCATGTAAACATTCTCTGTTGCAAACTTATTTATAATTTGAATTTATGTGTAAACTTGTGGTGAACTTTTTACCATGTGATCATGTATTCTGAAAGATGTGTAAGTGCTGAGGACAGAGAGAGGAACCAGAACTGAGCTGCAGACACCTTTTTTAGACAGCACTAAACTCAAGAAGAACTTACAAGTAAAAGCCTAGCATTGGGAGTCATGCCACTGAGAGTAAGGGCATGGCTGTGACGTCAGAGCAGGACAGAGAGCAAGATTAGAAGAGAATGCAGAGTGGGATAGCTTAGAAACTATGAGGCAACTTAAAATACAAAGACAGCAATATGCAGAATGGTAAGGGGAAAAGGAAAAAAAGAAGACGCGGAGAGAGAAGGAGCAGGCAGGCGTCTTCAAACCATGGAACAGTACAGCTCTTTCCTTAATAGTAAGGCAGGTTTAGTCTTATAAAAGAGAACAAAGCAGAGGGCCCATGTCCTTGGTGGTGTACACCTTTAATCCCAGCACCTGGGAGGCAGAGGCAGGCGGATTTCTGAGTTCAAGGCCAGCCTGGTCTACAGAGTGAGTTCCAGGACAGCCAGGGCTACACGGAGAAACCCTGTCTCGAGAAAAAAAAAAGAGAGAGAGAGAGAACAAAGCTTTCTTCTTATAGACTTAGGTTTAAACTGGGCCCAACTGGTTTGAATAGAAATGTATAAGTATACACGTGTGAATCTATTTATGAATTTATGTGACTTTACGCTTATTTGCTTATGTAAAAGTTTTCTTCCTGCTAGCGTAATGCTCTTCTGGTTCAATAGACATTTACTGCTCCAAACTTTCTCTAGCCTGACAAGCAAGAGTCATCTAGACAAAAGGGAAATGGCTCTAGCAGTTACTTAATCTCCTGCTGACTTTTTTTATTTATTTCATGTATTTCATGTACATTGTATTTATTTATTGTATTGTATTTATTTATTTCATTTATTTCATGTACACTGTCACTGTCTTCAGACACACCAGAAGAGGGCATCGGACCCCCATTACATATGGTTGTGAGCCACCATGTGGTTGCTGGGAATTGAACTCAGGACCTCTGGAAGAGCAGTCGTGCTCTTAACTGAGCCATCTGTCCAGCCCAATCTCCTGCTGTTTAGGCTGGGGTGCTAAATGGCAGAGACTGCAGTTTCTGGCCTCTAAGGGACTCACACAGGTCAGCTACAGTAGCAAAGTAACTTAGACTTAGATAGGTAAATACTGTATATTCACACAGCAACCCTAAATATCTCATAAGGCCAAGTCTTAACCCTCTCCAATGCTCTTCCCTTCCCCTTCCACTGCCTCAAGAAGAACCAGAACAAAAGAGAAGATCCATTGGGGTAGCCCCTGGCAAAACCCCAGGTGTAATCTTCCTGGAGGGGAAGCTGCAGATGGCTGTACCTAGACCAGTCTTAAATGCGGCCAGGCCATCATCTGGAGAACCAGCTCAGAGTCTCATAGCTCACAGGCTGTCCTAGGCCCAGGCTCCAAGATCACAGCTAAACCCCAGCATACCACAGCCTGATCTCTATCAGAACTGACTCCTGTCAGGGGACTCATACTTTTGACTGGGAAAGAGATGCATTGCTGGTAGCAGGGCAGAATCGGGGAGCAGTGTGGTAGCTCTAATCTGCGATGGCTCTATGTGAAGTTCCTCAGAGCCTGCCCTCTTCACCCTCACACTGGGAGGGGTCCAGAGGACTCGTGTAGGAGTTTCTCTTTCATTACAACCAACTACTGCAAGGCCTTGGTGAGGGGTCTTAAGGGAATACCCCCTGTCCCTGTCTCTGTGGCCTAAGGGTTCTGAGATGACCACTGTAGACTCGGCCTAGAGACTTGGAGTGGAAAGTCAACCTTGGCCCTGCCCACCCCTCCAGGCTCAACTAGGCTGGCCCTAGGGTAAGAACATTGAGCATAACCTCTGCATTTTAAGAGTCCAAACCCAGAGCACCTAGAGAACTGGAAACGACAGGCCTCTACTAAATGGAGGTTTATTTCCAGAAGTTGAAAAAAAGTTCAGTTTGCATACATATGTACAGATCTCAGCTTTGAGCCACCCAGGGTGGTGGGCACCCTTGGGAGATGAACTGGTCACATCCAACAGAAGCTGAGACTCAGTAGGTTGGCTCAGTTCTCAAGACCCAGAAGTGCTGGCCAGCCTAACCCCACGCCTGCCGGAGACTATCTTCCCATGGAGAACACCTCAGTCAGAGTCACAAGCCTCTTGTCCGGTGGTGGCGTCCACTGCGGAGGCCAAGCTGTCCTCCTGGCCTTTTAGCCGTTCACCTGGATGGAGAGAGAGCAAACAAGTGGTAAAAGGCTGTGCTGAAGCCACTGTCCTGAGGGCAGGACCCCACTGGCCAGATGGCGCTTACGGATCAGCTCTGCGATGGCTCTCTGGGTCCGCTTTTCTAGCTTCTCCAGCTTCTTGGCCACATCTCTCTTGAGATCCCTGGAACAGGAAACAGGAAATTGAAAACCTAAGGGCTTTTGTGGTGTGGGCCTGGGATCTTCCTACAGTGCTCTGATGTTTATACCTTCAGCTGCCTGAGATGCTGCTCTGGGGATGCTATGTGCTCTGGTCTTCTGGACCCCCAGATCCATCATCCTTCCCAACTCCACTGAGATAAAGGCATGTGTACCGCAGACCCAGTCAAGGTAGAGGACTGAGACACAATGGTGGCTGGCTCCTTGGGATCCTCCTGTCATGTTCCCTAAGTCAGCATCAGAGAGGAACTTGCTGTGGCCAACTGTCAGCCCTATTCCACCTCTTGCCATAGCCTCCCACCCCCACTCCTGGGGCTTCCAGAATTCCTAGATTCAGCCTGAGTTCTCTGGTTCTGCAGTTTCTACAGCACACACCTCATGCCTGTTTCATCAAATTAAAGCACCACAGTGCCTTCCCTCACCCATTTCCTCAGCTCAGTCAGAGGGGCTTTCAGGCTTCTAGAGATTGGTTCCCTACTTTACAGTTAAAACAGAGACATAAGCCCTATCTGCTTGTCCATCCATTCTCTTCACTGTGGCATCCTGAGCACAAAGGGGTGCACTGCTCAGATGGGGCCCCAGAGCAGGTGGCTTTTCACCCCTACACAAGAGGCTTGAAAAGATGGCTGCTCTTTCATCCCTTGGGCTCCTCTTCAGCCCTTTACCCTAAGCCATTACTTATGCCTTACTTAGCCCTTATCCCTGACTCTCTTGGGCAGAGTTATGCCTGCAGTGCTTGTCCCTACCTGTCCCTTGGCTGTCCTCCCAGCCAAGGCCTATGACATGTACCAAACACTATCACCCTCCAAACGGCTTGCACCAGCCTGCATGGATAACACTCACCAATCAGGTTTCCGGGGTGCCAGGTTGGCCAGGTCCTAGGGAGAAAGGAGACAACTCATCAGGGCCAAGGCTCAGCCTCAGGGGGAGTGGAGACAGGGCACGGAGGCAGAAAAATGCAGGCAGGCAAGGAAGGAAGTAGGGTGGGGACAGAGACACGAGGGAAGGAAGCTGCACAGGCAGGGAGCAGTGCCCAGGCACTCACCACTTCCTCAATGACAGGCTCCGGCTTGGCCGCCTCCAGCTGCTCCTTCACCTTCTCCTCCACTAGAGGGCGAAAGAACACAGGCCTGTTGGGTAGGAGCTGCCACTCCACAGTGAACTGAGGGGCCTCGGGGAGGAGGAGGGACCGCTCAGAAGCAACTCTGGAAGACAAGTCTGGTTTCCTAGGCTAAAGGCAGACCCCAGGGCCCAGAGATGGACAGAGCAGGCTATAGCTGGAGTGGACAAGGCCCAGGCCTAAGGCTTCCAGATGTGAAATGGGAGGTGCCCGTGTACTCCAGGAGTGTGGCATTAAAAAGGAAGGCCCTAGGGATTTCCTCCAGATCTGGATGGCTGGAGTCTAGGTGCCTTATCTTCCCTTCCGTCCCACCTCAGACTTACCTCCCACCTCCACCACGACCCTAGGTCTCTGAGTGTCCCCTTCTGGGGACAGATGCCTGTAACACTAACATCATAGGCAGCCTTCAGACCTGTCACGAGGGATGAGTCCCTCTGACCTTCCTTTCTTCTGCCAGACTTAAGTCCTGGTGGCCTCCTGGTAGAGGTCAAGGGCCAGTTTCTCATCCCTCTCCTACACCCTGTGGGATGTCCTCACCCGACCCTGCCACTGCTCCACTGGGCAGGGAGAGGATTAGCAAGAAACAACTGAGTAACTTCTGAATTTTTGATCAGGTATTTAGTCATTCATTACTTGTACAAAGAAAGGTTGGTATCAAAAATTAAAAACTAAGATTCTTGGATAGGCATGGTAGCACATGCCATTAATCCTAACACTTGGGAGGCAGAAGCAGGTGGATCTCTGTGAATTCAAGGCCAGTTTGGTCTACACAGTGAGCTCCACAGTGAGACCCTGCCTTAAAACCAAACAAGCCAGATCCTTCAGAACAAAGGATGATTCTGCTCCTGGACCAGGAGGCTCCCTCTTCACCCTGGGGCTCTCACCCTTAGTCAGGGCAGGGGAAGGCTGGGCGGGGCTCTCTGGCCTTTGTGTTGCTGCTGTTCTCTACCGTCAGCCTCCCTCGGGGGTCTTTCATTCTGCCCCTCTCCCCAAGGGCACAGGACCCACATGACCTTGCCTTGCTGCCCAAGGACCCCAGGTTACTTCTGTTCCTCATGCCCTGAGGGCCATGGTCCCCTCCAGGATGGCAGATGCAAGGGGTCTCCTTCCGGCCCTCAAGGCCCTTTTATGGTCTCTGAGAAGGTGCGTGAATGCCCCCAAGCCACCGTCTCTGGCTTGGTAGCTCTTCTCTGAGGGTGCCTGGAAGGGGCATGGAGGAAAAGGGATCCATGTACCTGCAACTGGTTTAGCCTGGGGGACCCGCCTCCTCTTCAGATCTTCATCCTCTGGGACATAGTTCCGGAGCCTGAGTCCCCTGAGAGCAGAGCACAGGCACGCACACCTTAGTGCGGGAGTTGGATGGGATGGGCACTTGCCATTTGCAAATCCCACATTTCCTCCTATCTATCTGGAGGTATTCAAGTGAACGGAAACACAGAACTTAAGTATCTCCCCACCACACAAACACACACGCACACACGTGTGCGCACACACACACACACACACACACACACGCGCACACACACACGCGCGCAAACACACACACACACACATACGAGCGCACGAGCGTGCACACACACGAGCGCATGTGCGCGTGCACACACACACACACACACGAGTGCACAAGCGTGCACACACGAGCGCATGCGCGCACGTGCACACACACGAGTGCACGAGAGTGCACACACACACACACACACACACGAGCGCACGAGCGTGCACACACACGAGCGCGCACACACACACACACGAGTGCATGAGCGCGCACGCACACACACGCGCGCACACACACACGCGCACACACACAAGCGCGTGCACACACACGCACATACGCGCGCACACACACACACGAGCGCACACACACACAAACACGAGTGCGCGCACACACACAAGCACACACACGAGCACACACACTCACACACACAAGCGCATGCACACACATGAGCACGCGCACACACACGCACATACGCACACACACACATACACGCACACACACACGAGCGCACACACAGGCACACGCACACACACAAATATGAGTGCGCGCACACACACAAGCGCACACACACACGAGCACACACACACACGCACACACACATGCGCACACACACACACACACACACACACACACACACACACACGAGCACACAGAAGCTGGGCCAGGGTGACTGAGGACATTTACTAGTATCTACTGGGTTGTCTCCATTTGGCAAGGAGTGTGTGCCATTTTCATGAGGTCACACAGTAGAGGTTGTACATCGGAGAGCAAGGCTGAGCCATAGCTCCTAGGTTGAGTCTCCTCAAGGAGAAAGCCTTCCACACCAGCTCTCCAAATGCAGCCGAACCTCTTCAGAGCCTTCATGTCTTAGAGTCAATGTATGGCACACAGTCCATACACCACTGTCAGTGGAAAGGGTCGGTGTGTACTAAGTGACACGAAGATTTGGGGGCGGGCACTGTGTGTTCAAAAGTGCAGGGCAGCCTTTGTACAATATACAAAAGATTCCAGGAGGTCGATTCTGAGCCTGAGACTATAGTGGATTCGACCAAAACACAGGAGACACAAGAGGCTGATCTGTTTCACACCTGATGGGAGTGGCCCACAAAGGCCATGGGAACAAGGCATGACCATAGGCCATGATCCACTCACGTGCTGGTGAGACCTGATAGCTCATACCCTGACAGGTCTTTTGAATGCAACTAGAAAACCCTCAAACCTGGGGATGTGGAGTCACAGAGCCCAAACCCAGGTCTTCTATCCCACTGTTTGCAAGCAGTCTCCCAGCTCAGCAGCTCATCCAATCCAAATCAAATACAGAGGATTGTCCCTAGGAAGAGAGGACCCTGGTTAGCCCACAGGGCAGTAAGGTGAGAGTTCCTGAGGGGCTGCTGGGCTCAATTAGGGTAAGTGTAGATAGTGGACAGACCCTAGGTCAGAGGGACAGAAGAAACACCTGTTTCCCCACTCTGTCTTGAACTCTGGCCCCTCAGAAAGTCTAGGTTTTCAGGTCAGCCTTCCAACCATGAGAGCTCTGCCTAGGCTAGGTTCAAAGTGCTGGTGGCTTCCCCAGTCTCTGACAGGGCAAGCCATTCCACAGGTGAGGTGCACAATCCATGTGGCCACACAACTAACTAGTGGCCGTGCCCCCAGCTCACATACCAATATACCACCTCTTCCCTCCTGCCAAGGCTCCTGGGGCCAGGCTAAACCCAGAGAGTGCCAGTACCCACACAGCCAGTCCACACGTCTAGGGGTCCCCTACCCCTGTTCCCTATGCGTGTTCAGGCCTGGGGTGAACAACAGGTCACTGGGCGCACAGCGAGAAGTGGAGCCTATCTGCTGCCATGGCTTTAGTTCACCACAGGGTGGGGAGAAAAGAGGAACAGAAACTGGGTGTGGGAAGAAAACGGCAGGGATTAGTGAGGAGAGTAAAAAAAAAATCCCAACCCCAAAACCAGATCCAGGGTCCATGAGTAATACGAAGGGACTACGCAGCAGGAAGCTTCACCTGCTGCCCCGTGTCCTCAGATGGCCACCAGCATGAAGGGGCCCTAAAGCCTGAATCCCTGCGTCCCTGGCCCACTGCCAAAGGGCAGGGGTCTCAGGGAAAGGGCCACTGGGTTGTGCTTGGGGCTTTTCTAAGGAGGTCTAAGATTTAATTCCCCTTCCACAAAGAACAAACTGGGCACAGGCAGTTTAAACATCCACTGAGCCGATCTTGGAGAACCAAGCCTGCCAACAGGATTGCAGAGGCGCACACAGAAATGAAGACAATGGCCTCCCCTGAACACCTGTCTCTTGATAATGGTATCTGAAAAGCTGGGCTCCCTACAACCTCACAGGCTGGAGAGAGAAAAATGTAGCAGAGTCAACAAGGAGCAGGCCCTGGCAAAGCTCTGGGCTACCTACACATTGTGACCCCATCTTAAGAACGGGTGAACCTGCAACACGTCACTTTGCCAGAGATAGAAATAACCTATACAACACCAGGGCAGGTGGATCACCCCTCAGTGGGAGGTGTGATGTAAGTCCCAAAAGGAAGGATCAGGGACCCCCTAGGCCGGCTGTTGGTGAGAGGGGCAGTAAACTCTCCATGGAGAAAGAGAAGCAATCCAGAGCTTCAGATGGGCTCCAACATAACATCCATGGCTCACTGAAAACCAAGGATGCACTAGGATTACCAGAAATAGACCTTAGAGTTAGGTGTGGTGGTAGAAACTAATATTGAGAAGCCGAGGCAGGAGAATTGCAAATTTGAGGGTAGCCTGAGCCTCACAGTAAGACTGTTTCCCTAAAATATAAAACAAACAAAAAAAAGAAGTAATTTTCTACTGTTTTCTATTACTGCAGGGTTTGTTTGCTGTTATCTTTGTCTGTCTGTCTGTCTGTCTGTCTGTCTGTCTGTCTCTATCATCTATCTACCTATCTATCTATCTCTATCTCTCTATTTCTATCATCTCTATCTATCTCCATCTCTTTATATCTATTTCTATCTATCTATCTATCTATCTATCTATCTATCTCTATTTTTATCTCATCTCTATCTATCTCTATCTCTTTATATCTATCTCTATCTATCTATCTATCTATCTATGTATCTATCTATCTATGTATCTATCTATCTATGCATCTATCTATCTATCTATCTATCTATCTATCTATCTATCTATCTATCTATCTACCTATCTCTATCATCTATGTACCTCCCCCCCCTCTCCATCCTGTGTGGGTGTGTGCACACATGTACCACAGAGCTCAGATGAGAACTTGTAGAGTGAGTTCTCTCCTTCATGGTTACTAAGCTCAGGTCATCAGGCTTGGCAGCAACCACCTTTAACCACTAAGCTTTCTTCACAGTCTTGTTTTCTTCCTTTTAAAGTGGGTCTCATGTACCCCATGTTGCCCTGAACTCCTGATCCCCCAGCATCTATACCTGAGTGCTAGGACAACAAGCATGCACCATCATACCCAGGATACCTATGGAATAGGAAAAGACTTAAATGTTAAAAAGATAATGACTGAGTTTTGAAGACAATTTTGCCAAGTGCCACAGGCTGGCTTTCTATTAGATATCTTCCTGCGTCTGCTTCTCAAGTGCTAGTGGGAATAAAGGCCTGTACCACTATGACCAACAATGACTAAATGTTCACACAGAACCATACAGAATTTAGTGAAATGGGATGGAGAGTTGGCTCAGTGGCTAAGGGGATGCTGCTCTGGTAAAAGACCCAAGTTCAGTTTGCAGTACTGACGTGGTAGCTCACAACCATCTGTACCTCCAGTTCATGGTATAAAAATTGAGCAAATAGGGACACCTCATAAAAATACCAAGACGCAAGAAATGTCCACTAAGCCTAGAGAGAGAGCTTCAGAAGGGTTTACTGAGCAAACATCAGTCCCCAGGAGATGCCCCGAATTGCGGGGAGTAATGCCTGGTTCCAGGAAACATCCCCAGTAAGGGGTGGATCTCCCACCACCCCTCCTATGTGCAATTGGTATCTCCCCCTCACCTGGAGCATAAAGGTCAATGAGAACAAAAGACAATGGGCTCCACCAATGAGAGATAACCAACTCATGCTGTAAACCTATGAACTGAAAGGTATAAAAAGTGTGTGTGCTTTTGTTCCTGGTCGTTGCCTTTGCTCTGAATGCAGGACGACCCCAGTATACTGGCAATAAAAACCTCATGCAAATTGCAGCAATCTCCCTCCCCTCCCTGATTCTTCTAGAGTGGGGCACCTACTCTGAATTTAGCAACGGGAATCTGACAGTCTTCTGACCTTATTGGGCACTTAAGTGATGCCTACACATAGAGGAAAGAATTGTCAAACCATAGATTAAAGAAGACAATGAACTCCGGGCTGGGGGTGTAGCTCTGAGGGGTGAGTGCTTGCCTAACCTGAAGGAAGCACTGGATTTAATCACTAATATGCAGAACCAAGCATGGTAGTGCATCTCTGTAGTGTTCCTAGGGTTCAGGAGGTAGAGGGAGGAGGATTGTGAGTTCGAGGTGGGTTACATAGTGGGTTTGAAGCGGGGCTGGAATACCTGAAATGCTGTTACAAACAAGAAAAACCATGAACACCAAAGAAAGTCTATGTAGGCAAATCATTGCCAAATTACTAAAAACCAATAACAAAGAGAAGCAAATGAAAGGCACCCAGTCTTCAATGAAGCAGCTGGAACTGCCAGCTCCAGCCTGCACTCACTGATGCAAGACTGGGGAGGGAGGCGCAGGCTGAGCTCCAGTAAGACCCTTCTCTTAAACTAAACCAAAGCACCCCAACCCCTGGGAAGTGGAACAACACAAATAAAATATAAAGCAGGGTAGCCCTGCTCACCAGAATGCTAGGATGTAGGCACAAGAGGCTGGGTGGGGCTCAAGGCTAGCCTGGGCTACAAACTGAGCTCTTATCTCAGACAAGTAAAAACACAACACACTAACATAGTACAAAGGGCAGAAAGAGTGACAGATGGCACCTGCTACCCGCAGGTCCTGGGCCTATGGTGAGAGACACCCAGACAGAACTACTGCTACTACTTGTTTGCTTTGGTTTTTCAAGACAAGGTTTCTCTGTGTAGCCCTAGCTATCCTGGAACTCAACTCTGTAGACCAGGTTGGCCTTGAACTCAGAGATCCGCCCACCTCAGCCTCCCAAGTGCTGGGACTAAAAGCCAGCTACTACTACTGTTTTTCAGGACATTTGTTAAGAATGTCCTGTCTTCCCTTTGAAAGAAGCTAAGCGAGAGGGGAAAGCAACCATACTAACAAGCTAACAGAAAGAGGAAATGGAATGGTCACTTAAAAAAAAAATCTAAAAGATTCAGACTGAAGTAAATGGAAAAGAACAAAAGGTAAGGTGCCAGGTTTTCAGGAGCAGGCCAGCATACCTCCTGGGCCTTCCCTCACCCAGCATGCCTCCTGGGCCTTCTTCCTTCCTTCCCTACCCAGCATGCCTCCTGGGCCTTCCTTCCTTCCCTCACCCAGCATGCCTCCTG